>NW_024346235.1:13222-358829 GCF_902729225.1 Pteropus medius | reverse complement strand
ATGAGACGTTAATTAATATCATATTTTGGCAAACGGTTTAACATCACCTGTTAAGTGTGAACATATGCATATCTCCTTAATCAGAATTTTACTCCTAAGTATTAACCCAACAGAAATGAACTCATGTGCTGATAAAAGATATGTACAAAAAGTCCACTCTTTGTAGTGTAGACATGTACGACATTGTAATATCAAAAAGTTAAAACAACCTAAATGTCAATCAACAGTACATAAAACATTAACCATAGTATACTTCTGCAATGGAATTCTATGAGCAATGAAAATGAAAATGACTACAGGCAATGATTTGAATGAATCGCACAAATACACTGTGAGTAAATTTATTCCGGAAAAAAAAATCCAAATTTCCTAAGTCAATTTATAAAAGAAAAAGCTAATCCAATCAGAATAGCTGTTATTTTGAGTGGGAGACCAATAATGTTCTATTCTTTGACCTAGATTCTAGTTAATTCTAGAGATATAATTTGAAAAATAAAATTATCAAAATGTTTAGAAAGCTCTAAATCTATAGAAACAAAAAGAAATTTATTCAACTTTCTGCTGATTTTAAGCTTTTCATAGAAAGTATAGTAAAATAATTCTGACAAAATGGAGTTCATATTATTTGAGCAATATGTTATTGGTAGCAGTGACCGAGAGATGACAATAATTAAGTACGATATGTTAGATCTGGAAGATGGGGTTGACAGAGCGAATGCAAGTTAGGATGAAAAAATCATGGCTTTTTCTGTTTCTAGATTTCAGAATGCAGAATTGGAAGCCAGAGAGTGGGTTTGAGAGCTGAAATTTGAGTGATCACGTTCACAGATCAGAAAGAGATTGATGAATCTTGCAGGACACATGAGTACAGACAGAGGCCTTTCTGCTGTTTTACACAATAGAGCACTCATGAGGAATCTGAGCTGACCAGGAAGAATAAGTGGAAGGAGAAATGACGGAAGTCTTAGAAGAAGGACTTAGGCACTTAGCAAAGAACGGGCAGCACAGAAAAAGAACAGTGTGCCTTTCAGACGCAGAAAACCCTGGCAGTGAGCTCCAAACACACTCACTGCAAGAGTAAGTTACAGCTGAGTAGGGCAAGACCAGTTGAATCTGAAGTAACCACTTTTGAGGGAGAGGCTCCTTTTGGCTCTAATATTTCAGAAGATTCGAGCTAAAATTAGACTGTTAGAAGAGACTGAGACCAAAGGTGCAATCAATCAATCAATCAATCAATCAATCAAAAAAGAACATCTCTAGACAGGAAATGAATGGTAGCTTCTGCTGCTTCTGTCAATTACTAAAGGAACAAGGGAACTTTTCATATAAGACAATATTGATGAAAAGCTTAATCAAATGTGATAAATATGCTAAATGTTAATATCATGAAGAATAAGGTTAATGAATACAAAATATAAAGGCCATCAAACAAAGTTTTACTATTACAGTCGAGATCTTTCTCTTTTCCAAAGCATAAAAACCAAGGCAAACCTACATTTTAATTTTTAACCACTACTGGGCTGGATAATCTTGAACAAGTTTCTTAAATTCTCTAGGCATCGAGGTTGCCAGTGATAATATGATCTAACAAAATTCTTATAAAGATAAATAAAAAGGTGCATATGAAGCACTGACTACTGTGCCTGGCTCCCTGAAGTCTCTCAATAAATATTCACAGTTCTTGTTAGCACATTAATTGGAATAGTTCTTTATCTATAAGATAATTGTAATCTCAGACTCAGAATGTTCTAATTCAGCAGGCATAGTGCATATGTTATTAAAAACACCATTCTATTGAATATTTTGTCATGGCCCTAAAACCAAATAGTGCACTAATTGTTCTAAACTCACATGAATATAGAATACTAATTTTAGCGTCAATATAGAATATAGAATGAATATAGAATTCTAATTTTTCCTCTGATTTTAATGGAAGAATAAGATATAATAATAAAAGCAGACTATTAATGTGAGAACAGTTTCTCCACTACATAATGACCTCTCCAAATTCTAACTTCGTGATTACGACTCATGATGGGAAATATTTCTCTCGCCTTTTGCTTGCGACTTGTGTTCTGAGCAGCGCCGAACCACAAATGAACATTAAATGTGATTAGAAATTCAAATGGAAATTCTGAGCCCTCTCCATTAGTTTGTGGAGAGGAGGCACTGACACACTGGTGCAGCCCTTAAGCTGGGATCCAAAATGTCCTTAATTGGGAAGTTAGATCACTACCACTTGATGGAAAGCCTTTTAACTGAGGAACATATATTCCACAGAACTTCAATGTCAGCATGGGGCGTCAGTTGCGTCGCCTATGAGACTTACCGGTTGGTGACTTGGATTACATGCAGTAGAGTTCTAAGAGGCATCCTGAAACCTCCCCTCAGTGGAGGCAACGTCTGTGCTTCCAACATCTGCGAAGCGTGAAGCAGAATAGGCAAGATTGGCAGTTTCATGGAGGTAAGTTCGAACGAGCGGGATTTCGCAGCGATGCCTTCAGAGAGAGTGTTTATGCTGAAGAGACTCGAAATCCTTGTGCTCTTTACAATGGTACTGTGTTTTTCTGTAGAGACAATCTCATTGTATTATAGACAGTTAGTTGCCTTAAAATAACCCCCAATTCTTTTTCAAAAGACTGTGTTCTATAGTGTAGAAGACCCATTAATGATTTGCTGCTCATTTCGGGACGTGCTGAGAAATCTGAAGCCGTGCGCAAAAAAATATATAGGAAACAACTGTGGACCTACCGAAATTTCATGTCATCCATGTTGAATTGGACTACATTCTTTATCACACTGTTCAAGAAACACGTATAACTGAAATCGATTCTCTCATGAATGTACCTGTTAATTATGAGACTTGTTTTCACCAAGGAAAAGATGTTTCAAAAAGCTCGAACCCGAGGCAGGGTTCATGAACTTACACTCTGTACTCACTGAGTGCCTCAAGGCAGGTCTTAAAGCAGTGGCAGCCAGGTTTCATTTGAAAACCGCTTCTTTGTCACTCATGTGGCACAGTTTTCCTTTGTAGAGTAGAGGTAAAGCACGTTTTCATGCAGCTGAAATGATTACGAGCCATGATGTGAAATGCTGCTGTTGAGTTTAGCTTGCCCCCTGTGTCCTCACAAGCTGGATCATAACCAAACACTAAGTGATTCAGAATTCATGTGTAAATATAGGGCCATACCAGGCCTTGTTCCAGAGCATGCAGTGACACGCTTGTGTGGCCTTAAGTCTGGAAACGAAAGTGTGCTTAATCGGGAAGTTAGGTCATTCGGCACCATCATATTGATGCAAAGCCTTTGATTTGAGGGAGTTGTAGTGCCCAGACTGTTTCTTCTGCACGGTGTTCCATTGCCGCCTGTGACTAGTTCTAGGGTGCTGACTGGATCTACTAGCAGATGAGTTCTACAGGGCAACTTGAAAATTTTCCTTGGAGCAGCCACAGTCTGTGCTTTCAATATCTGCCAAGCATCAAAGAGATTTGGCAAATCTTATAGTCTCTTTGATGTGAATTCGTACCAGGTGGGATCAAGCAGCAATCCCTTGAAATAGAGGGTATACACTGAGGAGACTAGAAATCTATGTGTTTGTTAGTATGGCACAGTATAGGAAATAGTCCATTAGAGACAGTTCATTGCAAATGAGAGGGAAACTCTTTTCAAGGGCCTGTGGTTCGTATCCACAATTGCGACAAATGCTTGGGCGCGACTATTGGTACATGCGGTGAAGTCTGAGGCAACGCTCAGAATGATATATCTGAGGTGACTCTGGACCTACCCATCAATTCATGGCCTTCGTTTTGAATTTGAGCATGCTCCTATCCTGTCTGTTTTTGACCCTAGGGAAACTCAGGACGATTCGCTCATGAAAGTAGCTCCGTCTACAGTGTGACTTGTTTTCAGGACCAGAGAAACTGGTTGTAGCACCCTTTCTCCATCCATGGTCCTTGAACACTCACTCGGTCCTCATTGCATGAACTGGACTTAAAACCGTGGCGGTCTACTTCTCATTTCCAAAGCGGTACTTATGCAACGCAATGGTTTTGGTCAAGGAGAACTGCGAGCATGATTCTTGCCTGTGCAATGATTACATGTCATGATGGGAAATATTTCCCCCGAGTTTTGCTTGCTTCCTGTGGTCTGAGCAATGCCGATCCTCAAAAACATTCAATGTGATCAGAAATTCAATGGAAATTTGGAGCCTTCTCCTTTAGTCTGTGTAGAGGAGTCACTGACACAGTGGTGCAGCCCTGAAGCCAGGATCCAAAGGGGACTCCAATGGAATGGTAGATCACTCTGAACTCTGCCGCTTGATGCAAGCCTTTGAATTGAGGAACTCATATTCCACAGACCTTCAATGTCAGCATGGTGCGCCAGTTACTTCCTGTATGAGACTTATCGGCCGGTGACTGGAATTGCTTGATGACTAGAGATTTAAGAGGCAACTTGAAATTTCTCTGTTGTAAAGCTGTCTTCAACTCCAAAATCTACGAAGTGTAAAAGAACAACCTTTCCTAAGCTTTTGAAACCATGTATTTCAGCTAGATTTCATTTGGACTAAATGAGAGACCACCACGGGGTTTAAGGAGCCAATGCCGAGAAGGGTTCTCTGGTGCTGACAGAAATGTGGATCAACTGGATCACCATGTGGATTTGAGAGGATGGTTTTCAGTTGAGTCACAGGGATGATAGCACAGGACATTGGTGTAAGGTGAGAGGAAGTTGTAGATAAGTGTCATACCAGGTGCTTGACCGTTTCACAGGATCATGTCGAACATGTGAATCCTCTGATTGGAAATGGAGATGAACTTAAATTGGAGGGGTTTGACTCTGAGTGAGAAGTTGACTTCTCAAAAGCCAGAGATATTACAGCATTCTATTTTGAACTGGGTAGCCCAGAATGGAGACATGAAGAGAAAGCTGTGATGCCTACTCGATGTTCCTTTTCTTCATATTGGACTCAAATAGGAAGCTTTGTGGAAAAAGGAACCTTCTCACCAGGTTAAAGGGTACTGGGAAGTCCCCTGTCTCCTAGGAGTCAGGTTAAAAAATGGCTCCCGGGATCCAGGCTTCACCTGTCAGGTTCTTTGCCTCAGTCTGAAACTCAGATCTGCTCCTTCCTGAAACAATTCTTATTCCTTATGAAACAATCCAGGATGCTTGGATTCTGTGAAGGAAACCCTTGTGAGTGTTTCAAAGGTAAAGGTCAGTCTTTTATGAGATGAGAATAGAGCTTGTAAAGCATGAAAGGGGTCTAGAGGAACAACTGTATGGTGATTGGGTGATACAGCGTCTTCCTGTGCACAGCTGACTGATACGGAATGCTTGCATTTCAAGGCTGGCCACTAAAAAGTCAGGAAATCTGGGACAAGCATATTTCCACAGTCACCTAAAAATCACCAAAATGTTACTAGGGAAAGGCTAGGATGAAGCACGAGGTCAACTCAAAGCAAAGGAAAGAGAGTCTACTCACTATGCAGAAAACCTTGTGGGACAAGCCACAGCCAATAACCCACCCTGGCCATCAGGGCCCTGGGCCAAACTTTGGCCTGAGTTTTACTGGGCCTTTATTGGTCACAAAGGTCACTCGAGACTCCTCGCTTTGCCAACAGGAGGTGCTAGTTCTGAGGTGGATTCAGACCTTAAACTGGGCAGGCCAGCAGAAAGAGCAGGCTGTTTGCCCCCTGGTGGAATGGACATAGCCATACAGTGCATGAAGCTCCCACCTAGTGATCCTGGGCTGTGGTGTGAGCAGCAGTCCATTCCAGCAGAAGTCTTTTTTTCAATTCTTGGACTTTTGAAACTTAGATTTTGATATAAGCCTGGACAAAGTCCACATTTATATTGGATTGAGGTCCACGATGTCATGGTCTGAGAGGTACACACCTCCCAACTTGTTCCCTGCAAACAGTCCAGCTACAGTGAGCCACCCAGCAAACTCTCACAAAAGGACTGAGAGGATTCCCCTCACTTTTCACACGCTTCTTTCAGACCAGTCCCAGACCAATGTTTTCAGGTCTCTGGAGAAGATATATGAAACACTCAAACTCATTTGGACATTCAGAAATGCAAAAGACACTTTATGCTCACATGCTGGTTTGCACTCATGGACACCAAACACCTACATCTTTAAACACCTGAAGACAACTGAACACTCAAGAAATTTTCACAGAGGCATACACATGCAGACATTCACACATTTCCACCTGCCTGGAGATCTACATGCCCTCATCTCCCTCTCTCTCTCATTCACACACACACACACACACACACACACACACACACACACACAGAATCGTACTGAGTGGTACCTCACATAACTAGCTTGGAGCTTATTTGAACTGAGATTCTCTGACATTTAAGCATATGGCACAGTTATATAACTCCCAAGGCAGAAAGAGCAATGAGGCAGGATGTGGCTGTCCCTGTTTCATGCAGACACAGAAAGACACTCAAGGTCATGATAGTATCACAGCCAGGCCCTTGAGAACACCTCGGTTTTCACTTCAGGGCCTTCAAGGCCTGGACCTTCAACACTCTCCTCAGCCCAGTGGCATATCTAGCTCAAGGACGAAAGGGGGTATTTCCAGTCGCATGCCTATAGTAAGGATGTGTGGTCTCACTTTCTGAGCCTCTTTCCAGGCTGAACAGGACATGAGCTAACACCATGTCCACTAACCCAGTCCCTGGCTGCCCGAACCTGACTGGGAATTGGGTATAAAGGTAGGCCCGCTCCCGGAAGCTGGGTGCTTTCTTAGCTCCCACAACCCTTGTCAGGGGGCAAAGGGTGTGTAAGGTGAGGATGGGGGTTGTGGACATTTGGTCAGAAGTGGGCTGTGAAATAGGTAAGTTGTGGAATGTAGGAGTGGTGTCAGGGCGCTGAAGTGAGATAATGGGTGAGTGAAGGAATGTGTAATTGCCTATGCATTTGAAATGGGACAGGGCATGAAGGCGGAATCTGAGAGTAGAAGGCAAAAGGAATGAGGAGTCAAGGAAAAGAACAGGGCTTTGGGGGACTGTTAGACACAGCAAAAGGCTGGGAGATGACAGAGCTGACGGCCTGGCCAACGTCAAGCGCATGCACAACAGCTGTGATTTAACGATGGCCGCCTCAGAATTAATTCTCAGCTTATACCATTATTAGCACTAAGTAATTATTAGGTCTTCTCAATCACTGAAAACTGGCATTCGAAAAAGTGCTTCATTGCCATTTGCAACGGACTGTCTGTAATAGATTGAGATTTCCTGTACACTGAAACACAGTACCATTGCAATGAGCACAAAGATTTCTTGTCTCCAGCATATACACTCTGTCCAAGGCATTTCTGGCAGATCCCACTTGGTAGGAATTTACATCAAGGAAAGTGCTCATTTTCCCAAATTTGCTCTTTTACACTTCGTAGATTTTGAAGATGGCTGCACTACGGGGAAATTTCAAGTTGCCTCTTAAATCTCTAGTCAGCAAGTAATGCCAGTCACCATCTAGAATTTGCATACTGGATGCCTCATGGAGAACCATGCTGACCAAAAAGTCTATGGAATATAAATATTTCAATGCAAAGGATTTGAATCACAAATTACTGTTCTGAGTGATCTACATCCACAATTAAGCAGAATTTGGAAGACAGCATGTCTCCACAAGTATGTAAGTGCCTCCTTTGAAAAGACTTATGGAGATGGCCCTGAATTCTATGTGAATTCTGAATCACAATTAGCATTCAATTGTGGATCAGGCTGGATGAGAACACAGGTTTCAAGCAAAACTCAACAGAAATATTTCACATCAAGGTTCATAATCATTTCACCTGAATGAAAACTTGCTTTATCTCTACTCTACAAAGGAAACCTGTGCCACATGAGTGACAAAGAAGCGGTTTGTAAATGAAGCCTGGCAGCCACTGCTTTAAGACCTGCCTTCAGGCATTCGATGAGTGCAGAGTGTAAGTTCATGGACCCTGGCTCAGGTTCGAGCTTTTCAAAACATCTTCTCTGGTACTTCTTATGATAACAAGTAGCATCATAAATAGAGGTACATGCATGACAGAATCTATTTCAGTTATATGTGTTTCTAGAACAGTGGGGACAAGTGCGTGGTCTCATTCAAAATGGATGACATGAATTTCTCAGTAGGACCACAGTTTCTTGTTATATATTATTTTGCACACGGCCTCAGACTTCTCAGCACGTGCCGAAATGAGCAGCAAATCATTAATGAGTCTTCTAAATGATAGAACAGTCTTTCGAAAAAATAATTGAGGGCCATTTTGAGGCAACAAACTGTCTGTAATAGAATGAGATTTTCTCTACATTGAAACACAGTACCATTATAAAGAGCACGAAGATTTTGTGTCTCTTCAGCATATACACTCTCCTTCAAGGCATTGCTGCCAAATCCCTCTTGGTACGAACTTACCTCAAGGAAACTGCCAGTTTTGCCAATTCTGTCTCATGCTTCACAGGTGTTGGAAGCGCAGACATCGGCTACACTAAGGGGAATTTCTCAGGATGCCTCTTAGGACAATACTGCAAGAATCCAAGTCACCAACCGATTAGTCTCATACAGGACACAACTGGCGCGCCAAAGATCTGTGGAATATAAGTTCCTCAATTCGAAGGCTTTGCATCAAGCTTAGGGTTCTGAGTGATCTAACTTCCCAATTAAGGACATTTTGGATCCCAGCTTAAGGGCTGCACCAGTGTGTCAGTGCCTCCTCTCCACAAACTAATGGAGAGGGCTCAGAATTTCCATTTGAATTTCTAATCACATTTAATGTTCATTTGTGGTTCGGCGCTGCTCAGAACACAAGTCGCAAGCAAAAGGCGAGAGAAATATTTCCCATCATGAGTCGTAATCACGAAGTTAGAATTTGGAGAGGTCATTATGTAGTGGAGAAACTGTTCTCACATTAATAGTCTGCTTTTATTATTATATCTTATTCTTCCATTAAAATCAGAGGAAAAATTAGAATTCTATATTCATTCTATATTCTATATTGACGCTAAAATTAGTATTCTATATTCATGTGAGTTTAGAACAATTAGTGCACTATTTGGTTTTAGGGCCATGACAAAATATTCAATAGAATGGTGTTTTTAATAACATATGCACTATGCCTGCTGAATTAGAACATTCTGAGTCTGAGATTACAATTATCTTATAGATAAAGAACTATTCCAATTAATGTGCTAACAAGAACTGTGAATATTTATTGAGAGACTTCAGGGAGCCAGGCACAGTAGTCAGTGCTTCATATGCACCTTTTTATTTATCTTTATAAGAATTTTGTTAGATCATATTATCACTGGCAACCTCGATGCCTAGAGAATTTAAGAAACTTGTTCAAGATTATCCAGCCCAGTAGTGGTTAAAAATTAAAATGTAGGTTTGCCTTGGTTTTTATGCTTTGGAAAAGAGAAAGATCTCGACTGTAATAGTAAAACTTTGTTTGATGGCCTTTATATTTTGTATTCATTAACCTTATTCTTCATGATATTAACATTTAGCATATTTATCACATTTGATTAAGCTTTTCATCAATATTGTCTTATATGAAAAGTTCCCTTGTTCCTTTAGTAATTGACAGAAGCAGCAGAAGCTACCATTCATTTCCTGTCTAGAGATGTTCTTTTTTGATTGATTGATTGATTGATTGATTAATTGATTGCACCTTTGGTCTCAGTCTCTTCTAACAGTCTAATTTTAGCTCGAATCTTCTGAAATATTAGAGCCAAAAGGAGCCTCTCCCTCAAAAGTGGTTACTTCAGATTCAACTGGTCTTGCCCTACTCAGCTGTAACTTACTCTTGCAGTGAGTGTGTTTGGAGCTCACTGCCAGGGTTTTCTGCGTCTGAAAGGCACACTGTTCTTTTTCTGTGCTGCCCGTTCTTTGCTAAGTGCCTAAGTCCTTCTTCTAAGACTTCCGTCATTTCTCCTTCCACTTATTCTTCCTGGTCAGCTCAGATTCCTCATGAGTGCTCTATTGTGTAAAACAGCAGAAAGGCCTCTGTCTGTACTCATGTGTCCTGCAAGATTCATCAATCTCTTTCTGATCTGTGAACGTGATCACTCAAATTTCAGCTCTCAAACCCACTCTCTGGCTTCCAATTCTGCATTCTGAAATCTAGAAACAGAAAAAGCCATGATTTTTTCATCCTAACTTGCATTCGCTCTGTCAACCCCATCTTCCAGATCTAACATATCGTACTTAATTATTGTCATCTCTCGGTCACTGCTACCAATAACATATTGCTCAAATAATATGAACTCCATTTTGTCAGAATTATTTTACTATACTTTCTATGAAAAGCTTAAAATCAGCAGAAAGTTGAATAAATTTCTTTTTGTTTCTATAGATTTAGAGCTTTCTAAACATTTTGATAATTTTATTTTTCAAATTATATCTCTAGAATTAACTAGAATCTAGGTCAAAGAATAGAACATTATTGGTCTCCCACTCAAAATAACAGCTATTCTGATTGGATTAGCTTTTTCTTTTTTAGTACTTTATATAAATTGACTTAGGAAATTTGGATTTTTTTTTCCGGAATAAATTTACTCACAGTGTATTTGTGCGATTCATTCAAATCATTGCCTGTAGTCATTTTCATTTTCATTGCTCATAGAATTCCATTGCAGAAGTATACTATGGTTAATGTTTTATGTACTGTTGATTGACATTTAGGTTGTTTTAACTTTTTGATATTACAATGTCGTACATGTCTACACTACAAAGAGTGGACTTTTTGTACATATCTTTTATCAGCACATGAGTTCATTTCTGTTGGGTTAATACTTAGGAGTAAAATTCTGATTAAGGAGATATGCATATGTTCACACTTAACAGGTGATGTTAAACCGTTTGCCAAAATATGATATTAATTAACGTCTCATCAGCAATCTCTGAGAATGTCAGTTATTTCGAATTTGGTTTTGTCTGTCTTTTTTTAAAATTAATTAACTCATTAATTAATTACATGGTGACATTGGTTAATGAAATCCAATAAGTTTCAGCTGTATGTTTTTACAGTATGCTGTGTTCACCTCCCGTAATTAGATTTCCTTCTGTTACCACGTATTTGACCCCTTTTTCCCAATCTACCTTCTCCCTCGCCACTCCCCGCTATCCTTTGGAAACTACTAGGCTATTGTCCATGTCCATGAGTCTCTGTTTGTCCTCTTCGTTTGCTGCTTTTAGGTTTATATCCGACATATAAGTGATATTATGTTATTGTAAACTTTTTCTATCTGGCTTATTTCACTTAGTATGATTATCACGATGTTCACTCATGTTATTGCAAATGGCAGTATTTCATCCCTTCTTATGGCTGAGTAATATTCCATTGTATTTATATACCACAGCTTCTTTATCCGATCATCTATTGTAGGACAGTTGGTTTGCTTCCATGTCCTGGCCTCTGTGAATAATGCTGCTATGAGCATTGGTTTGCAAATAACTTTTCGGATATGAGTTTTCAAGTCTTTGGGATAAATACCCAGGAGAGGGATTGCTAGATTATATGGTAGATCAATTTTGCATGTCTTTTTTATTTTAACTGTTCTGACGAACATGTGGTGGTATCTTGTGGTTTATTTTACAATTCCCTAGTAGTTAATAATCTTGACTGCTTCTCTGTGTGTGTGTGTGTGTGTGTGTGTGTGTGTGTGTGTGTGTGTGTGTATATATATATATGTGTGTGTATATATACACACACATATATATGTATATATATATGTGTGTGTATATGTATATATATGTGTGTGTATATATACACACACATATATATGTGTATATATATGTAATTTGAAGAGCTTCCAGTTTGGTGAACACTAAAGAAACAGAAACTCTTGAACTAGGATGGTTCCCAGTCTTACCCTATGTATCTCTTCCTCTGGCTGTTTATCTGTATCCTTTATCACATCCTTTAGTGCATAATAAACTGGTAAATGCAAGTGTTTCCCTGAATTTTGTGGGCTGTTCTAGAAACACTGAATTCAAGAAAAGGCGTTGCGGGTACTTTTCATTTATAGGCAACTCAGAAAGACAAAGTTGTGGGTATTCTGAGGACCTCGTCATTTTCATTGGCATTTGAATTAGGAGGCAGTCTTTTGGAACTGAGCCTTAACGTGGGGTCTGCACTAACTCCAGTTACTATTACAATTAAATTAAATTGTAGGACACCCAGCTGGTATTGCTGAGAATTGCTTGATGAGTGGCAAACCCACATATCTGATGTTAGAAGTGTTGTATATATTGTAGTAGTGTGAGAATAAAAAAGAAACACAAGTGGAGTGTGTGTTTTTTCCTATCTAGCATAGATTAGGGTAGTAGCAAACTTTTTTGATCATTATGTTAATCCTATGGAAAGAGTAAAAAAAAACATTTAATCTATAAGATATGAATTAGTAGCTGAATAGATTCATCCCATTAGGTATAAGTGTAAATTTGAATATTTTTATGAAAATTATGAACCATATCTCCATAAAAAGCTAGTAGGCATATGAGTAAAGACTTTTCATTTTAGAACAGTCATTCACTCCAAGGATCTCACTAAGAACTGTTGCTTTCGAAGGCCACTTATGAAACAAACTAGATTTTCAGGAACATGGGAAAAGTAAATTACAATCCTCCCCATGGTAGAACATTAAATAGTCATTAAAATGAAGTTTTTGAAAAATATCTAATGACGTAATATATTTTTGATATTGTACAAACTAAAAAGAAAAAAATCCAAGATTTTAAAGCAAAAATATGTGATTAAAATTATGTGTACGAGTGTGTGTGTGTGTGTATTGTGTGTGTGTGTGTGTGTGTGTAGCCCTGGGGGAGGGACTTAAAATATGCAAATGTTAAAAGCATTCAAAAGTACAGGATTATAAATTATTTTCTTCTTTATATTCTTTCTTTAATTTTATGTAATGATAGTACTTTCATAATTAAGAAAAAGTTAAAGATGTTGAAAGACTAGAGGAAAAAGAGAAAACAACAGTTATAAAGCATAATATACACAAACAAACACCGTTGGTTTCTTTCTATGCCTTTCTATGCCTAAAAATCATCTCTTGTGTCTAAAGAATCTGGGCAGACACCATGAGAATCTTTCCTGTTTTTGCATCAACAAGCCCTAGCTGATGCTAGTTTAGCATACATTATCCCCCCGCACCACCTATATAAAAAGAAGTTGTTTTCTTGTCTGTAAGAAGGTATTTCCTCAGGCATATATGATTTACTGGTGAAGATTTAACCAAGAAGCAATGTCTACAGAAAGAAGTAACCTTGCAAAATACAATCTAATTATTTTTATATGTATAGCTTTGCGTCATTCATTAGTCTTCTGGTATATAACATATATAACAATTAGATTTTTGCAGAAATTCTAGAGGTAATAAAAAAGTGAAGCAATTTAACTACAACTACTTCCACCATGAACATGTTCAATTTAGTCCTTAGAAAGTATTTATGAACTCTTGTTAAATAGGGGCTTTTAGTTCCTGCAATTTTCATTAAATTCAAGCATTATTTTTATCTTTCCAAAATTTCTTAGAGAAAATAATGTTCTTGAAGAAACATAAACTTGTAAATTTTGCAAAGTTCTAGTAAATCAGCTATTTAAATTTCCAAGCATCAGTCATAGTAAAAATAAAAATAATTTTTTTTATTATGATAGAAAGTGAAATCTAGCACTATCATTTTAAGTAATATGCTAGTCCTCTACACTTTTTCCCACACTGCTCATCTAAATATTTCAGTCAACCACATTTCACTTTTTTGATTTGTCTGTCCCCACACACTCTACTTAAATATTGCGATAAACCACAGTTGGGGTCTACACTGGTTTTTGAAAGAGTAAAGCAGAATTTTTGGTTTATCTGCCAAACATCCCTTCATCCTTTATTTGGGACACTGAACTCCATTTTTTCCTCCATTTTTTTCCTCAATAAGCCTTATACTCTTAGTCAAACTGTCAGTCACAGTGGTCTGCAATCCACCCTTGGCTAAGGGTACTTGTATGTCTTAACCCAGTCTACTCAGATGCTCCTTCTCAGACACCTGACTCCTGTGCTTTAGGCACATGATCCCAGGTGTCTTGATGGTACTGTCTCCTTCACCAAAATCAGTATTTTGAGTTTCTGACTAAGATTGCTAAAGCTTATTTGTTTTTTTTGTCCTTCCTTAGACTCTATTCAACTTTTCCTTTGTGCAAGTCAGCAAATATTCTTTTGATAAGTTCTTTTTAGTATACTTCCAACCAAATAACCACTCCAAGTACAGTTGGAAATGACCAGTTTCGTCCATATCTGAGAGCAGGGGCCATATCTTCCCACCTACAGAAAGAGTTTGCATTTTCCCTCCCAAAGTACCAAGGACATTATAAAATGCAAATTTTCCACTTATGATCAAAACTTAATCAAGTATTATAGTTTTCACATTTTCTCTTTTTCAAAATAATTGACTACATTACTATGACCATTAGCTTGAGGGGAAATATTGTCTGTGCTTTTGTACATGCATTGTCTGATCATCAATAAAGATCAAATTTAGAGACGCTAAAATGTATGACTCTTTTTCTAAAATGCCCCAAACTACAACCATTGGTTATAAAGAATTTAGAGGAAAACACATGGAGTCCTAGATACAATAATTAAGAGAGTCAATGAAGCATTTTTTGTATGTGATTGCTCTGTTTTTAAATGTCATTCCAACATATCATAGCTAGTAATAACAATAAATATAATAGTAATAATAATTATAAATTTTTAATTTAAGTGTCATTCTAATAAGTTAAGGACATTGCAGATATCATTTTGCTTGAAATTTTCAAACAGAGGTGTCGTAATATTTATCCTGATATACAATGTCAAAAATTCTAATGCTTAGAGAGGTTAATAAAGATTAAAAATGAGTATGAACCCCAGGCCTATCTGATACCAAAGCCAGAGAACTTGAACAATTTATTACATTAAATTTTTAGGTACTTGCCTTTTCTCTACTATTTTATTAAGGTAACCTTTAATTTGAGTTGTGCCACTGGAAACTCATTTGAGTTAGAACAATTTTTAGTAAATATATTTCATAAAATTTCTCTTTATCTCTTGTCTTTCATCTCATGTATATCTTAACCTTTATGGAATAACATCAAATGGGAATCTTCCATTAGTTAAGTTGAGATGCTGGACTGGCTAGAATATCCAACTGTCTTGTGCATTTTAATAAAATATAAGCATAGCAATCTCTCTTATAGAATGTTGATAGAAAGCCTATGCTGTAAATTAATAACTGAGAATACACTTTGAAAAATTAAAGTACCAGCATTAAAATAGTGATTTCTCATAATTTGTCTGCAATTATTTTCTAGATATTACATAGGGGTCTAATTCAGTACAAGATATCAAGGGGAGCAAAACAGGAACAAGATTGATTAATTAAACTTATAAAAGTTCCTGGGGATAAAAAATGATTTAGCTTTGGAAGAAAACTTGTGTTTGAATAACGATTAAATAGAATGACAAACTAAATTTATGTTTCCTATTTCTGAGACATAAGATTCTGTTTGTGCTTTTGGATTCATATACTATGTAAATGAGTTTTGAAAAAAAATCAGTTTTGAAATGCAGGCCTCAAAATATAAAAATTGAAAAATCAAGAAATATTTAAGAATACACTAAACTATTAATTATGTCCTGTGGAGGTGAAACCAAGAAATTTTTTACTTACTGTCATTTCCCTACTTCTTCCACAGAAAAGTTGTCACTATTTGACATTAAATGTAGTTATTGTGTGGTCAAACTGACTGTCATTAAACATATTTTTTTAGAACATCAATAATGTTTGAGGTTTTCACCATCCTCTACCTTTCTTGAAATTCCTCCTCTCCTTTGGCTAACAGGCCTTTCATTCATGCAGCTAACTACTCTTTTCCATGGCCTCTTCAGTGGCTATCTCTTTCTCTCATTCACGGAATGGAAGGCTTCTCTAAATTCAGTCTTTGTCTCCTTTCTCCTGCCAATGTCTGAAGAGCCAGGGCTAGATGGCCCTGGAGGCTCATTCATTCTTCTCTTTTGACAGATAAACATGTAAGTAGGTCTTTGGATTAGAGTTGCTCAATGGAGCTAAACTACCTCTCTGTGTTACAAGCCGCTTAGCTTTATCAGCTCCCCTGCTTTAGGAAATGTTACCTTGACCAAGAAGCTCCTATTGTTACATGGTCAATGCATTGTTCCTTATCTCACATCCAAATTCTCTTCAATACTATTGTAAGTACGTTGCTTTTAGCTCTTCTCATGTTGTAATCAGATATGTACCCATTAGGTTCGTCTCTATGGATTAGGGAAACTAGAGAGATGCTGTCTTTTCTTTGATGCCTTTCGGCGTGAGTTCTCAAATTAAACTTCATTTTATACTTATACCATGCGATGCTAGTGACCCTTTGCATAACAATTCCTTGGCTTAAGTAATCATTCTATATGATTTCTTCTAAAGTCTATACGCCCAATCTCGAATCTCTTTTGAATTTTCAGTTTATTTCCAATTTTTTTTTATTTAATTTATGTCACCTAGGATCAAAAGAATAAAATTATCTTTGTTTTCTTCCTTTCTCATCATTGCCAGTTATCATGTCCTATCAACTTTTCTTCTGTATATGTCCTATATTTTTCCCATCTCATCTGCTATAATGATTAATTTTATGCATTAACTTGACTGAATTAAGGGAAGCCCAGATAGCTGGTGAAATATATTTGGGTGCTCTGTGAGGGTATTTGGGATTTCAATCAGTAGACTGAGTAGAGAAGGTTATCCTCACCAATAGGGGTTGGCACATCCAAATTTGTCGAGAGCCTGAATAGTAAGTACAAAATGTGGAGAAACAACAAATGTGCTCTCTGCTTGAGCTTGACCATGCGTCTTCTTCTGCCCTCTGACATTAGCATTTCTGGTTCTCGGGCTCACACAGACTAGGCCTTACACCATTACCATTCACTCTCCTGGTTCTCAAGCCATTGGACTTGCACTGATATTATACCAACAACTTTCTTGAGCCTCCAACTTACAGACAGCCAACCATGGTCCTACCACTTCTTAAGTTTCAGTAATCATGTGAAGCAGTCTTTCAAAAATAAATTTATCTATGTCTATGTCTGTCTATTTACCAACTATCTAACATCTATCTATCTATCATCTATCTATCTATCTATCTATCTATCTATCTATCTATCTATCTATCTATCTATCTATCGATTATCTATCTATATTTCTATCTATCGTCTATCTATCTATCTATCTATCTATCTATCTATCTATCTATCTATCATCTATGTATCTATCTATGTATCTATCATATATCAACTATGTATCAAACTGTTTATCTGGAAAACCTTAAGATACTTCCCCAATACTTGCTCAGGCATAGACTTTTCTTTTAAGATCTATCTCTTTCCAAGCTGTCCTACACAATAAACTGTTATTTCTCTCCATAAAGGGAATCTGTAAGTACGTATTCTCTGCATTTATATTTCAAATAATTGTGAAAAAAACTAAAACTGAAAACATATAGTTATTATCTTACATACTCAAATTTCTGTTTTCTATTTCCCAATATTTTAATCTGCAGGTTTAAGGAAAGGAGTACAAGTAATATTTTTAAACAAGCATCTCAAGTGATTAACATCAGGTAATTCAATAACTATATTTTGAAAAACACTGTTTTATGATGTTTCTTTTACTTATCTGTTTCCCATTTCTCTTCTTCATAAATTCATTGGCACTGCTATGCTACTCATTGTCCTTTGAACTCATCTTGTAATTTCCTTTCCCCGAGCTTTGTCTTCTAATGTTCTCTCTCAATCATTTCTCATTCCTCTTCCACCGTCCTTAATCAGAATCAACTACTTTAAACAAATCAGTTCTTTCTTCAAATAAACTTTCCACTTCCTTCTGCAGTCAGTAAGCTGTTCAGTTCACTATAGGATTTATTTTCTTTACACGCAAACCATCATGACTATGTTTCTCTGATAGCAATTAGCCACATATTTTTTAGTGTTACTAATTATTTTTATAGACAATGATGTCCTCTCATTTTTCCTCTGTGTAACTCAGAAAAATGCTTATGCATATCAAGTACTCAATATATTCATTTAATGCATGATCTTTGAAGCATGAAAATAATATTTCAGGAGGCACGTGATAGAAAACAGATTTATATTACATATATTTCAGAAATAAATGGAGCACATTCGTGTAATTAAAATAATGAATTAAAAAGTATTAGTCTCCAAGAAAGGTTATATATTTATATACACACACATAAACACATATAATAATTGCTTGGTTTACTTTGTTCTTGCAAGTCTCTCACTGTGTCCATTAAAACAATTTAGAATATCTTTCCTAAAAATAAGATATATGTCTTTCCTGCATAATTAAATATGAAATAAAGTCGAAGTCTTCATGCCTCTTATATAAATTATGTTGACGCTACACAATTGTATGTTAGAACACTAGCATTATTCAAAAAATAATAATGATTACTAGAGGACCCCTAAAGCCGTTACCAATCTATAAAATGCAATCAAGGATAATAAGTAATATCTGATCTCAGGATCAAAAACAGCACAATCCCACTATCCCGTGTTGTACATATATTTACCATTTCTATCTTAGAAGGCAGTAGTTCTGTTATTTGCCCACATGTCTAGCATTTTATTATCATTTCATATGTTTAATTCATAAAATGTCTTTGTAAGTGTAATTCAATTCATAATCACTGAGAAATATAAAATTATGTTTCTATTATATAGTCTAGGTCAGAATTACATAAATTTTAGCCAAAGTCAATCATAACAGGCTCTAATAGTAAGGACAATATGATTTTTTTATATAAATAATAATGTCAAAAGTAAAGTTCAATAGTGCAGTAGATATCATGACCCCATTTCTTTGATAGAAAACATCAGAGCATGCACTGTAGGTGGGAAAAATTAATTTTCCTTCAACCTTCTAAGGACTTCTGGCTGGACTAAAAATCTACTTAACATGAGAGATAAACAGGACAAAAAATGACCAAATTTATTATGCATGTAAATACAAGGGTTCCATAAGAAAGTGAGACCTGATGACAGATTAGGCAGTTAAAGCACATATGATATCTTGAGTTAAGAAGAAGTGGGAGGTTGTGGTTTTGGACTTCAAAGGGCAGGACAGCAATTCACATGGAGATGGAAAATCAAATGTTTGATAAACAAATGTTTGTTGGGCTGTCTTTAACATTGGGATACAGAGAGGACTTAGATCAAATGGGCCTTGCTGGTTTCTTCCTGTCTGTTATACCTAGTTCTAATGAAACTATAGATATCTACATAATAGGACCCTTCATGGAGCAGGTACACTTTAATTTCTTTTAGGCAGTTATAAGAGAAGTTCAGAAATTTTTCCTATTTTCCTAAATCTAATCAGTTGAAAATAACCAATATCCCCAAAGGCATATTTTGAGATGCCAAATTCTGCTTCCTCTCAGCATGAAATATAATTTACTAGGTAAATTGTCTGTTGTCCAAGCCAAGGAGGGTTCACTATTTTCCCCTGAAATAGATCTTCTCCATCTGCATACTGTTATCTCTACTCTTCTCTCCTTCAGGATCCATCTCAAATTGCATCTCCTCTGAGATCACCCACATAGTACCTGTGCTCCTGAGATGGAAACTGAGCAATACGAAATTGGATAATATTATATCCTTGCCTTTGAGAACTCACATGCCAGATGTATTTGTTTCCCATGATACAGGAATATGGATGATTAAGGAAAGTTTCAAAAATGAAATGACTTTTAAACTGAGCCTGGTAAAATAGGAGTTCATCTGCAAAATAATGAATGAAGAACTTTTTAGAGATAATAGTGCAAGCAAAGATAACAAGGTGTATTTATTCCTTGAGATTAAAGGAAAATCACTCAAACAATGTGGAAACTGAGAAACACAGTGACTTAGGAAATGCTAAGCTAAACAGGATCGAGAACCCCACTGAAGGTGAAAAAATGAAACTTCTGAAGGTTCATTCTATTTATGTTCGTTCTATGTGGTTTTTTTTCCCATATTTCTTTCTAATGTATAAACTTGATGTTGAAATTTATTTTTTGACTCATTAACTGGAAGCTGTTTTTATTTCTCTAGCTTATTAAACCAAAAATGTCAGCAGCTTGTTAAGGCTGGTCAAAATAGAATATGTCACCGAGAGAAAAGAATGTTCACTTTCATTTGTTATGAGGTAAAAATAAATGAAATAAATCTAACAGCTATACTAAATCTTTGACAAAATATTAAAACCATTAGTGCTGTATTACTTTGCACTGAAGACTTGACCTTAATTACATAACAATAAACTTTGGAGGGTCAATTACTGCACTCATAAACAATATGAATGATTAATGTATGTAGGAGAAAAGTCTGATAATTTTCCTCCATATTTTTGATAGCTCAAATTAATTGTACGCTTATGTCATCCATATAAAGGTTCCAGGTTTCCATTTATGGAATTGTTGCTATTTGTGTAATATATCTATTTAACAAGTTTTAGCTCTTCTGTGCAGAGTTTTTTATGCACAGTGAATTAGAAAATGGCAAGCAAAACAGAATTGAGAACCCCACTGAAGCTGAGAAAGTGAAACTTCTGAAGATTTATTCTATGCACATTCCTTCTGGGTAGTGCTTTCCCCATATTTAATAAGGCATAGTTTGCCTCTATTGAAATGGGAGTTTTCTACCATGATGAACATAGAAGGTATTATACTCAGTAAAATAACTCAGACAGATAAAGACAAATACCACATGATTTCACTTATATATTAATCTTTAAAAAATAATAATTAACAAACACAATAGAAATAGGCTAAAAGATAGCAAAAAACCCCAAACATTTTGATGGTTGCCAGATGGGAGGAGGTGCTGCAGGGATGGGTGAATGGAGCGAAGGGATCAAAAGGAAAAAATTAGTAGTTACAAAATAGTCATGGGATGTAAACTATAGCAAAGGGAATATAGTCAATAATATTGTAATAATGATGCATGTGTCATAGGGGTATTAGATTTATTGGGGTGATCATTTCATATATTATATTAATATCTAATTAGTATGTAGTAACCTGAAATGAATATAATGATGTATGTCTAGTGTAAATGAAAAGATTTTAAAATTCTTTAAAAAGTGGGAGTTTCCAACTGCATAGTTCCGGGACTTTAATATCAATCAAATATTACTGGTCTCAGAAACAGAATACAAGGTTGCAAAAATATCTGTGAACCAGTGTATGAACCTTATTTTGAATCCTAAATTAAATTCAGACAAAAGCCACTAAGAAAAAAATTAAATTATTAACTATATTATTTAAACAGAAGTTTCTAACAATAAATAAAAAAGATAACACCTAAGTTTTGATTGCATTGCTCACTCTTAGTATAAGTTAAGGAGAACCAGTTTATTCATTCCTTGACTCTATAATGTTTTAAGTTTAATTGTCACTGGAAGTCATATAAAATGTTTTCCCCATGAAACATTACTTACCTTTGTATTATATTTTAAAAAATACGTAATATAATCCATATTCTAATTAAGAAAGGTAAATCACATGTCACTGTCATCTATTCAGCAAATCAATTTTGCGAAGAATATTGCCTCGATGTATTTGGATTGATAAATATTTTAGTAAAATTCCATAATCGTTTTTAAATTGCATTTTCAACACAGCTATTTTTCACAATGGAATCATTTTCTTCGACAGATAATTTTGTTATATTAAAAATGTAATTTTTCAGCTCTGTATATGAGATGTCTAGAATTTTGAGACAAAAATATCACAAAGGACATTAGGTTATCAATTGTCATAAAGTAATCTCTAGGTTTTAAAATAATAAAGTTTTGAATAGAGTTTTTAAAATTGTGGCTACATGTTTATATTAGAAATATAAGGCCTTGAATATACCTGGGATATTAGGACTGAAAAAAATACCATAATATTCTGTGATGTTTATATTAGAAATATAAGGCCTTGAACATATCTGAAATATTAGGATTGAAAAAAATACTATAATATTCTGCAATGTTGTTATTCAAGTTATACAAGGAATGCTTTTGTAAGTGAATCATGAGAAAAGAGTCATTAGCATAATTTGTCACAGACCTGCTTGTAAATAGAAAAGCCAAGAAAATGAAACGTATTACACATTGTACCCTAAAGCTATACCACAAAATGAAATCAATAGCATTGGAATGGTTCTATCATCAGTTTATGTTTTATCTTAATTGTTCTGTCTTTTATTCCTGATTGAAAAGCTAGTTATCGAAGCAAACACAATGACTTATTTATTGAAAGCTATAGGTTTTTCTTCCATTTATAATGATAGTTCTCATTTTACCATAAAAAAACTTGCACTTCACTTGTAGCACTCAATAAATCAAACTGAGCTATAAAGATGCATATTGTTGCTTTTGTGCTACATAAACATATGAGATATGGATGATTTTGTGGCAGTAATATTGATACAAGTTTCTTCTGAACACAAGTTCCTTGAAGACTTTTCATGACCAATAACATTGTGTCCTGAACCCAGGAGAGGTTGAGTTAGTCTGGAGAGACAGAAATCATAGACAGGAACAAAAAAGGATTCATAATTTTGAAATATCATTTTCAAAACATGAATGCATTCACATTTATCTTTCATTCATAAAATGAAGATATTTATTTGATCAAAAATAATGGGTCCAAGAAATCATGAGAGCTCAAGAAGAAATTATGGATACCTGACAGAAAGGGATTAGCAGAAGAGAAATAAAAAATGGGAAATTGGAAGACCAGATGGTTTGTGGAGAAAGATGGAGAAATCAACCTTTACTTTTCAGCTATGAATGTGGAGGGAGAGAAATCTTCAAAAGTCTTCAGAGTCCTTATAATATGAAACACTGGGAGGCCTCTCCTAAACACATTCCATAATTAAGACATTTTACTGGCTTTACTTGTTGTGATGACTACCTAAATTATGGCCATGAAAAAGGGACTAGTCTGTTATATCATAGGAAGTATATGTGGTATATATGCTGCATATTTGCATACCAGTAGCCTGATATTCAAATCACTTCTTAATTTGGTCTTAACTTTCCAGACTCACTACTTCACTGGACAAGCCTTTATTGAGTATATTCATGTGCTGTGCATTTTAGGTATTGGGACGTATCAAAACACATAGACAAAAAATTGTGCCCTCATGGAGTTTAAATTCATTGCAAATATTTCGACTCTATTCTGCTCACCAGCCACACTGAAATGTCAGTATGCTTAATATAGACAAATGAAATATAATCATAAAAGTCTACTTCTCTTTTCTACTATCTCCTCTATTCTGCTGATTTGAGATAGTTTTTTCTTCTGTTGTCGAATGAAAGCTCAAGAAATTGCATGAGTTCTTACAAACGTGGTTCTAGTTAATAGAAAGTACTATAAGCATGCTAAGTTATAAAAATAAAAGATTCTCTAATTCAATACATGAGTTAATATTTCAAACTGAATTTAACGATAAATTTGTTCTCTCTTCCCAGCTAAGATGTGTTCTTGGAAAGAAGATGTTGTAATTGACTTCCTTTCTCTCTATTCATCACCTCCTTTCCAGTTTATTAGAAGCAGCTCTTTTAAAACTCAGGTTGCCATCATCTGCAGTTGCAGAATGAGGAAAAAAGATTGGTAAGGTAGGAGGAAAGTTCCTAATTAATTATTATTATTGTGAAGTGGTTGAACATTCTGTGAGTCAGACCTGTGTTTAAAAGAGACATCGTCCACGAGACATTTTCAGCCCCAGAAGTGCTCTCCTACAGCAACTTGATTTGGGCAGCACATTTCATTTAATTCCCTTTGATCACTTCAGGAGAAATTCAGCAATTCATCTCCTGCTTTTCTGTTTGCACTCTCATTACTCCTCCAGGTGACCCTGCTAAAGAGAATCACAAAAATCTAGCATTCGCATGTGTCTCAAATCTGGACCTTGGGTAACATTCACAGGCACTTTGCCTGCATAATTTTATGAGTTCTGGCTTCTAGCAATTCTGAAAAGTGAGATAATATTTGCAGGAGTGCATCACATAGTCCAGCAATTACCTAATCACCCATTTGAAAATTGCTTGCTTAGCTTGCTTTCACAGTGGCATAACATCTACATCTAGAGTTCTTTTGTGCTGTACTCCACTTGTGAGCACATTTATCTGGCCCTACAATTTGCCTGTGAAGTTTTGGGCTTAGGGAGAGCTGATGATTACTATGCTGATACACCTACTAGCATTTTTTGGTGGAATATAGTCCTTCATTTCTGCCCAGGAATCTTTTATCTTTTGTCACTATCTATAGACCTTTAGTGGGCTAAATTATTAACCTGTATCGTTATTTCTCTGGAAATTCTCCTGCTCCTAGGTGTCCTCTTCGCTTACAAACTTATTGAAGTAGGAAACATATTATCAAACCAAAACACTATAGATAATATCTACAATTAAATAGAGCAGTAACCTAACTTCCAAATCACAGAATGTGAGTGGCTGCGGAAAACAACTGACATAAACAAAATCTCTACAATATCAGCAAGTATAATGACAACTACTTTTAAGGATATTCAGGGAAATATAAGGATTTTTGTTCATCATGTGAACCTGTAAACTTCGAAGATGTCCAGGTACACTAAATGAAAAATTTACTAATAGAAAAGCAGTCACAGCACAAAGATCCACTCTAAGGAGAAAATATTGAGAGCAGAATATAAATTAAGCAGGACAGACACCATAGGGTAAAAAAGAAAAAGAAAAAGAAAATATATCCAAATAAAGTGGGAGCACAAAAAAAGCAAGTGGATTTCAAAAATAAAAGGATATATATTTTGAACACTATAAAAACACTAAAACAGAGATCCTAGAGCTGTGAATTAGAAAAGCTATCCTAGTGCACCTTTATTTTAAGAGAATGTAAAGACTAATTTTATTTAAACCTAAATGATTGAAAAGAATGATGGTCAAATTC
This sequence comes from Pteropus medius, assembly GCF_902729225.1. NCBI lineage: Eukaryota > Metazoa > Chordata > Mammalia > Chiroptera > Pteropodidae > Pteropus > Pteropus medius. The sequence continues at coordinate 333,790 of NW_024346235.1, read as the reverse complement.
ACAAAGTGAAAAGAGAATAGCAAGCAAAATAATGCCTCTAAATAAACGAAGTCCTTTTTTGGAAAGATTAAAACTGTACCTTCGTATAGTAAAACAAGCTAATGTATGAAAAAAAAAAGAGATGCTCTGAAAAGCATGCATCAGAATTAGAAAAAAAATAAATAAAAAATGTTAAATCTAAATGCAATGAATAAAGATGTTAATAGATTAGACAGAAAGTAATGTAAAAGGAGATTTATCACTTATATAATACGACTCTTCTAAGATGAAAAACAAATAAAGACACAGAAAAAATATTAAAATGTAGAATTCGAGAAAACTTTCCTGAAATACTACTTGAATGGACATAGCATATATAAGCAGAAGATGACTCAGAATAGTCAATATGGAGGTATGTTAAATAAATTATTGGACTTTAAAAAACAGGAAACTCTGAAAACTCAACATCAGTCCAACACCCATTTACAAAGAAAACCAGTTTGTAGTTATACCTTTCGACATTAATGCTTCGAAGAAGAAGAAAATAGAGTAATATATTTAAGTCAAAGAAAAAAAAATATGGGACTAAGCTCATATAAAATATCTAGCCAAATTTAGGTTCAATTACAAGGGACTCAGATGAACTCTAAATAATGTATATGAACATAGGAAATGCTGAAACTATGAGCCTGCTGTGAGGAGTCTCCTAGAACACAAGATACAAATAACTATATGACCGATTATATTATCAATATTAACAGTGAGAAAACAAAGTTACTTCAATTTAGATGTACAGGAAAAGTAGAGATGAAGCAGAAGCAATAACCAAAAGAAAATAAAAAAATATGTGAAGCATATTGTGTAAAGTAAAAGTAAGGGTCAGAAGGAGTCAGCAAACTACAGGCCCTTGATCAAATTTGGTCCATGCTTGTTTTAGTAAGTGAAATTTTATTGGAGTGCAGTCATCTCCATTTGTTTACCTGTTGAGGTACAGCCCACCCTTCTGTTTGCATATTGTCTTTTCTCCTTTCATACTACAACAGCCGAGTTGAGTACTTTCAATAGAATTTAGATGGCTCATAAAATCAAATTTATTTATCTCATTAGTCACATTTGAATTATGAAACTGAATTAACTTATTATCGTCAAGTCCAGTGACATAAAGGAAAGCAACATACTTTTCCTTGTCATTACTATGGGAGCAGGATCTCTGGGTAATCAATTATTTCATATGGAGAGTTTCCTTTTTCTAGAAATATTTTAGCTAATAAATACAGAAGAACTGAAAAGAATTCATAGGTAGGAAATGACAATCAGTGAATTCTACTATCACAAAAGGAGAGTGGAAGGAATTTGCTGTACTTCCTTAAAGAAATAGTACATAAAGTAGTCCTCCCTTATCCCTGGTTTCATTTTTCAAGTTTTCACTTATTATCATCTGAAAATATGACATGGAATATTCAGATATAAACAATTCATAAATTTCAAATTGCTCATTGTTCTGAGTAGTATGATGAAATCTTTCCCCCTCTATTCTACCTTAGTAGTGAATCACTCCTTTGTGCAGTGTCTCCACACTGTATACACTGCCTATTAGTCAGTAGCCCTGTGGGTTTTCATTCAACCTCCCTGGTATTGTGGTACTTGTGCTCAAGTTACACGTTTTTACTTAATGATTGGCCCAAAGTACAATTGTCGTGATGCTAGCAATTGAGATATGCCAAAAAGAAGCCATAAAGTGCTTCCTTTTAGTAAAAAGGTAAAAGTTCCCTGCTTCATCATGAAAGAAAAACCATATGCTAAAACCTACAGTAAGAACAAATCTTCTATGCATGAAATTGTGAAGAAGGAAAGAGAAATTTGTGCTAGGTTTGCTGTGTTGCACCTCACACTGAAAGTTATAGTCGCAGTGCATGACAAGTATTTAGTTAAGAAGGGAAAGACATTACATTTGTGGGCGGAAGCCATGAACAGAAAATGTGTTCCAATTGACAGCAATGTGTTGCACCAAAAAACACTGAGGCGATGTGAAGACATCAGCAAGAGATCCCCTGAAATGAGTGAGCATATTCATATAACTTTTATTATATTGTTATAATCATTCTATTTTATTATTAGTTATTTTTATTACTCCTTTACTATGCTAATTTATGTTAAACTTTATTGTAGGTACTTACGTATAGGAAAAAAAACATAATACATATAGAGTTAAGTATTATCTGAGATTTCAAGCAACTATCAAGGGCCTTGGAAAGTAGATACCCTGAGAATAAGAGGATATTGTATCACCAATGATTTATTTCTAAAAACAACAACAAAAATCTGGATCTAGTCAGGACTCTATTTCTAATTATTGATTTATCAGATATAGAGACAGAAAAATATTAAATGAGCCACTGAACATATAGTCATCAGTATCTAGACTTCAGAAATCTGTTTTTTGGAACAAAGTGAATAAAAAGAAGTGACAGTGCTGAAACATATAGATTAAAAAAACTTAAGAGACCTGTCAACTTTTTGCAATATACAGATCGACTTTCATTAGATCCTAATGTGAATAAAATGTTAATATAAATATTGACAGGATATTTCTGGACATGAAGGAATTTTTGTTAATTTGGGGGCAAGTAAGAAATGTATCGTGATTAAATTTTAACAGTTCTTATATTTAGAGATACATATTAAAATATTTATAGGTGAAATATTATGTCTCTGCTCTGCTTCAAAATAATAGAATGAAGGAGCAATTGGAAGTATAGAAAAAATATTTCCTAGGACTGGATAATGTTAAGCTGGATATTTGATACATGGAATTTCATTGTAACAGTGTCTATAATTTTACTTATGTTTAAGATGATCCATATGAAAAGATTAAAATGTTTTCAATGCTAATGATGTCAAATTTTGGAAAAGAGTTCTACATTTTTATTCAATTTTAAATTTTCATTCAGATATTAAATTCAGTTACAGCATAGTCATAAAAGTTTGCAAGTGACTTCATTAATGACTTCTTGGCACAGGCATCACAATCAAATACTTCCTTAATGAATTCAATTTATTCTGTTTATTATCTTTATTCATATGCTATGGGGTAGAGCTCAAAACCAAAGGGCAGCTAATTCTGAAGAAAGGATGGACCTTTAAACAATCAATTAACCTTAATTTACATAATGATCTTACTTGCATAGCTAACGGACTGGGAATTGATCATAGGCCATTGATAGTCATAGTTTTAAATAAAACTGTGTTAGAAATACAGGAGTCTGTATTTCAGACTGAAGAGGCAACGTTTAGTCATGAAATGTTAACAACAATATTCAAGAATCAGGCATTAAACCAATTAATAGTTAACATTAGGCTTCCCGAATTTTTGAGAGAATATTTCATGAATTTGCTATTCCTTCTCACCTCTACATGCATAAAGGGGCACATATAAGGATATATGTGTGCATTAGGTAGATTGTTATTATCTTTAGATTTATATTCAAATTACAGCCATGAGAGCAAGCTGTATTATATTCACATATGAGTACTAATATATTTCTATTCCTAGAAATCAGAGGTATTTGGTAAAAAATATCAAGTTCCACAACCTAAATATTTATCAAACTTTTCTTCTTAAGTTTAACCACTCATTTGTTTCAAAGGAAGATGACAAATATAATTTTTGATCAACTTTTACAGTTATGTTTATTCGCAAAAAGGTAGTTTACATAATGTAAATTAGACTGACTCTAACCTTTTGACTCCTCAGATTTTATAAAAAGCATAATCTCCTGCAGTTTAAAGATTTTAAAAACTCAAAGAACTGGTCTGGTATTTTTAAACCATTTAATTATGGAAGTGATGCTTAATCACGAAAGACAACTTAATTCCTTTAATTCCAAAGACACACTGTGTATAACCTGATTTTTTTAAGCGTTTTGATTGTAGCTGTGCAGCTAGATCAGTAAGTGAGATTTGAAGTAAAGGAAAAGAGTGATTTATTTTTAAGATCATCACTTTGAACTCATATGGGAAAATTTTCAGGCCTCTTCTACCTTTTACACCCATCTTATTCTCGTTCTCTTCCACTGACATTTTACATGATTGTACACTTGCTCTGGCTCTCTTCTTTTTTCTTCTTCCTCCTTCTAAAAATACTGATTGGTGGAGTGTTGTGATAGGATGTCCAGGAATGGCCCCAAAGTAAAAGGTAAACGTGTCAGATTCTTTTTCCCAATTCATGCTTTTTCTGAGCCTCTATTTTACTAATGGTTAAATTAAATTTAGCTTTCCTAGGTCTCCTTGATTTTAAACACGTTGGTGTGATTGCTAAAAAAAAAAAAAAAGGATTGCTTAAGTGCAAAGGAATTTCCTTCAATGAATGGAAAAAAGATAGCTTTTATCCCATTATTGGTAATATCTCACAGAATCTGTGCTGGTCCACTTCACAAATTGGCTTTGGCTTGCTTTTCTGTGTGGTTAAACTATATCAAACTGAAATGTTGAAGAAAGATTTCAAAGTTAAAAGATGTGAGACTGAATCTTCAACTTTTCATTTACTGACAAGTATCATTTTTAGAAAATCACTTAACCTTTTCTCATCATCTTTTCTTTCTTCTTTGTAAAGTGGAGATAAAAATTTTAATTTCCTAGAAATGAGTGTTAATTAAAAATGATGCAACATACACGGGTTGAAAAATGTCAGTCACAAATTTCAACATGTGTTTACCTTTATTCTAAGAAAACATAAATACCAGAAACCACACAATTCAGGTAGTGTCTAGCAGTCACACACCAATTAATGATATACTACATCCCAGAGGTTAGCCAGTACCTCACAGCAGAATGAGAATAAGGTTTATTATCTAACATACTCAAAAAATGACAGTGTTCTACAATATTATATACAAAGTCTGAAAATAGCATGTTATTGTCTTGATATTTCAAGAGTATGAAATCTTTTCAGCGTTGTCATCTATCAGAAATTAAAATAAACCGGAAACATCACTGAGTGTTCATGATCTTCCTACCTTCTTCACTGAGAACTTTTAGTCCTATGTATTTCATTAGATGATAAGCAGAACACTATCAATTTATTGAACATCCCCTTAAATAATGTTACTTACTTTTCAAAAAAAAATAGGAGATTGGCGAGGACCACTTCAGGGAATCATCTTGGACTCAAAGCACATAGCTGGTCCTTGTTTCATAGTCCAGATGGGCATTCACAAAGATAACACCCATGATGTTGTTAATTCCAAAATTACCGAGAATTAAAATATGATTACTTGGTCATTTTCTTTACACTACAGGGAAAATAATTCTTTTTAAAAGGCACTGTGATTTAACAAGCATCTATTTATATTAAGAGTAATGCATAAAAGTGAATACATACTGGCTTTTGAAACCATGTTCCAGAATTGATCGACATCAGCGATATCCCAGGTGCATGCCTTGAAATTCTAGGATTTTTTTTAAGAATCTCCTAACAGTTAATGTTTCTGTAATCAATTACATTTCGGAGCAATGCATCGTTACACCTCAGCATAAATTTAGATGGCCCTCTACTGTACTAAAGGCCTTCAAAATTCTGTTTTAAAAAAAAACTCATAAAATTTTGTTTCACCAAGTTATTTATGATCTTATTAGATTATTATACTTTTGATAATGTAGTGGATCTCATTATTCTGTATATTCTGCTATGAACACATGAGGGAAAAACAGATATTTTAATACGTTGGTTATTTAGAAAACATGATATCTTATTTTAAATAAATTAAAATATTTTATCCTGATATTTATTTTTTGAAATAAATTTGCTCATATATAATTGAGCGAAGAGTGGGGCACTTTGGGATATTTTATAATATCCTACTTCTTGCACTCCTGGTATTTTTTCCTCACTTTAGTTTTCTCCAGAGCATTTATTACTACCTAAATGCTATATATTTATCAGTTTAATAAGTTTTATTGTCTATCTCCACTTATTGGATGGTTAAAGTCTGTGAGAGCAGAAATCTATTTCTTCATTGCTGTAGCACTCACGGCTGGGAGAATAACTTAGTAGGTAATGGATGCTCAATAAACATTTGTGAAGTGAATTAACAACAATTTGTTGAATAAATTGATAAATAAATGAATTGATTGTAAAAATAAGCCATTATGAGGGAATGAGGGTAATAAGTAGAGCCACTCTGCTATCTTGAAGGAAGAGAATCACAGAATGAAAGTATCAGAATGGTCCTTCGGGCAGAACTGCCATCTTCCAGTAATTTGCCAAAATGAACAACACAAACGGAAAAAGGAAAGGCACTCGCTATATGTTCTCTTGGCCTTTTAGAAAACATGGAGTTGTTTTTTTTGGCTATATACATGTGAATCTACAAGAAAGGTGATATTGCAGATATCAAGGGAATAGGCAATGTTCTAAAAGGAACGCCCCACAAATGCTACCATGGCAAAACTGGAAGACTTTACAATGTTACCTAGTAACAGTATGCATTGTTGTAAACAAACAAGTTAAGGGCAAGATTCTTGCCAAGACAATTAATGGACATATTGAACATATTAAGGAAAATGATCAGAAAAAGAAGGAAGCCAAGGAGAATGGTACCTGGGATCAACTGAAGTGCCGTACAGCTCCCCACAGAGAAGCACATTTTGTGAGAATGAATGGAATGGAACCTGAGCTGCTGGAGCACAATCCTTATGAATCCATCACATGACAGGTTGGAAAAAATAAAATAAAAAACCTCTAATTGAGTAGATGTCCTTTCCCCTATATTCATTTGGTGATGTCTTTATTATTCAGGTTGAATGTTTTTTCCTCGATGAAAGATATGAAGTGATTTCCTGTGCAACACAATACAGTCCATTGGTTAGGAAATGGCATCTGTTGAATTACAGTAAAGATCAGAGAAAGTTGATCACTCCTAATTGTGTCATCAATAGCTGTGCTTTAAAGATTAGGAACTTTCCTTAGAAGCTTGCTACTTGAAAATAGATTGTTGAAAGTCCCCTGTTCTTTGTGAGTTACATTTGCTTCTGCCTTTCTTGGAACACGCCTCAGAATGTCACAGTGTTTGTGATAATTTGGAAGTAGACTACCTTTTTTATTTCAATCAGGGAAGACATTTTTGTATAGCAGTGTACAAAATGCATTGCATTATAAGCACTTTACATAATTTACTGATAAACCTTGGAATAAGTAGTGTTTTACTCATATTCCACAAAGGAAGCTGAGTCACATTTCACTTGCCCAAGGTTCCAGGTATGCAGAAATTCAAGCCCAGGCTGTCTGGCTCCATAATCTGGTCTCAATTCCTAGTATAATATTGCATCATATCAGTGGGAACATTTTAAAGATAATTTGTATAGTTCAGGTTATTCAGTTGCTTCCTGAATATTTTTACTTGGATATGGCACATCTTAAAATCAACACAGTCGCAAGGGAGTTGATCACATCCCATCCTAGCTGCCTTCAGTTTTCTGTGATAGCTATAGCTATAGTATGTTTATTTGAAATAAAAACCTGACTTCTAGTATTCTCTTACCACTAATAGAAAAAAAGAGAAAGAGAGAAAGTGTCAGAACAGATTGAGAAATCACAGCTTCAGTCAGATGTTGGAAGTCTAAGGGAGAAGAAAGTTTAGTAACATTTAGAGAGGAGGCACAACAGCACAGTAGAAAGGTATGATGTTGAGCACTTGCTACAGTGACAGCAATTTCCTATAATGGTTGGTTGTTGAAGTACTTGAAAAAGGCTTTATAATTTCCTTGCAAAATGCTTTAACAGAATTAACATTCATTCGTTTACAACATATTTAATATTTATGTTATTATTAAAGATATAGTAACTATTTTTTTGACTAAACCCTATTATACCAGGCCATCTAACTTATCAAAAGGGAAAAACAGAGGACAACTAAGCTGTACATATTAGGGAAAACAAAGAATGAGTGAGAAAGAGCTCTGAACTTATTCCTAGAAGCTCACAAACCATTCTACTCTCAGCGAACCAGGATGAGTAGACAAAACTTAAAAGATTTACCTAATTACGATTGCTAATTGTACATCTAATTTCACTTGTTTCAGGAGACATTAAACATTATAAATGTCTTTTAGTATGGATGTAGCTCTTTGGGCATTCATAATTATTTATGATTTTAAAGTTTATTTGGATTTGTCTAGGATAGGACATGGAATACAGTTCTTAGATGGTACAGAAGATTGGGAAGAGATTTCCATAGGTAATAATTATGACTAAAAGCTGAAAGTGGGATGCATTAATTTTGAAGAAATGTCATGAATATATATCTATATGAGGAGGAGAAGGCTTCCAGAATTGAATATTTAGTATTTCCTGGGTGAGGTGTGAATCACTTTTGTTACCATAACTGAATTTTTATAAAGATTCAGTACAAATTAGCAGTAGAATGAAGTTGGACATATTTTTATGAAAAATATTGAGCAAACAATAATTCAAGCTGAAATTAATTTCAAATCCAAGTTGACTGGTTTCTGTTGAAAATACCCACTGAGTAAACATCTACTCACCCTCTTCATTTTCTGAAACAATGGCCACAGAAGAAATTACACCAACCCTAATCCCTGTGGTTGCAAATTAACTTAGTGGGGGAACTCTGCAGGTTTAGAGAAAATTAATAATTTTTTATTGTCTACTTTGCCATGATGGAGTCCTGAATTTCATAATAAAATTGTGTTAGTTTAAGTGTGTGCTTGTTTGTTTAACACTATTTTTTGAAGTTTTTAAGGAAGTACTACATTAAAGAATCCAGCCCTAATACCATGCAAATGCTCCTTTAAGACTATCTTATCGCCTCATTGTTTTTAATTTAAAATGGAACACACTACTCTACTACTTTATTATCTGCCAGATATCAGAAAAACTTCTTTTCACTTGTCTGTAATGCAGTTTCTGGACTGAAAACAATAGATAGATACAATTTGCTACCTCAACGCTTGCTAAAGTAAAATGTGCTATCGTTTTGCTAATGTTATGGTAGCATATGGCTTCCAAATGTTTCTTTCAGGTCTTTACTCATGCTTTAATATAAAGCTGTAACTGTAATATAAGTATTTGAAAAGATAGCATCTCAGAATTCATATTTATTTTGAATTTTCTCTTTTTGCTTAACTGTAGCCACATTATGTACCCAGTACCATGCTATTTACTTAATTTCAACAGTATATTTTCAACAACACATTGTTTTAATCTCAAAATCTCAATTTCATTATATAGCATGGTCACTAGCTATCATAACTTTATTTTCAAAAGTAAATGCAAATAATCTCTTTTATAATTCACAGGTATTTATATTATCCAGTTTCAACAGATTTAGATTACTGAATACAAAATTTTAACAATGTCTCTGAGCCTTTTTGTAATCTAGTCAATATAACCAATATGATTTGTAGTAACAGTTAGCTTCTTCTCCAAAACTGATAAGATTATTCCTATTGTTATTTCTTTCACATGGTCTTTTTCTCTTGATACTTTTAAAAATACCAACCTACATTTTTATCTTCATTTGCTCATTTTTAATCTAGATTTCACTGAGCAATTACTTTGTGCCTACATTGAAACTTTTTATAACAAAACCCGAGACACACGTATAGTCAGGAAAATTAATTACATATAAGCTTTCATAAACATCTTGTCCAAATCACTATGTTCCTTGGCACTACAGTGTATAAATTGATTGACTAAATGTAAAGCAATCTATCTTATTCATAGATGCTCCAGCACCTAATGGTGGTCCATATGTTAATTATATGGTCAATAAATATATCTCAATTTACTTTACTCTCCCATTTGCTTTCTGCTTTCCTTTATTAACAGTATTCAGATATTGCTTGGATGATCATACCTTCTCCATACTTTCCAATAACTAGAATATATGATGGACACATTTCCTATCTCTGGCCAATGAGGACACTTTATTAATTCTCTTTGTTCAGTGTTCATGTGTGATAAATACCTCATACAAAGTCAATGAAAGTAATGCCCAAAATGTTTAATGTTAACTAGAAAGGAAAAACATAAAGGTATTTATTTGGTTTCTTGTTTGTCGTCGTCGTTGTTGTTTGTTGGTTTGTTTTTGTTTTTTGCTCAGATTTAAAAGTTTGTACTCTATGTGAGGGTTCTTCTTGATAATGATACCAACATAAACGAAATTACTTAGGGTTGAAAACAGATCCCCTACACTTTGCCTAATATTTTAAATGCTGCTGTTCTTAAAGTTTGGTAAACATTATGTCATTTAGAGAAAAAAAATAAATTCTCTTTTATATCTCCTTTATATACAATTTCTATCCCTTCTAATCAAAGATTTCCAACTACTTTATGAAAAACATGTTTAGATACTTCTTAAGTAAATTATCTGAGATAGCACAATGATATGCTATAAGCAATTTGTTTAGTCATTATCATAGTGTCGGTGCACTGAACAAAGCATAATTTTGTTAATTTTGAACAAAAATAAGTGTAGGCTACCACCAGAAGGAAGGCACTTATACAAGTGACACTAAGGTTGGTTGTGGTGGACTGCTTTGCTTATGAATAGATCCAGTGTATGACATTTTAGATTATAAAGAGACATTAAGATAATATGCTTTTGGTCACTTTGCTTAGTGGATGACCATGGTGATTGTGAAAGAGAATCCTGAAAAGGGTTAAAATTAGACAGCTATGGAAACACAATATTCTCTAAAAAGGCCCTCAATAATCTCTCCCTGCTAGTATTCCTACCGATGAGTCTTCCTCTACTCTTGCATGAAGGCCAGAGAGTGACCTGTTTCTAACCAATAGAAATTGGCACAGTAGATGGGATGTCACCTCAGTGATTACATAGACTCTATTTCCTTTGCTATATGAAGTGAATACATGGAATCATCTACGTGACAGGATATTGAAGGTGATGTGTGACCAACAGTGAGGAACTGAGGCCCTCAGTCCAATATCCCAGAAGTAACTGAGTCCTACGAATACCACATGAGCTTGGAAATGTACCCTTCTCTAGTCAAGCCTCAAATGAGACCCTAGCAATGGCCAATACCTCATTTCAAACTTGTATGAGACTACGAAACAGAGAATACAGGTGACTAATTCCTAACCTACAGAAACGTCAAGATGATATATGTGTTTTTTAACCTACTATGTTTGTGTTAATATTGTTAAGCTGTAATAGATAGCTAATTCACATGGCTTCAATAATAAGACCAATGAATTGCTAACTTGGGACAGATTAAATTGCACACAACTTAAGTTTGATATAAGAAAACATATGTTAGTCATATTCTGGAATAAGTTTCATAAACCAAATTTCTTTTTTGTAAAATTAGACATTGCTTAAATTGTTTACTTGTCTGACTTATTACTATGTGAGATAAGAGCTAGATTTTTTGCTTTCCATATTTAGTTTATTGATCATTATAAAGTACAGAAATATTAAGACTGTAGCCAAAGAACATTCAGCTTTAACATAGAAAAATGCCATCTTTTATTTCAAACTTTAAAATTAGTATTTCATGTGTATTTTTCTACATTATGGATAGAAATCATTAATACCAGACAAATTAACTGTCATAATTTAAGAAGGAATTTAAATCCAATTCATACTCGTAAAAACATTTAAAATTCTATTTGTTAATACATATTTAAAACAGATTTACTTCTAGACAAAATATCTCCTCATTAACCTTTGTCTTAATTGTTCCAACGTACTTCTTTCTACCAGAATAAAAACAGACCATATAAATGCAATTTTCTGCAGGCTAGAATTAAATGAGCCTCTATGATAAAGAGCATTAGATGACCAAATTTTAATTCTGTTCTATTTGTTGCCAGGACACATTTTATTTTGTTTTACGCCCTGTAAAGTACCAGTTACATGATTGGGGCATATTACATATTCCTTTTGGAATCACATATAATTTAAATACAAAATAAAGCAAAAAGAAGTCAAGATCCATAAAATCAGATGGCAGAGAGGATAGAAAGATAACAAAATTGAATAGAATGAACTGAACATAAATTCATAGAGAAAGTGGATGAAATAAAGAATTGGACACTGCGTGTTCTATTTAATAAGGGTAACTGCTATGCAGCAAGGCAAGTCCAGGAAGATCTTCAAGTGGAAATTAAATTCCAAATTTTATGTGAATTCCATAAACTTAATATTTGGCAAGCAATGGAAGTTTTCTTTTTAAAACATCATCTGACTTGGTTTGATCTACAGGCTTGATGAATGAGCTGCCTGATAGTTTATAAGTCTTAGAGTAAACTATCTCAAAGGTATTTTCCAGTTCGACCATTCTGAATGTTATATAATGTGATTTACCATTTCCTCTTTTCTTTCTGTGAGTACAATCCAAGTCTATTGATTAATTGAAGGAGATTAGAATTATGGCCAAATAAAGGATTTCTTAAAAATCTAAAAAATATCTTTCTCTTGCTATTAATTCATGTAGCTGTAATTCATTCTTATAATAAACCATGCATCATTAACACTCTTTCAATGAACTTTCTAACACCTAATGTGAAATAAGTAGCTACCGAGTGTCTGAAATTCGAGAATTTTACTTTTTAAAGCTTGATTTACTGCTGATATAATTGAGAAAAACTTGTTACAATAAAAGAGGCACTTGACACAGGTAGTGAAACTATACAGCTTTAGTGATGAAGCCTAAGAGTCAAAAGATCACCTGGATTCTCACTGTCCAGAAAAGGACTGCTAAGATTATGCTAGAGGAAATGGTTATATCTTAAACAGATATGGACCTAGCACATTGCAGAGACAGATGGTTTCATATTTTAAAGATGTCTTCCTGAGAGGCCTTCGCCAGTAACTCTTCCACAAGGCTTATCTGAGTTGGATTTGATGCCCATGTTCCTGACATATCCCTGATGGCAGCACTAGCTTCTGTTTTTCCCCCAAGAACAACACTTGGTGTGTTATTGGCCGTTTTATATAAATCCTGCAAATTTTGAATGAAATTAAAAATTACTTAAATTAAAACTTAAAGGGAAGACTGAAGCATAAATCAATTAAAACCTTCTGTTTTAATAGATGTCACTTTTGAATTTTATTACCTCATTATCTTACTATTTGCACTGTCTTCACCATCCCTAAATTTCACATGTAAAACAGCTGCATTGTTTTAATGAGTAATGAACATTGTTTTTTAGAGTAGTTTTAGGTTTCAAGTAAAATTGAGCCCAGTAGAGAGTTCCATATGCATCACCCACCTTCACTTACTCCTACTATTAATGTCTTGCATTAATGTGGTCAATTTGGTACAACTGATGAACCAATATTGATACATTACTAACTGAAGTCCACATTTTACACGAGGCTTCATTCTTTGTGTTGTATGTGGTACTGTGTTTGGACACATGTTAATGTCATATATTCACTATTATGGTATCAAACAGGGAAGTTTTGGTGAAAGAAAATCTCCTGTTCATCTATTCACCTTCCCATAACCTGAATCTACTGTCACCGATCATTTTATTGTCAGTATACTTTTGCCTTTTCCAAAATATAAATAGTTTAAATCATATAGTAAGTAATTAATGTTTTTGGACTAGCTTCTTTCCTTAACAATACATACTTTAGCTTCCCCCATACCTTTGGGGGCTTGATACTTTTTATTGCTGAATCATATACATTGTAAGGATTTAATACAAACAGCTGCATTTTAGGAAGGAGAAAATGGATCAAAATGACTCCAAATCTCTTATTTAGAAGGAAATCTTTCCAGATAAAGTACAGCCAAGGAATGTTAACTGCTACAGAATTTATAGGCAGGTCTCTTCCTGGGAGAGACAAGACTTATCTGCCATCTCACTATGAATTGAGGACTCCCTGGTCATCATGCAGAATCTCACTTAAATGACGCAGGAGTCATTTAAAAACACAGCAGGCTAGGATTATTCTCTTCCTCTTTTTCACTTGGGATAAGAAGGCATGTGTTTTGAAGGTTTACCCTGATTCCTCATCATTTCTCTTACACAGGAATATCACCTAACAATATATTTGCTTGTTAAATCTCATTTTGATGTCTAATTATTAGAGGACAGACCTGCATTAACAAACACAGGACATTAAGAGATTAATGTTAAAAGTATTATTAGTATTTCTAAATATAGAAATTAAATTCAAAGTACTCATAAACATTTATAAAAAGAATTCTGGGGAAATAAAGATGAAGTAATTGAAAAGATATTAATATGGAACTTTAATCTATATTAAAATAAGTATTAACATATATCAACAGATAATAAATGAGATAAATAAATTGAATAGATTTAATACATGTTAATTATTGTGGAGACAAAAATGAATAAGAAAACCTTGAAGGTTATAGTATACCATTATTTAAATATTATTACAATGTAGAAGAGTGCCATATGTTATAGGATATTTTAAACTAGTATTAGAAACTCCAATTAATATTTCCGTCAGGTCAGCAGCTACATGGTTGCAATCACTCTTCCTTCCACATCAGAGGCAGACACTACAAGGTACAGAGTTCTCTTTCCCAATCCTTGCCAAGATACCGTCTAATAATAAACAGCAAAACATTATTTGTCACATCTGTCTTAATCAAAGATTTTTGTTCAATTTTAATGGAAGGGTATCAGAATATGTCACCTGAAATTACGACAGTAGAAGTTTAGGACATGCCACCCCAAAATAGGTCAATTTGGTATGTCGGTTACTTTGAGCTCTAGGCAATTACAAAACAACAACTTCAGGGATCAATTTTCTCTGAGCTTCTCTTACCTCCAAAAGGAACTCAATTGCCATAGATCCTCTCTCTCCAGGAGCTTCATCAGCTAACAAACATTAATCCTTAAAACTGGACAAGAGACTAGAAGTGGACACAACACCCAGACAAAATTTGTCACAAAATATCAGATCTCCCATCTACTCTTTTAAGAATCCATTTATCTTTCTAAAAAGCTATTTGCTCTCCTAAGAGGCTTATAGGCCTCTCTTACATTTCTCTGTTAGGATAATATTTAATGCTGAATTCTAAAGCCACCTCTTCGAGTTACTCATTTTTCCTTGGTATTTCTCCCATGTATACATAAAATATATATGTTAATAAATTTGTATTTGCTATTTTCTTGTTAATCTGTTTTTTATTAGAGTCTCAGCTAAAAACTCAGAAGGGTCCAGGGACAATGATATTTCCTCTCCTACACAGTCATACTCCCTAAAAGTGGGAGTGAATGCTAAAATTGATGAAGACTCAAAGAAAAGTGGAGAGAAAATATAGTAAGAGAATAACCATAGTCATAATAATCTCGGCATAAGCACTGACATAACAACTTTCAAATTTATCCAAACATTAGGGAGTGGAATTCCTCCAACTGTAAAGTAAGTTTTTTAAAAAAAGACTAGTGGACATCGAGGTAAGAACATTAGAAAAATCAAGTATTAAATTATCATGCTGACTAAATGATCTCTATGTTATATTTCATCCATTATATGATATGACCCTAAGAACAGAATGTTGAAGAGTAAAATTAATGCATTTTTCCCTACTTCCAGTGAAAATCAAATTGAAGAAAATGGTTTAAATTAAGATATGAGATTGCATATAGATATAGAGAAACTTCTTATTTGCCCGAATGGTAGTAACTAGAAATTAGGGCTTATGTATGGGAGGGAGGGGCTAATACTTAGACTCAATTCATTAAAAAAAAATGAAGCCACCTGGAGATGATTTTGAGAAAGAAGGGGTGTTTCAGTAACAAAAGATAAAGAAAATGTCATTACCCATTCAATCCTTAAGAAATTCCTTTCAAGAAAAGGGAAGAGAGGAAAAAATAAATAAATAATTATCTGGGCATACAAACTGGAAGGCACTGAAATTACTGATATTTCCTTGTCCAAAAAGACACCTGAAAGAACCAAATAAAACAGGAATGATGCATTAAAGTCAATATTAGTTACAATTTTGAAATTGTGTGTTGTATATCCTTCTCAATGTGAACGTTGTTTGCAATCATATAAGATATTAATAAATAATATGTTAATAATATAAATAAATACTATATTGTCTGAAGAGTTATAGACTTTCAAAAGTTTTAAGAGGAACTTAGTGTGTCTTGGGAAATGTAGATGATCATTTAACGAAAGATAAAGCAAATAATGTCTTGATCCTCCATTTAACTTAATTAAATGACTCAAGTAAAGATTGCTTAGAAGAGGTCATAAAGTTACAGAAATGAGTCTGTTTCAACTGTAACAATTTCCATAAGAATTAAAGGGAATCAAGCGCATACTTATTTTAAGAATTGCTGCAATCTGGCCTTTACAAAAGTAAACATACATTTGTAGGGGCAAATTGCTTTCCCATTATGAGATTCCTTCTACCCAGAAAAATTACTTGAAACCAGACCAAGAGGAATCAACTTTAGTTCACAGGACTTGAGAAAAGACAAAAATCAAAACTTTTCCTACGCATATATAAAAATATTCCAATATTATATATTAAAAACAAGAAAAATGACATCAGAAATTTCTGTTCTAATCTTGACAAGTGAAATTAGTTCGCTTAATATTTAGGGTGGTCTTTGTAAAATCCTTGACTGATTTTACCAACTTCATTATTTATTTATTTTTCAAAGAACCATTAGCAAAAAGGCAGTTTTTAAGTATGAAAACAGAGACATCATAATTAAGTATGTAAAATGAAGGTTTGGTTTTCTGTTGTATTGCTACTTTTGCTTTGGTAAGCTAACCTACTAATTATCTGTCACCAAAAAGTTAACTGGCAACACAATAGGATTTTCCTTTAGTAAATATAGAAGTATTTACTATGATGTTTATAATAATTTTAGAAAATATAACAGGTCTATTGCTATATTGCAGCAATCAAACGGGGGTCATAATTCAATGTTTAAATATTTTAATTTCAGAAAAAGACCAATGGATTTTGTATCTCTGTCTAGGTAGGACAGGTATATTGGAAAATGATTTGCAAAATAGTTCATGCCACCTCTCAAGTCTTTTTGATAGCTTCCACAAACTAGTTTACATCTCATAACTCTGATTTACACTCTGCCATGCTTTACTTTTCACTTTTTTCTTCTTTTTCTTTTGTGATGAAGATGATTATACTTCTCTGGAAATGGAGAAGGCAATTAATTGTAATCAAATAGCCGAACTTTAGCTCGAAGGCCAGAAAGATTGAGTTTGGAATATGTGACATCAATATTTGATAAGCTAAAATAATTTGAAATGGTTTAAAACATCCAAAAAAGTTCATCTGATATGTGTTTTGAATTCAAAGGAAAAAACGTATTAATTCCATTATTATTAGAAGAATGCATTCAATTTTCCTAATATATATTTACAAATCTTTTTGTAGTGTTATACCATTAGTTCATGTACCCAATAGTATATATTCTTAATAGAAACCAACTTCTTTTAAAATATCTACAACAATCAAAATCTATGTGTCTAAATTTGCACATTTAATGTGCTAGTTCTCCACAAACACCATTTTCCTTTTTCCTCAGTAGTAGAGGTGGAACTTAGACATAGCTGTCTAACAAGGACTAGCATTCCTCTGCTTTTTCAAAGCCGAATGTGGACACTTGCCAGGATTTTCAAGATAAAATGTGAGCTGATGTAAAATGTGCAACTTTCACCTCACTTGGTTTGGAAAATCTTTGGATGTCAACTTCTGTCTTTTTTCCTTTCCATGGACGGAAGTGACAATGATTGAATTTATTTTGAAACAGAATGCTAAATATGGAAGGTGCTAAATTGACCTAAGTTCCTGAATGACTACATGAAAGAACAACATGCAGAGGAGTCAACATTAAGCCGAACACTCATTTTAGACTGTCACATGAGCCCAACTTACTTGTTTCTTTGTTATTTATATCATTGAAATGTGTTTCTTTTTGCAGCAGCCTAACCTAACCTAACTAGTCATTTTCATTCTGAGATTTCGAGATTTAATGACTGGCCATTGCAAAAAAAGAAAAAGATTATTG
This sequence comes from Pteropus medius, assembly GCF_902729225.1. NCBI lineage: Eukaryota > Metazoa > Chordata > Mammalia > Chiroptera > Pteropodidae > Pteropus > Pteropus medius. Next base: position 315,783 of record NW_024346235.1, on the reverse strand, counting down.
GGTCAAGGGAGAGGTTTAGGTGAAGAATCCAGTTCAAAATTCTAAACTAAACAAATACTTTAGAACCTCTCTTTCATACTTAGTCATATGTTGAAAACTAGTATTTCCTAAGGAATTCAAAACCCTCAGCATTGAAATCAAGACATTCCTGAGTTGTAAATACCAAACCTCAGCTCATAATGCTGCATAAGTTGGATGACTGCTTTCCATGTATAACTGATGAGCATCCTCCTCCTACACCCTACAAAGAACAGAAATCTTACATTATAAATTTGTGTTCCCCAAAATTTGATCGCACAAAGACGATGTCTTTCCACCAGAAACAATTTTGTATGGGAATTAAACTATTACCCCTACCCTTTTAGGGGTTTTTGGCTAGACTTAAGTATTAAACTGGCATCAGATAGATTACAGGAGACAGCACACATAGTTATATAAACTTTACATGCCACAGGAGCCCACATAAGGAAATGAAGACCCAAAGGTATGACAGAATCTACAGGCTGTCACATTGAGTTGAAGAGAGAGAGAGAGAGAGAGTGAGAGAGAGAGAGAGTTGTAGAAAATAATTAAACTATGTAAGGAGGCTAAAGGGAGACAAGAATGATTTTAACAAGGCCTCTTTGTATAGCAGTCTCTTGGCTTTGACTCCCTGTTATAGAATTTGTTTTCTCCTTGGGCAGGAAGGGCATCTTTCACAGGGGCGTTTTGATCTCCTGTTTCCAGGAAGAAAAAGGAGATTAGAATGCCCTTCTCACACTTGTTTTTTAAGTTGCTTTTAGCTCAAATGATCCTTACATCAAAGTAGCATTAATATGTGTGGCATAGTCTGCCGTCCTGAATTCCAATACAAGGTATCTTCCTAATAATTGGGGATTTATAACAGAGTTTGGCATCTCGGAAGTTATGTGCATCTAGCCGAGGGGGCAAATGGATTTGAAAAAATAAGAGAGGAAAGGAGACATGAAGTTTGCACCAACCAATCACTCTTTTTCTTTTTCTTAAGGAAAGATACTACATTGGCCATCATGACAATCTGAAAGAGTGTATTTTGCCAAAGCTAGTCATTAAACTTCTAATGAAGTTTTCTACCATGAATACTGTTTTTAAAATGCCAAACTAGGAAATATTGCAATATAATGAGAAAATTTTTATAATGATTACTTTATTATGCCATTAGTTGTTTGATACTTTATAACTGAAATATTACTAGCTATCATCGTAAATAAGCCCCTAAATTTCTTCTCATGTAACAGTTCATTGAGGACATTCCTAGTTAGGTAGGTATTCTCCAAGCTGTGAATGAAAGGCCTAAGCTACTATTATATCATATTTCTATAATTATCAACATATGGCTCACAAGCTTGCCTGATTTTTTTTTTTTTGCCATTTCTCACATCGAACAGAGGAAAAGGCTAAGTCAGACCTGGAAATGAAGTAGACCATATTGTTCCACATTTTATTTGGCAGAATTCAGTCACATGGTTCTATCTACCAAGTGAGGCTAGGGAATATAGTCAAACTGTATGCCCAGGAGTAAGAGGAAACCAATGAGGAGGCCCAGGAACTCTCTGAAATGTACTTCTCCAAAAATCTTTGAAAGCATGATAATTTTAGAGATGATTGATGAAGAAGATAATCATCAGCCTTAGGATTTTTTTAATAGTTACTTCCAGGTTTTAAGACAAATTTAAGCCTACATACACATTTTGATTCAGTTATTCGCATTCATTCAAACATTAGTATCTTCTGCCATAACTTAAGATGATTTTTTATTATGCAAATTTCTGGGTGCCTTCTAGAAAACAAAACAATCCTGTTCATTATCCAAGTACTACTGAATCCATTATGGCAATTCTATTGCCTCTTAACATAGGATCTTCTTCATAAACTGTAAGATGCAATGAGATTACCAAATTGCCTTTATGTGTTAGACTAAGAAATGAACTGAGACAGCCAGGGCACTACCTGCAATTGTTACAAATGGTCTTCTCGAAGGTCAAAAATTCTTCCCCTTGTGCTCAAATGAGTGCTATTAATTTTAGAACCAAATAACTGGTTACTTGTTTCTGCTCTAAGGTAACAACTTTATTAATAGAATCCATTTGCAGTTAGTAGTTCTATGTAAAGAAAGTAAGAAGTGGTAAATTATTCATTGAAAAAAATATTTTTAAAAGGTGACGGTAAATGAAGACAACTAACAGAGACAAAGGTAAAGGTGCATTGCCCTGATGAAATCTATGATCTTGGCCTTACTGTCACAATGTTTTAGCTAGAAATGTTAATGAGCAATATGAGAGGGAAGACTGGAGGCATATTTCTATTAAGGAAATGAGTTCCAAATGAAAGCCCAGAGAAAAGGCACACAATTGGTTGAGTTTATTTAAAGGGAAAGTGTTCTGCACCATTTTTTTTTTTTTCCTTCTCTTGAGACTTGCAAAGAATGACTAGACATGGGGTGAGAAGTTTTGGAGAACAAAGATGGGAATTTTATTGGGCTGAAACTCTAAGAAACTTTTGGACTCATTTCAAATAGAAAGTACATGTTTTGTATCTGCTAAATAAGTTGGTGAGAAACACAAGTGAGTTTTCATTTATCTTGGTTCTCGAGAAGACCAAAATGAAGACATTCAAGGAAATTCTCAAAAAGTAGGAAACTGTATGTCCCATAGCAAAGAATTGGAGTCCACAGGTTACTATATCAACAAAAAAGGAAGAAATTTAGTAATAATATACATAGTGAAGAAAATAGCCTTTAAAACAGATTGACCAGTAATTCTTATTGTTTTGAATATAGTTTACATCTCAATGTCTTACATATGTGTTATGTAGGATTATCTGTTATATTAGATTACATGACTTAATTTGCTGCTTAAGTATTATAAAGACAACATTTTATGAAAGGAGAAACTGGTTGGTTGAATGTAGTAAATGTTCCCTGGTGCATCAAACCTCCTCCTACATTGTCATTGCCCCTGCTCTAACTTAAAATTCTTAGGTAGTTTTTAGAAATGATCAGAGGAATAAAATCTAAATTCCAGAAAATTATGTGAAATCTTCATTTCTCTTGAGTCTCAATTGGTATCATTGTATAACTTCCATTTAACTCTGGGTAGAATAAATGACTAAAATTTTCTGAACTGAATGCAGTCTCCCATATTCCTTATTTATATTTCTACATATGCTGAGTCTTAGCATGGAAGATCCTTCCACATGTTTGTGGAGTGGCTAAACTCTACTTTCCTTCGAAATAGAGTTCAAAACTAGGGTGACCATGTTCAGATACAGTTAAATGTTTCTCTAACATGCTTTCTCAGTACCGTGAGCTTCCATTATTGTGTTTCACAGTGTATTATAATTTTCGTATTGTTCTTCATATCCGTCCATGGTTGAAAACCTCTGGAATACAATGACTAGCTGCCTTTTAATGATATGTGCAGAACAATAAATCCTTGTGAGAAAACTATCTCCTGTGAGTCCTAACATATTAAGAAAAGTACACTGCTGTTTTAAGTTAGAGACAAAAATAAAACAATTAAGGAAAAAAAAATCTATTGTTTTCAGGAGAGCATTCTAAATCTTTCTATCACTCATATCTAATTATGAAGCGATCTTAATATATAGTAACTTTAATTTCATTATTTTTTCAATAAATCCTTCAGTTCCCAAAGACACACACACACACACACACACACACACACACACACACACACACACACACACACACATGGACTGATTTTTATCCCCTAAAGCACTAATCCTCAATGGAACAATATTTGGAGATGGGCCTTTATCAAGGAATTAGGTTTAGCTGGGCCAGGAGAGTATGGCCCTTATCTGAACATGACTGCCCTTCCAAGAAGAGACACCAGAAAGCTTGCTTGCTTTCTCTCACTTGCCTGTAAGTGAGGACATGTGAGAAGGCAGTGTTCTGTAAACCCGGAATACAGTCCTCACCAGAACCTGACTATGTAAGTGCCCTGATCGCAGACTTCCAGTCTCCAGAACTGTGAGAAAATAAATGTCTGCTGTATAAGACACTCAGTCTGTAATAGTCTGTTATGGCAGCCTGACCTGACTAAGTGTGCACACTAACTCTATAGCTATATGACATAATATATGCTCATAAATACAGATACACTCTTTAATCTTTAAAGGAATTTTAAAAATATCTTTTAATTTTAATTTTATTTTCAATTATAGCTGATATTCAATATTATATTAGTTGCAGGTGTACAACATAGTGCTTAGAGATTTATATAATTTACGAAATGATTCCCCCATAAGTCTAATACCCGGCACTATACATAGTTATTATAATATTATTGACTATAGACTCTATGCTGTACTTTACATCCCTGTGACTATTTTGTAACTACTAACTTGTCTTCTTAATCCCTTCATCTTTTCCACCTGTACCCCAACCTCACTTCCTGTTTGCATTTGCAAATTTGTGCTCTACATCTATAAGTAATTTTTTGTTTGATTATTTTCTTCTTTAGATTCCACATATAAGTGAAATCATGTGGTATTTGTCTTTCTCAGTCTGACTTATTTCACTTAGCATAATGCCCTCTAGATCCATCCATGTTGTCGCAAATGGTAAAAATTCATTTTTTATGGCCGTGTAATATTCCACCATCTAAATGTACCATGTCTTCTTTATCCAGTTATCTTTTCATGGACATTTCTATCACTGATTTTTTTTTAAAGTATCACTTCCGATACCTGTCAAAAATGAAAATATAGAGTATCTGGCAAGAAACTAAATGTCTACTTCTCAGTATCAAGATCATTAGTCATTTGCATTTTAAACCCGAAGACAATGTTGTATTTTTCAGAGATTGTTTTTATCAATTTTAATGGATCCAATATTCATCAACGCATTGCTAAAACTGATATTCCTTGCAGAAAATTGTCATTTAACTACGTTAACTTTTAAAATAATGTAATGTTAATTTTCTAAAGCTTAAAATGGATTAAAAGTCTACCTCAAGGGTAAATACATATCACATCAATTTTTAGAGACCAAAACAAAATAAAAGCTTTTGTGTATTATAATACCTGATAGGAATTAATACCTGTATTCCTTTTGTGTGAAGCATGGAATTTCTCCAGTATATAAGACAAGATTTTCACTGAGCTACTGCTGAAAATCACATATCACTATCATTAAAAGCAATAAAAAGTAATAAAAATTAATGTTAAGGAAATAATTAACAGAAAGAAAATAAAGCATAATTTTTCTATGTATATGTTTAATTACTGGACTGCCTGGTTACAGGAGAGGGTGGCAGACATTGTACGTATATTTTCATTTAATCTACAGAATAATCCTGCCAGATAAATGTTATTATTTTTATTTGTCACAAGAGAAAACTTAAGGACATTAAGTTACTTACTCTATGATAAAAAAAATACCAGTAAAACGAGAATATGATAAAATATCTCACCAATGATAAACTCTTTTCTACAATTCCTTTGGTGCCTACACTGAAAACATGAAATTCTATAAGGGCTGAAACTTATTTTAAATGTGTTAAATTCAATCGCATCGATAACAAAAAGTTAATTGGCTTCTTAAAAAAAGCAAATTAATCTTTCCAGTGAAATAATTATATGCAGGATTACAGGACAGTAATTCTTAATCGGGAAGACAAAATAAAAAGACCAAACTTTAACACACTTTGATATACATACTTAAAAACAATTGCAACACGTAAAACACAGTTCATACTACAGAGCAGAAATTGTTCAAATAATACAAACTCAAGAAAAGCTTTAGTCTTAAGTTGTGATAGCTGTATATTATGTGTTATTAAAAGAGTTGTTATGATTTACCACTTTCTTGATAACCAATATTATATCAAAAACAATTATATTTATTTTAAGAAATGTTAATTTCAAAATGATGTGTTGTCTGAGTTTCTGTAATATAATTTTAAAAGCTGCACATTACTAGTCTAAATTAATTCTACCTAGATCACGGAACCATAGCCAAGGGACATCCATAGATCCAGATGTACCTTTTGGTATAAATTTACAAATGGAATGATTATTCTAAAACAGTGATAAAATTATGTATGCCTCCCAGTAAACTTTGTCCTTGATGAGAATGTTCATTTATCTATACAGGTTCACTTTTGTAAAATATTGATAAAAGAAGTATCAAGAAATCGTCACAGCATTCTTTTCAATTCTTAATGCTGGGCTAACTATGCTGAAAGTATTAAGCTGTAGAGAAGATAACTTCTTACTGAGAGTCAAAAACCTACAATTGAGGTCACCTCATTTTCAATTCAGGTGGTTCACGTGTTGAACATGTTCTCATGAAACTGAAAACCATCCTGTCAACTCAACACAACAATCCAATTGATACCCGTTTCTCTAGAGCCCTAATCATCACAATGGTCTGTCATTTTACACAAATGAAACCTAGGTGAAATATGTAGCTAAGGAACCTTAGGAAAAGGTCAAGTGTGCCAACCCATTAGCCCACAGCCATTGAGTCTGTTGCATGTTCAGCACCTGCTACCCGGGGTTTGACTGCCCCCCTGGCACTGACTCTGTACACATTTCGTTATCTTCCCGCCACCTTGAGGGTGTGGTTGGCCCCGGTCTGTTGTCTGAGTTTCAGAATTCATTTTGGTTGTTTTTCTACTTTATGTCTTGCCCTTCATTCCAGGTACACACAAGAGTGAAACCATAACGGCCTTATTTCTTTCAATGACAAATTTCCCTACCTTTGGCGGGCTGAGGGGCCAGTCAAAAGTGCCAGGGTCACAGCATGTTTATGTGAGATGTTCTGCCGGGAGGTGGCAGTTCTAAGAAAATGCAGTCCAGAATATTCCCAGGGCTTTTAGATGACCATTTATCATCGCATTAAAAACTAGCATCTGCACGAGCCTCTGGGCCGAAGGAGTCAGTCTGTGGCCCTCGGGCAAACAGATTGAAGATGCTGACGCGACTTGCATGGTGAAAGAGTTCGATGCAACACAGGTGATGCCGGCCTCCCATTAGGCCTGCAGCGAATGGAGGGTCATCATGCAAGAAGTGAAGCAGAAGGCCTGAGCCTTGGTTCTCATGTGGTCTCCGAAATCTATTCGTCCAGTGCAGAGTGCACACCCTGTCCCTCTTGTCTGCCGGGGGTGAGGCAGGAGAAGAAGTGGTATGAAGCAGTAGTGGGGGACCTGAGCAGAGTGTGCTACTGATGGAGCCTCAGGTGTATGCAGGAATCCTGAGCACTCAATTGAAGTTCAGGACACACAAGTGCAACCTTTGTGGAGAAATGAAGCCCTCTGCTCCAGGCTCCATCACAGCTGTTATCAATGGATTCCTGCCTTCAGTGCCAGCACGAGTGAAGACACCAAGTCTCGGGGAAAGCCCTGGCCAAGAGCTGGCCAAGTGCTGTCTTTCACCCTGGGGTCTAGGCTGGCAAATGTCCTGAAATTGTAGTCACTGTCACGAAACCACCTGGGAAATCCGCCCATGGACAGGTCGCAGGGGACCTGCGAGAGAGCCAGCCATTTAGCTTCCACTTCACTCCCTGCCAAAACTGTCCATTTCACCAATATTCATATTTCCATTTCAAGTCTCTGGGCTGACAAACAAGGAATCAGGTGCCACTGTTTGAATGGGGCATCTTCTATTATGGACGTATTTCTTTCTCCCTTGGCCTGTCTTTGCTTGGCTCTGATGCAATGTGCAAGCAACAAGGCCCAGTGTGGGTGAAATATCAAAGGGGAGCTCTAGCACTGCAGGGGCCTGAGACAACAATTCGGCCTCTCTCAGCCCATGGACTGGTAAAGGTGAGTAGCCCAATTAAAGCTCCTTTGTGGAAGGATTAGCTATCAATAAATCACAGCTGTTGTGCGTGCACTTGATTTCGGCCAGGCCGTGGGCTCTGCCCTCTCCCAGCCTTTTGTTGTGTCTAACCATTCCCTAAAGTCCTGTTCTTTTCCCTCTCTCATTGCTTTTGTCTTCTACTCTCAGATTCCACCCTCATGCCCTGTCCCATTCCAATGCATATAAATTATCAAGCAGGCCATTTCCCTATTTGTTTAGTTTTTTTTCGAAACTTGCAGGCAATTCCACATTCCTTCGCTCACCTATTCTCCCATCCTTAGTGACCCGACACCACTCCTACTTTCCTCAATTTACCTATTACAGCCCACTTCTGGCCAGTTTTCCATAATCCCAATCCTCACCTTAGTCTCCTGCCCCCCAGAGGAAAGCTGCGAGAGCCAAGAAAGCACCCAACTTCCGGGAGCAATCCTGCCTTCATGCTCACTGCCCAGATAGGTTAGGGCAGCCAGGGCCTGGGTTCTGGGGAGATGTCTCTTTCAGCCTGGCAGGGAGCTCAAAGCGAGATGACATGTCCTCACCATTGGCATGTGACCAGGCATTCCCCCTTTCAGCCTTGAGCAAGGTATGGCAATGGGCTGAAGAGAGTGTAGAAGGCCCAGGCATCTGGAGACCATGAAGTGAAAACTGAGGCATCTTCAAGGGCCTGGCTGGGATACTATCATGAACTTGGGTGTCTTTCTGTGTCCTAGTTAAACAGGGACAGCCACATCCTCCCTCATTGCTCTTCCTGCTCTGGGAGTTGTGTAACTGTGTCATGTACTTAATATCTGAGGATCTCAGTTCAAATAAACTCTATACTGGGTAGGAGAGGTACCATTCTGTGTGTTTATATGTGTGTGTGTGTGTGTGTGTGTATGAGAGAGAGAGAGAGAGAGAGAGAGAGAGAGAGGGAGAGAGAGAGAGAGAGAGGAGAGAGAGAGAGAGAGAGAGAGAGAGAATGCAGGCATTTGGATATCCAGGCAGGTGGAAATGTGTGAATATCTGCATGTGTGTGCCTATGTGAAAGTTTCTTGAGTGTCCGGTTGTTTTGAGGTGTTTAAAGATGTAGGTGTCCTTGCTAAAGTATGAGTGCAAATCAACATATGAGCGTAAAGCGTCTTTGCATATCTGAATGTCTGGATAAGTATGAGTGTTTCATAAATCTTTTCTACAGAGCGATCTTTAAACATTGGGCTTGGCCTGGTCTCATAGAAATGTGAAAAATGAGGAGAATCCTCTCAGTCCTACTGTGAGAGATTCCTGGGTGGCTCACTGTGGCTGGTCTGTTGGCGGGGAACACGTTGAGAGGTATGTACCTCTCAGACCATGACGTCATGGACCTCAATCCAATATAAACTTGGACTCCATCCAGGCTGACATCAAGGATCTACATTTCAAAAAGTCCAAGAATTGAGTCAAGGTTAAACTATGGCCACCAGGGGGCGAACAACCTGCTCTTGCTGCTGGCCTCCCCAGGCTAAGAGCAGAATCTACCTCAGAACTAGGGCCTCCTGGCAGGAAGGGGAGGGAGCCCGGAGCAGCCTTTAAGACCCAAGCAGGCCCAGTAAATGTCAGGCCAAAGTTTAGCCCAGGGCCCTGTTGACCGGGGTCGCGGACTGGCGGTTTCTTGTCTCACAGTGATTAGAGACACTTTCCTTTGCTCTGAGTTGATCTCGAGCTTCATTCTACCCTTCCCCTCATATCTTTCTGGTGATTTTTAGGTGATTGAGGGAACACGCTTGTCCTAGAAATCCTGACTTTCTAGTGGCCAGCCTTGAAATTTGAGCATTCTCTATCAGTCAGCTGTGCGCAGGAATACTCTGTCTGCATCACCCAATCACAGCACAGTCGATCTTCTAGGGCCACTTTTGCCTTTCCTTACTCCAATTCTTATCTCATCCTGGACTGATCTTAGCCCTTGAAACCCTTGTGCATTTCCCTCACGGAATCCATGCGTCCTGGATTGTTTCTAAAGGATACAGGATTGTTTCATGTAGGAAGTGGAGCTTTGTTTCAGGCAGATTCAAAAATCCTGACAGTGCAGGTATATTCAACTGTCAGGAACTGCCTGAGTGCCTGGAGCCATCATTCAACCCGACTCCTAGGAGAAAGGGGCCTCCCAAGTACCCTTTGTCCTCAGAAGTTTCATTTTTCCACAAAGCTTCCTTTCTGGGTCCGATCTCAGAGTTAATATGGAATATTATCTTTTGAGTCAAGCTTGCATTTTGTGTATCAGTTTTTATATGTTGTCAACAAGTGATTATTTTGGATCCTTGCCTATAGTATGTTTCAAGAACTGTATTTAGCATTATCTGGTAAAGATCTATTTGGAATATTCGCACTCAATTTAACATTCTCTGAATTTTTTTGAAAGTGCAGACTGCATTGCAAGACACAATCTCAAAGATATTTCAGGTAAATAAGACTTACTTTTGTATAAAAATGTCCTGTAATTTCTTAAAACTCCAGTTAACTTTGTATGCTACTTACCTGACTCTATAACACAAATTGAAAAAAATAATGACAATGAGCATTTTAAAAATTTTTATTCATTCTTCTCGAAATATATTTTTATTTTGAACTGCCTATTTATATCGCCTATAAGAAGAATAAAGTGCTACATTTATTTAATGTGTATTATGAAATAAAATTAATTTCAAATATATCATAAAGATTGGAAGATTTCCTAGTAGTTGTAATTAATTTACATTAATGAATCTAGTAAGCCTGGAGCAAGATTATGTATATAAGAAGAATAGAATTTACATTGTTTTGTTCGTAAGTCAATGTATATCTGAAAACTTGAAAGAGACTTTAATGTTTTTTTTTTTTTCAAGAACAGGCAAAAAAATGTCTTCCTTCACCAAAATACATTTTAATGAATAAGAATAATAAGTCTCAAAGAGTTAAGTAGTTCCTGAAACTTGATGTGGTAACTATACTAGTACTTGTAAACTTATAGCTCTTTTATATTTGTGTCATTTTATTTATTCCAAGGATTATTTTTTTGTGAATAATCATGGCCTTTTAGGATTTTAGTAACATACAAAAAGAGAAAGACAGAGAAAAAGAAAAAAATATATATATATGGAGAGAGAGATAAGCATTCAAGATTATTATCTACTAGGGAATTGTAAAAGAAACCATAAGAAAGTATTATATGTTCAACAGAAGGGTTAAAATTAAAAAGACAGACAATATTGATCTACCACATTATCCAATATTTTGTTTCCTAGTTATTTACCACAAAGATTTGAAAACTCATATCTGAACAGATATTTGCACACTGATGCTCATAGCAGCATTAAGAACAGAGCCTAGGATATGGAAGCAACTGAAGTATCCTACGATAGATGGTTGGATAAAGAAGCTGTGTACATATATACAACAGAATATTAGTCATAAGAAGTGAGGAAATACTGCCATTTGAGACAACATGGATAAACTTCGAGATAATCATGCTAAGCTGAATAAGCCAGACATAAAAAGTTGAAAATCACATGATATTATTTATATGTGTGATATAATCCTAAAACAATGAACAAACCAAACAGAGTCATGGACTTGGAATAAAATAGTGGATTCCAGAGGGTAGGGGGATGAGGCGAAGGTGGAGGTAGACTAGATAATAGGGGTCAAATATGTGGTGAGAGAAGGAAATCTAACTATGGGAGCTAAATATAGTGCAAATCATATATATATATATATATATATATATATATATATATATATATATAATGTATATATATATTCACATTACTGTTAAAACGTACAGATGAAACTTACTGGATTTTGTTAACCAACGTCACCATCAAATCAATCAATCAATTAAGTAATTATTTAAAAAAGACAAAACCAAATTCAAAACAACTGAAATTCTCAGATATTGCTGATGAGATATAAATTCATACTACATTTTGGCAAACAGTTTGACATCATCAGTTAAGTGTGAACATATGCATATGCCCTTAGTCAGAATTTCTACTCCTAAATATTTACCCAACAGAAATGCACTCATGTGCCAAGAAAAGAATATGTACAAAAAAAATTCGCTTTTTATAGTGTAGACATATACACTATTATGTCAAAAATTTAAAACAACTTAAATGTTAATCAACTGTACATAAGATACATGATATAAGATATATTGGTGCAATGGGATTCTATGGAGAAACGAAAATGAATATGACTACAGACAATGATTTGGATGGATCTTATAATGTGAATGAATTTATTCAGGAAAAAAAAATTCCCAATTTCCTAAGTCAATTAATATAAAGCACTAGAAAAGGAAAAACAAATCCAATCAGAATAGTTGTTATTTTGAGTTCTATTTGATTAGATGCTAGTTAATTCCAGAGATATAATTTGAAAAATAAAATTCACAAAATGTTTATAAAGCTCTAAATCTATAGAAACAAAAGGAAAGTTATTCAACTTTCTGGCGATTTTAAGATTTTCTTGGAAGATATAATAAAATTATTTTGACAAAATGGAGGATTTTATATTGTTTTGTTAGTTTTTTGTTTAGTTAATATTAAGGAATTATCTGTTTTTAATGCTTGGTGAAACAATGCTACATAGTTTTGTTAGGATTTCTAGCAAGGAAGCATGATTTGAGAAATGCAGCACTATGTTACTGATAATAGTGAGGACAGCACTCGAGTATGATAGGTTAGATCTGGAATATGGGGTTGACAGAGGGAATACAAGTTAGGATGAAAAAGCTCATGGGTTTATCTGGTTCCAGGTTTCAGAATCCAGAACTGGAAGCCAGAGAGTGGGTTTATGACCTGAAAATTGAGTGATCATGTTCACAGATCAGAAACAGATTGATGAGTCTTGCAGGTCACATGAGTACAGGCAGAGGCTTTTCTGATGTTTTACACTATAGAGCTCTCATGAGGAATCTGAGCTGGGTAGGAAGAATAAGAGGAAGAGACAAGACTGATGTCTTAGAATAAGGACTTAGGCACTTAGCAAAGAACAGGCAGCACAGGAAAAGAACAGTGTGCTTTTCAGACACAGAAAATCCTCCAAGTGAGCTCAGAACACACTCACTGCAGGAGTAAGCAACATCTGAGCAGGGCAAAGCCAGCCGATTCTGAGGCAACCACTTTTGAGGGAGAGGCTCCTTGTGGCTTTAATATTTTAGAAGGTTCGAGCTAAAATTAGACCGTGAGAAGAGGCTGAGACCGAAGGTGCAATCAATTGGTCAATCAATCGATCAATAAAAAGTGAACATCTGTATGCAGGAAATGAAAGGGAGCTCCTGCTTCTGTTAATTACTAAGGGAACTAGGGAACTTTTTTTTTAAGATGATGAAAATTTAATCAAATGTGATAAATATGCTAAATCTTAAGATCATGAAGAATAAGATTAATGAATACAAAATATAAAGGCCATCAAAACAAAGTTTTACTATTGAAGTCGATATCTTTCTCTTTTCCAAAGCATAACAACCAAGGCAAATCTACATTTTCATCTTTTAACCACTACTGGTTTGGATAACTTTGGACAAGTTTCTTAAATTCTCTAGGCATCAGGTCTGCCACTGATCACAATACTATCTAACAAAGTTCTTATGAAGATAAATGAAAAAGTGCATATGAAGCACTGAGTACAGTGCCTGGCTCTCTGAAAACTCTCAATAAATGTTCACTGTCCTTGTTAGCTCTTTCATCAGAAGAGTTCTCTTTTTTTACCTATCAGGTAATGGTAATCTCAGACTCAAAATGTTCTAATTCAGCATGTACAATGCATATGTTATTAAAAACACCATTCTGTTGAATGCTCAATTATTTTATTATCGCCCTTGAAACCACAGAGTGGACTTATCTTTCTGGAAATCACATTTATCATCAATATAGAATACTAATTTTTTCTTTTATTTTAATGAAAGAATAAGCAATATTTATAAAAGCTGACAGTAAATGTGAGGACAGTTTCTCCATTATGTAATGACTATGCCAATTCTATCTTCAAATACTATTTTTACTAAAATCTTATCCCATTGAAAAGTATCACCACTACAACTTCCTTAAATTAAATGACATACTTCTCTTATATTAAAAAAGGTCAGATTGATTGGTATTTTTCAGATATATTTATGTTTAAAATAAATGGCATCTTGACATTGTATTTTGAGTATTTTTGTACACATTTTCTTTGTAAATAATTATCAATAACTTTGTATTTCCCTTTCAGAAAGCTGTAACAAATTTAAGAAAGAAATAATTTCTGCATACACAGGCGTGAGCTTCTGAGAAACAAACCCTAACAGAACAACTTGGAGAAGTTGCAGCCTTCAGATAGAACCAGCATCAATTTATCCCGAGAACAGTTTTAAAAAGAATATTTTTTAAATGGGTAAATTGGGGATTTTGGTTCTGATCACACTATACCATAGCAAACCATAAAATTCAATGAGGCTTTCTTCTAGGAATTAATATATCTGAGAAGTGGGGAAAAAGTCTTGAAGTTCTCTTGAATAAAATGTGAAAATAATCAAAAGTCAGTAAAATTTCTTTTTTCTGCTTTTTGTAAGTTTGATTTTCTCTATTGTAGCTGCTCATTCACTCGACAAATGGTTTTATTGTATTATTTTATTTTTTATTTGTTTCAAATATACAGTACATTGGTTAGACATTATTATAGTTTATCAAACTACCCCCCTAATTGTTCCTTCTCTCCTTTGGTTTTTCACATAGCCAATATATTAATGCTAACTGCATTCCCTATGCCGTTATCCCCATCCCCATGACCATCTATCAACTACTAATTTGTACTTCTTTAACCCTTCAACCCATTCTCCCAGCCCCTTAACCCCCAACCCTTCTGTCCGTCACCAATCTGTCCTCTATATTTGTGAGTCAGTTTTTGATTAGTCTGCTCTTTTTGTTCCAGAGATTCCGCATATAAGTGAAATCATATGATATTTATCTTTCTCTAACTTTTTTCACTCAGCATAATAAGCTCTAGATCCATTTATGTCATTGCAAATTGTAAGATTTCATTTTTTTAATGGCTAATATTCCATCGTATATATGAACCATAACTTCTTTATCCAATCACGTGTTTTCAGGCATTTACGTTGCTTCCATATCTTGGCAATTGTAAATTGTGGTGCCACAAATATTGGGGTGCATTGATCTTTCTGAATTATTGTTTGGGTTTTTTTGGATAAATACCCAGAACTGCAGTTGCTAGGTCAAAAGGTACATCCATTTTTAATTTTTTGAGAAACCTCCAAACTGTTTTCCAAAGCAACTGTACCAATTTACAATCTCAACAGCAATGTATATGGATTCCCTTTTCTCCTCATCCTTGCCAACACTTGTTCTTTGATTTATTGATGATAGTCATTCTGCAGGTGGAAAGTGATATCACATCGTGGTTTAATTTGCATTTCTCTGATGATTTGTGACCTTGAGCATGTTTTCATATGTCTATTGGCCAATTGCATTTCCTCTTTGGAGTAGCAGCTGTTCAGATCTTCTGCCCACTTGTTAATTGGATAGTTTGTTTTTTGTTGTTGTTGTTGTTGAGTTGTATGAGTTTTTTCTATATTTTTGATATTAACCTTTTATCAGATGTGTCATTAATGAATATCTTCTCCCAATCAGTTTGTTGTCTTTTTATTTTATTGATAGTTTTCTTTGCTGTGCAAAAGTTTTTAGTTTGATGTAGTCTTATTTGTTTATTTTGTCTTTTTTTCTCTTTCCCAGGAAGATATATCGCAAAAGAAATTACTGATAGCAATATCAGAATTTAATGCCTATATTTTCTTCTAGCTTTTTATGATTTCAGGTCTTACATTTATGTCTTTAATCCATTTGAGAGTGTTCTTGTATACAGTGTAAGATGATCCAGGTTTTTTTTTTTTTTTTTTTTTTTTTTTTTTTGCTGTCCAATTTTCCCAACACCATTTATTAAGAGACTGTCTTTACCCCACTGTATATTGTTATCTCCTTTGTCACATACTAAGTGAGCTTATAGGCATGGATTCATTTCTGGGGTCTCTATTCCATTCCATTGTTCAATGTATCTGTTTTTAAGCCAATATCATGCTGTTTTGATTACTATTGCCTTGTAGTATAGTTTGCTATCAGGTAGTGTGATACTTCCTACTTTGTTCTTTTTTCTCAAGATTGCTGTGGTTATTTGGGGTCTTTTATGCTTCTGTGTACATTTTAGGATTATTTGGTCTAGCTCTCAGAAAAATACCATTGGTATTTTGATAGGGATTGCATTGAATCTATAGATTGCTTGGGTAGTTGTATGGCCATTTGAATGATGTTGATTCTTCCTACCCATGAGCACGGTTGTGCTTCCATTCATTTGAATCCTTTTCCATTTCTTTTTAAATGACATAATTTTCTGAAAATAGTCTTATGTCTCCTTGGTTAATTTGATTTCCAGGTATTTTATTGTTTTGGATGCAACTGTAAATGGGATTGTTTTCTTACTTTCTGTTTCAGAAAGTTCATCATTGGTGTATAATAAAGAAACTGACTCCTGAATATCTATTTTGAAACCTGCCACTTTACTGAATTCATTGATCAGTTCTAACAGTTTTTGGTGAGATTTTTAGGGTTCTGTATAGAGTACCATGTCATTGGCAAATAGCGAGAGTTTTTTTCTTCCCTTTCGATTCAGAAATCTTTTATTCCTCTTTCTTGTGTGATTGCTGTGGCTAAGACTTCCAATACAATGTTGAAGAGGAGTGGTGAAAGTGGGCATCCTTATCTTGTTTCTGATCTTAAGGAAAACACTTTTAGGCTTTCTCCATTGAGTATGATATTAGCTGTAGGTTTGTCATATATGACCTTTATTACGTTGATGTATGTTGATGTATATCCCCACTTTGCTGAAAGTGGATGCTGGATTTTGTCAAACACTTTTCTGCATCTACTGATATGATCATATGGTTTTTATCTTTTGATTTGTTAATGTGGTGTATTTTCTTAATTGACTGGCAGATATTGTACCAACCTTGCATCTCAGGAATAAATCCAACTGGATCATGGTGTATGATAGTTTTAATGTATTATTGAATTCAGTTTGTTAATATCTTACATCAATGTTCTTAAGAGATATCGGCATATAATTTTTTTGTTTTGTTTTTGTTTTTGTTTTTGTTTTTTTTTGGTAATGTCTTTGATTTGGGAATCATGGTAATCGTAGCCTCAAAAAATTCAGGGAGCTTTCCCTACACTTGAATTTTTTGGAATAGATTGAGAAGAATAGGTAATAATTCTTCTATGAATGTTTGGTAAAATTCTCCTATGAAGTCACCTGGTCCAGGACTTTTGTTTTTTTGGGGAGGTTTTTGATTACTGATTCTTTTTCATTGATGGTAATCGGTCGGTTCAGATTTTTTGTTTCTTCTTGACTCAGTTCTTGGGAGATTGTATGTTTCTAGGAATGTGCTCATTTCTTCCAGATTGTCCCAATTTGTTGGCATATAATTTCTTGTAGTATTTTCATATGATCTTTTGTATTTCTGTGGAGTTTGTAGATATTTCTCTTCTTTTTTTCATTTCTGATTTTTATTTGAGTCCTCTCTCATTTGTCCCTGATGAGTCTGGTTAAGGTTCTGTCAATTTTGTTTATCCTTTAAAAAAAGCCAGCTTTTGGTTTTATTGATCTTTTGTGTTGTTTTCCTAGACTCTATTTCATTTATTGCCACTCTAATATTTATTATTTTCTTCTTTCTCTTCACATTGTGCTCTGTTTGATGTTCTTTTTCTAGTTCTTTTCAGCGTAAGGTTAGATTGTTTATTTAAGCTTTTTCTTGTTTCTTGAGGTAGACCTATATTACTATGAATTTCCCTCTTAGGACTGCTTTTGCTGTGTCCCATAGATTTTTGAGTCATTGTGTTTTCATTTTCATTTGTCTCTAGATATCTTTTAATTTCTTCCTTGATTTCATTGATAACCCATTTGTTGTTTAGTAGCATGTTATTTAGCCTCCATTCGTTGGTGTATTTTCCAGTTTTCTTCTTGTAGTCGATTTCTAGTTTCATACCATTGTGATTGGAGAAGATGGTTGAAATGATTTCAATCATCTTAAATTTACTGAGATTTTTTTTGTGTCCTAACATGTGGTCTATCCTTGAAAATGTTCTATGTTCACTTGAAAAGAATGTTTTCTTTTTTTTTCTGCTTTGGGGTACAATGCTCTGAAAATATCCATTAAATTCATCTTGTGAAATGTGTCTTCATGGCCCATTGTTTCCTATTCGATTCTTCACCTTGACGATCCATCCATTGGTGTCAATGGGATGGTAAAGTCTCCAAGTATGAGTATATACTATTGATCTCTCCTTTTATGTCAGGCAATAATTGCTTTATGTATGTAGGTGCTCCCATGCTGGGTGCATATATGTTTACTAGAGTTATGGCCTCTTGATTTATCAACCCCTTTATCATTATGTAATGCCCTTCTTTTTCTCTTATTATAGCCTTTGTTTTAAAATCTATTTTATCTGATATAGATAACGCTACCTCAGCTTTTTCAAATTTCCATTTGTAGGGCATATCTTTTTCTATCCCTTTACTTTCAGTCTGTGAATTTCATTTGATCTGAAGTAGTTCTCTAGTAGACAGCATATGGATGTGTCTTGTTTTCTTATCCATTTGGCTACACTATGTCCTTTGATTGGAGCAGTTAATTTATTTACATTTAAAGTGATTACTGATAGGTACATAGTTACTGCCATTTTATTATTCATATTTGTTTTTTCTATTTTCTTTTTTACCCATTAACAGAGGTCCCTTTAGCATTTCTTGTAATACTGCCTTATTGGTGATGAATTCCTTAAGCTTTTCTCTGTCTGGGAAACTCTTTATGTCACCTTCCATTTTAATTGAAAGCCTTGCTGGGTAGTGTATTTATGCTTGTAGATTCTTGTTTTTTCATAGCTTTGATTGACTATTTCTTGCCAGTCACTTATAGCCTGCAAAATTTCCATTGAAAATCCAGCAGACATTCTTATGGGGGCACCCTTGTAGGTAGTAGCTGCCTTTATCTTGCCACTTGAAAGATTCTCTTTGTCTTTGACCTTTGGCATTTGACTTATGATGTGTCTTGGTGTGAATCCGTTTGAATTCCTCTTGTTGTGGACAGTTTGTGCTTCCTGAACTTTTATGTCTAATTCCTTTGTCACATTAGGGCATTTTTCTGTCATTATTTCTTCAAATAGATTCTCAAACCATTGCTCTCTCTCTTCTCCTTTGGGTACTCCTATGATCTGGATATTGTTATGCTTTATTTTTTTTCCCAGAGTTCTCTTAAACTATCCTCATTTTTTAAAATTCTTTTATCTTTTTCTTGTTCTCATGGTGTTTATTCTGCTACCTTGTCTTCCAGTTCTCTGATTCGATCTTCTGCTTCATCTATTCTCCTGTAGAATCTTTCAAGTGTGTTCTTCGTTTCAGTTATTATAGTCTTCATTTCTGTCTGGTTCCTTTTAATGGTGTCTTTGTCCTTTATTATGCTTACTATCTCTCTTTTGAGGTTCTCATTGTGCTCTCTATTCTCCCCCTAAGTTCGGTGGGCAACCTTATAGTCATTCTTTTGAATTCTGTGTCTGGAAGGTTGCAGCCTCCATTTCATGTAGCTTATTTTCTGGAGTCTTCTCCTGTTGTTTCCTTTGTGGCATATTTCGTTGTTTTCTCATTTTATTAGCCTCTTTGTGCTCATTTCTACATGTCAGGAATATTTGTTTCATCTCTCAGCCTTGGTCAGATGGCCTAAAGTAGAAGATGTCCTGTGTGACCCAGTGGCACACTCTCTCTGATCCCCTATGCCGGGGGCTCTGGACGTGATCTTTGTGTGGGTTGTGTATGATCTTCTGTTGTCGCCAAGCCTTATTGTTGTTAGCACATCAGTGAATGAAATTAATGCTCAGGCTGACTAATTGTGGGAAGAGGCTGCACCCACAGGTTAAAAGTTGCTGTGTAGGGGCTGATCCCACTGAATGAGATTTGCCCTAGCAGGCTTCTGTACTTGTTGCAACCACCCTTTGTGTGTACCACTAATAGAGATAGTCAGGAGTTGCCTTGTCATGTCTTTGTGCCAGCCTGCAGATGTTTCTGTGGTCCTTGGGAGGCACTCCCCAGTAAGCAAAGTTTAGCTGCTGCTTTTGATTACTCAGTGCTACCCAGTAGGACCTACAAAGTGATCCACAGATGACTGTTGCCTATGCTGGATACATAGGTAAGTGGAAGATCCAACGCTGTAGGCAGAGGTCCATTTATCCCCCATCCCTGTCCTAGGGCAGGTTAGCAGAAGGACCAGTACTCCTCCAGGTCTGACATTGTCTGTCAGTTGCCTGTAATTCTCTGAAACTGGAAGAGCCTCTGAGTGATTTATGTGTTGGCTGGTGCAGGGACCCTGGGAGTTTCCTAGGTCTATTGACTACATTACCCCCTGCCATGACAGTGTGATTTTACATGCCAGTGCTGTCTCTGTGGTTCCCTGTATGAGTTTCCCATCCTAGCAAGGTTGGGAAATGCTCCACCCCAAGGCAGCAGCAGCTTCCTACCACTTTAGGACAGGAGCTCTGGGAATCAAGTCGTCAGCCAATCACCAAGGTTTTCCACAATTTCTGTGTCTGCATGTTCCTGCAGTAAGCACAGATCACATGGAGACAAGCTGCTGTCTGGGGAAGTCCCACAGGCCCATGCCATCTTCTCAAGAAATATTGTAGCTCATACAGGAGGAAGATAACAGTGAAAAATAGATATGAAATTGTGGAGATAGTGTCAGAAGTTGGCATAGAGAAAAAGAAAAGTCTAGTTTTATTTTAATGAGAGAAAGATGTCTTATAGTCTGTAGAGGAAAAGGTTGGAAGTACAGAGACAGGTAGAGCTGATGAAGCATTAAACATGGAAGGTATGGGAGAGATTCAGATGAAGGCATAAGAACCTTCAGAACAGAAGAGTCAGTTTGTTCCTCTGAGATCTGAAGAAAGACAATAAGTCCAGATATAGTTGCTTTTATAGTTATAGACTGAGAATTTGAGCTATTTCACACTGATATCCTCAATTCTTATGTGAATTACAACTTCACTGAAGGATCAGGCTGAATAAATATGCAATTTGAAGAAACGGGTGAACTTTTGGAGCAAGACAAATATTATAGAACACCATTTTTCCAAATAAATAAAGCACAGTTGCACTCAGAGATCATAGACTTATAGTAGCATTAGTCTGCCTGATTATTTAATTTCTTTCATTATTCTTCCATCAATCTTGTTAAATTGATCCAAGAGGAAGACGTTCCATGTGTGGAAGGAGAAAAAATGAGAACATGGTGACTATGAAATCTATGATGGAGAGGGAAGGAATATAAGACCTAAAGTAGTGAGAGCAGAGAAGATACTTTGGAACTAAAAGTTCACTGTTAGTATCAAAGTGGTCTTAATTGAATAAGAAAGTGATGGGAAGTTGTGTTCAGAAATTTATACATTAAAGTTTATGCTTGCAGAGCTAGAGTGTTTTTTTAGGAACAATTGCTCCAAATGTACTTGAAAAATTATAAGAGAAAATAGATATTCCTGTGTTATAATTAATTTGATACCCAAATTTTGCATTACATGATTTTTGTTTTAGGAAACGTTTGTTTAAAAGAGCACCTTAATCTGATAAAATAAAATATGTCTATTTTGTGGTTATCATAATTTAATAAATTAGCAATAGCAATACTATAAAGTGAATGACTCATTTATTGAAATTGTAAGTTAATATCTAGAAATTGTGCAAAGAAGCTTATGTACCAAGCAATCACAGTGATTCTAATTTAACCATCTTTTCTTTTCTTAATGTGATTGTGATGTATTACTGAGTCTATTTTAAAATATAAAAGTTTAGAATCTCAAACACATATTGAGTAAAAGAAGTTAGACAGTAAAACAGAACTTATATTATGACCACATCAATATAAAGTTTAAAAATACACAGAACTAATCTATCATGTTCAAAGTTAGGATAGTGGTTTCCTGGGTGACCTAGGTATGACTGGACGGGCATGAAGGACATTATGGGATGCTGGTAATGTAATTCTTGATGTAGAAGCTGATCCCATGGATATGTATATTTTGCAAAATTTATGGAGTTCTACACTTAAGATTTTTGCATTTTTTGGTGTGTGTTTGTTATACCTCAATAAATTTTGCATTAATGATAAAAAGTTTATTTTAGGAGAAAGGGCCATGTTAATCATGAGTTAAAGGATAATATTGAACCAAATCTTTAAGTGAGTTGACATTAGTCCCAAATTTGCTCATAGTAATGTGAAAGAAACATCTTTGATTACCTGATTCAAACTCTGATTTTAACTTTAGTTGGAATGTGCTTTTTTATTTCTTATACTGTGCTTTGTTAAATGAATAAAAACTCTGAAGTTCAAAACTTAAAAAGAAAATCTTTGATAACTAATTTTCTTTGTTCTTTTTTTTCTCTTTAAGTAATAATATGACATAATGTTGAAATCTAATTACCATTTCTCTAATACCAAAACTAAGCTCTGTCATTATATAAACTATCCAGATCATCTAAAGCGATGAGCTGCTGGTAGTCAGAGCTTGTCTTATCCTAAAGCTGAGAATTATATCTTCTTAGAAAACTCAAGAAATGTTTTATCCTGAAGTGAAATATCTGGGTTTTTTAAGTGACCTTGTCTAACAGGTTAAGCACATATATCAAATTTGAAGCTACAGAGTCAGTCTCATGCTGCATCTTAATACACATTTATATTATTTACTCTTATTGTCATTATTATATCTCAACATTACCACTTACTGTGTTGCCTTCAGCTACTTAAATTTTAAAAAACTAAACTAAACTAAAATTCAGTTCTTTAGTCACAATAGCCTCCTTTCAAGGATTCAGTAGTCATATGTGACTATTGGCTATTGTATTGGAAAGAACATATTTGAGCATTTCCATCATTACAGAAACTTCTATTGGACAGCACTAATATATATAATTACAATAATATGTTCCTCTGAGATTTTATTTTAATAAAAGTGATTAGTTTTGTAGAACTTTTAGTACTGTAATGGCTAAACATAAATACTTGATTCATGATATTTAATAATAATGTCATTGGTTAAATGAAGAATAATCAGATAATAAAAATAGTAAAAAAAATAACATTTACATATGTAGTATCATGAGCAGGGTATATATAGCTTTGTATTAATTCACTAAGGTTAATTATGTTTTTAAATATTTCACTATGAAATAATCCTTAAATTGGCATTTTGAAGTAGAAGTAGAAGTTATATAGCAAGCCTAATATGTTATGCTCACAGATTTATTAAACACACACACACTGACACACAACCTATATTAAGCAACTATTTACTTTTTAATAATTCTAAATATTAAGAAACCTTAACATGTAGGTCATAAGCACCTACCACCAGGAATAAATATGGTTTACCAGGATACAAGATTATGAAAAAGGAGGTTGGATTAGTATTCTAACCCTCTCGAATTATGACATGGCATTAACTCATTAGACTCTCTTTATGCATATCTGTGATATATATATGTGATATATACATATGTGATACACACACACACACAGAGCACAGGATCTTAAATCTTAATTATTTTGTTAATTCAATCAGAATTTAGTCCCTAAGGACATTAACAAAGTAGAAATTTCCTTTCAATAAGCAATTTATCTTCTGGGAAATTACTGACTGTTCTTATGTCTGTAGGCCATTTGGATGTCCTCTAGGGAGAAGTGTCTGTTCAGGTCCTCTGCTCATTAATGATTGGATTGTTTGTTTTTTTGTTGTTATTGAGTTGTATGAGTTCTTTGTATATTTTGGATATTAGGCCCTTATTGGAGGCATTGCTTGCAAATATATGTTCCCATTCAGATAGTTGTCTCTTTACCTTGTTGATGATTTCTTTTGCTGAGCAGAAGCTTTTAAGTTTGATGTAGTCCCATTCATTTATTTTTGCTTTTACTTCCCTTGCTTTTGAGGTCCAATTCACAAAATCTTCTTTAAGACAAAGGTCTTTGACTTTAGTTCCTATGTTTTCTTCTCTGCATTTTACTGTTTCAGGTCTTATATCCAGGTCCTTAATCCATTTTGAGTTAATTTGTTGTGTGGTGATAGACAACAGTCTTACGTTCATTCTTTTGTAGATGACTTTCCAGTTTTCCCAGCACCATTTATTGAAGAGGCTTTCCTTTCTCTACCTTATGTTTTTGGCTCTATTATCGAAAATTATTTGCCCATATAAACATGGGTTTATTTCCAGATGACTCTCGATTCTGTTCCATGGGTCTGTGTGTCTCTTTTTTTGGAAAAACCATGCTGTTTTAAATATTGTTGCTTTGTAGTATAATTTGAAGTCAGGCAGAGTGATGCCTCCAGCCCCGTTCTTTGTTCTCAGGATCCCTTTGGTGATTCGGGGTCTTTTATGCTTCCATATAAATCTGATGATTTTTTTTCTATTTATTTTAAAAATGCCGATGAGGTTTTGATAGGGATTTCATTGCATCTGTATCATGCTTTAGGTAATATGGTCATTTTAACTATGTTGATTGTTCCAATCTAAGAAAATGGAATATCTTTCCATTTCTTTGTATCTTCTTTAATTTCTTTTAAAAGGGTCTTATAGTTTTCATTATATAAGTCATTCACAAGTTTCATTAAATTTATTCCTAGGTATTTTATTCTTTTTGTTGCAGTTCAGAAGTGCCACTTCATTATTAGAGTATAGGAATGTTATGGATTTTTGAACGCTGATTTTGTATCCAGAAAGTTTACTGTATTTGCTTATTGTTTCTACCAATGTTCTTGTGGAGTCTTTAGGGAATTCTATATAGAGAATCATGTTATCTGCAAATAGTGACAGTTTTACTTCTTTGTTTCCTATTTGGATGCCTTTTATGTCTTTCTGTTGCCTGTGTGCACTTGCTAGGATCTCCAATGTTATGTTGAATAACAGTGGTGATAGTGGCCAGCCTTGTCTTGTTCCTGTTCTTAGAGGGAAGGTTTTTAGTTTTTCACCATTAAGTATAATGTTGGGTGAGAGTTTCTCATATATGGTCTTTACTATGTTAAGGTACTTTCCATCTACACCGATTTTGTTAAGTTTTGTTTTTATCATAAATGGATTCTGTATCTGAGGTTTGGGTATCAAGGTAATATTCGCCTCATAAAATAGGTTGGAAAGTCTTGCCTCCTCTTTGAATTTTTGGAAGAGTATGAAGAGAATAGGTATTAAATCTTTGAATGTTTGGTAGAATTTGCTAGTGAAGCCATCTGGTCCTGGACTTTTACTTTTTGGTAGGTTTTTGATGATTGTTTCAATGTCCATACAGCTGATCAGTCTATTTAGATTTTCCAGTTCTTCTTGATTCTGTCTAAGAAGATTGTATTTTTTTAAGTACTGGTCCATTTCGTCTAGGTTATTAAATTTGGTGTTATACATTTTTTCATAATATTCTTGTATGATCCTCTGTCTTTCTGCAATGTCAGTCATAATTTCTCCTCTTTCATCCCTGATTTTGTTTATTTGTGTCCTTTCTCTTTTTTCTTTAGTAAGTCTAGTCAGTGGTTTGTCAATTTTAATAATCTTCTCAAAGAACCAACTCTTTATTGCATTTATATTTTCTATTTTTTTGTTTTGTTTTCAACATCATTTATTTCTGCTCTAATTTTGATTATTTTCTTCCTTCTGCTGAATATAGGCTTTGCTTGTTCTTCCTTTTTTTGTTTTTTAAGATGATGTGTAAGGTTATTTATTTGGGCTCATTCTTGATTGTGGAGATAGGCCTGTGATGATAGAAACTTTCCTCTTATAACCGCTTTTGCCTTGTCTCAAAAGTTTTGATATATTGTACTATTATTATCATTCATTTCTATGTATCTCTTGAACTCTCTTTTTATTTTTTCTCTGACCCAGTTGTTCTTCAGTAGCATGTTGTTTACTCTACACGTATTTGTGGTTCTTCCCACTTTCTTTTTAGAGTTGATATCTAGTTTCAAAGCATTATAATCAGAGGATATGATTGGTATGATTTAAAGCCTCTTGGGGCTATGTCTGTGCCCCAATATGTGTTCAGTCCTTGAGAATGTTCCATGTTCAGTAGAGAAGAATGTATAAGCAGTTGTTTTGGGATGAAAGACTCTGTAAATATCATTTATGTCCATTTGGTCTAATGTGTCATTGAAGGATGTTATTTCATTATTGAATTTTTTTGGGGGGATGATTTGTCCATATCCGACAGTTGGGTGTTAGATATCCTACAACGATAGTGTTTTGGTCTGTTTTTCTCTTTAGTTCTGTTAGTAATTGCTTTATATATTTTGGTGCTCCCTGATTGGGAGCATTAATATTAATATGTTCTATGTCTTCTTGGTGCATGATCCCTTTATAATTAAGAAGTATCCCAACTATCTATCTTTATCTTTTTTTATTTTGAAGTCTATTTTGTCCCGTATTAGTACCACTACTCCTGCTTTGCTCTGAATGTCATTTGATTGAAATGCCATTTTCCATCCTTTCACTTTAAGTCTATATTTGTCTTTGCAACTGAGATGTATCTGTTGGAGGCAGCATATGGTTGTGTTTTGGTTTTTGATCCAATCTGCAACTCTGTGCCTTTTTATTGGTGAGTTCAGTCTATTTACATTTAGGGTGATTATTGAAATATGAGGTCTTCTTATTACCATTTTATTTTTTGCTTTCTGGTAGCTCAGTATTTCCATTGCTTCCTTGTCCTTGTGTGTCTGTATTTTTGTTGTTGTTGAGTTTTGTGTGTTTTCCCTCTGACCTTCTTGTTTTATAACATATACTTTAGTTCTGATTCTTCACCATGTGGTTACCATTACGAATATGTTGAGTATATTGTGCATGTATATATACATTTTCTTCTGCATGTGCCTTATCTCTATTACCCTGTGCAAATTTGGTCTTTGAATTTTCCCCTTTTCTGTCATTGTTGTCTCAATTTGTCCCTATGTATGTTGCTTGTTCATTACTATTCTGCTATAGCAAATCTTTTCTCATTGTTTAAGGTTATAATGTACTGTTCTTAGGCAAGGTTGCACACATGATTTTAGAATAAGATTAAGATAATACTGCAAACACTTGGGAAAAGGGATCTTTTCAATGAATGGTATTGAAGAAATTAGGTAGTCAGCTCAGTAAATAATAAACTCCATCTGTTTATCTCTTTCTTTCTCTCTTTTTCTCTTTCTCACATACACAAATTCCAACTAGATCAATAATTAAAAAAAACTATTGTAGAAGAATACATATAGAGAGAGGCATATATATATATATCTATAAATATGCATATATATATATATATATATATGCGCAAAGGTACAGTGTTTTATAAAGAAAACAGTGTAAAGCAAATGTGGAAAATGCTGTGAACACCAAAGAAGAACAGGAGGGCTCTCGGGGCTACCTAATGACATCACATCTCCCAGAAAAACAGGAATGCCTGCCTCCCCGGTAAGGAGCCTTTACTACAACATCCACCTGGGACATGGGGTGCTGCCTCTCTAGGTAGCCAGCTCTACCTCTCCAGCTACCTAGCTTGGGCCCCTGAAGGTCAGACCTCAGAAAATCCAAGTGGCCAGTCAGCAGAGTGGAGTGTGAGGGGACTGGAAACTACTCCATCACAGTGACAGGGGATCCACCATGGCAGCAGCAGAGATGACATGAAGGGTCAAACACTGTAAGAGGGTGGGTAATAATGATATGCCCAAGACCAGGTAGGCCTAAGTGTGGCAGAGATGGACCACAGTGGCGAGGGCCACAGAAATGGTCAGAGGTTGACAGAGAGGCAGGCGACAGGATGTGATGAAGCAAAGGAGCATGATGGGGCACTGAGAGTAATTAGAGAGTGGTGGAAAGAAACAGTTTCACAAAGGGTGAGGGAGGGGTGACAAAAAGCAGAAAAATGGTCATTGAGAACAGAGGGGTGAAGCCGGTATACGTTTATTAGCCTGGAATGAGAACAACAGAATGAAGAAGGGATAGGGAGGAAAGGAGAGGACAGAAGGTTGGGGGAATGACCAGGAGCTCTGCCTTCTTAGAGAGTGAGGTCACAGCATGAAAAGAGCAAGCCTTGAACCTAGTTGGACAAAGATGTTCAAAGGATGAGGGAGATGGCCAGACAGTGCCAGAAAGAGCCAGAAAATGTATGATATAGAGTGATGAGCTGCTGCCAGCCCATGGTTGCTGACTGTGTGTGTCTGTGGCTTTGGGATCTCCTTCACAGTAACTTTGGCTGGATTGTCCATTTCCAAGGTCTACCATAGAAAACTCTAGGCCCCCGAGGGCCTGAGGTTTCCATACTATTGGCCAGGGTCAAGCTAACAGACTTTACCCCAACCTTCTGGACAGGTCCACTTACCATGGGTGTGCAGGCGATGGCTGTTTCAACAAAGCTGCTGGAGGAGCTTGGAGTTCAGTTCCTCCTGAAAATGCTGCATCTGGAGTGGTGTCTCCAAGTCTTCTTCAGAATCAGCACCCAGACCAGAGCAAGGGATCTCAGCAGAGACTGCCACCTCAGCTCTGCCTGGGGTCTGCAGTCTGGCTCCTGCAGGCCTCTCTGTGGTGTTTCACTAACCAATCTTTCTGCTCTCAACTTGGGTTCCTTTGGATCTGGACTTCCTGGGCTGCCTAGGGTCCCTTGATTCAAAAGGAACAACAGCTTTCCTGAAGGAGAAAAAGTTTAATATATCGCCTAGGAATTTCATATGAGGTTTCCCCAAAGTGTTTTCTTATAGGAATTTGAATAGAAACAAGCTTCGGAACTCTTTTTATCTAGAGAGTATAATGTTCTAAATTAGCAGTTGGCTAGTTAAAGCTCACAAGCTAAATCCAACCTACAACCTGTTTCTGAAAACACAGTTTTATTTATAAAAGTATTTTGTTATTAAAATTAATTTAAAATTATTATTTTAAATGTTAAATTATTATTAAAATTTTAATATTATAATAAAATAAGTAATTAATAAAACAAGAAAGTTCAATATCATTATTAGAAACTATAAAATTATTTTTAAGTTTATTATTAAAATATTAATGTTTCTTTACAGAAAGTCTCCTACCCTCACAACTCTGAAACAAAGAGAGAGTAAAACTGATGAAAGGTAATGTGTTTATTCATTGGCACTTCAATTTAACCCTTCCCCTCCAAACCAAGTCTTTAACATACTGATTTAAGAAAATAGAAGTGCTGGCATTTATTGTTTCATGTTTCATAGGTTCTCTTCCAAAGAGACCATAATTCTCTTCCTGGAAATAAATATCTCGACTAGATTTCTAAAGTATGTGTTGTAACCTTAATACCAGGAGCTATAATTTACATAGACTTATTTCAGATGTTCTATAAATATTTCATGGAACTGGGCTCTTCTACACCAAAGCAATAACTACTTCAATAAGGTTCTACTATCATTAGTTTTCCATAGTGTATTTAGAAAGTAAGAAAAGTATTTGACCAACTCGAGGACTTAAATGATCAATTTCAATTCATATCGTGAGAGTATTTCTAATCTCTTTAATTCATACTTTTTGAAAATGTCATTTCAGCAGATTCCTAAGGACTTAAATTTTAGAATCCCAATCTTCTGTTTTTCATTTGGGCTTCATGGTGAATTGGAAGGAGAAAGAAAGAAAGAAGACAAAATGAAAATATTTCTTAGCTTTTTCTAAGGATACGATTGACAATCAATTGTTTATAGTAAGATGTCATTAACCTTATCCTCACAGCAATTTCTTCTACTCCTTAATCTTGAGAATTTGCAAGTAAGAGAAACACAAGATCCACAAAGCGACAAATCCTAAGGTCAGTCTAATATCCTTAAATATATCGATATGCAAGAACATCTGTATGGGGCATAGAGTTGGCTGGAATACATTAATATAACAAAAAAGAGGTTGTGTTTCATTACAAAGGGCATTGATTAATTCTATAATCATAACATAACAAAAATAATTTAAAAATATTCAGTATGGCCATGTAAGCCAATTCCAGGGGATCGGAGAGTCATTGTTATCGTTACCATAGCAGCCAACATTTACTATGAGCATGCTATTTTCCAGGCACTGTGCTCTTAGCCAGCAAAGGATACCCTCTTTACAAAACATTCCCCATTGTGAAATGGACATATTAGGTCATTACATTTTCCTTTCATCAACTTTCGCAGCTTGTACTGGTTTCCTGTTTACCAAGGAAACTTTGAATTATAATCTGTCCTCATATAAGGGACTTCCTAAAAAAAATATGTGACGACCATATGGAATTCAAGTTTTCCACTCCAAAGGTTAGGGATACCTCACGGGAAACATAGAAAATGACTTTGATGATGATGCGACTTGTCATCTAAGAATGTGTATAGGAAATGAATGTGCTGGTTAGTCTGGTCACTGGAACAATAAATTCTTACATTTAATGAACAAATGGGCACTCTGCTGTCTACCTCAGTTATGTGTGTATTTTCACTATTCATCCTTGGACATTAACAGTGAGTATTTGAAGATTCATGGTGCTGAATCAGGTCTAACAGTCCTGATCAACACCACTTTCATCTACTAAATTAGTTTTCAAAGAGAGATCCAAAAGACTCCATACTGTATGATTCCAACATTCTGGAAAAGGCAAAGCTGTGAAGAAAGTAAAGAGATTAGGGGTTAGTGCCCAAGGGGGAGATGAATAGCTGGAGCATGCAGTATTTGTAGAGCAGTGAAACTAATCTGTATGATACTATAATAATGGATACATGTCATTACACATTAGTCAGACCCACAGAATGTACAATGCCGGGAGTGAACCCTCATGTAAAGCATGAACTTTGGGTGATTATGACATCTCACTGTAGGTTCACTGATTGTAACAAATGTACCACTCTGGTGAAAGATATTGATAGTGAGGGAAGCTATGGGTGCCCACCAGGCAGGGAGTAAATGGGAATTCTCTGTATCTTCTGCTCCATTTTGCTATGAATATAAAACTGTTCTAAGAAGGATTTAAAATTTTTGTGCTTAAGAATCCCTAACTTAACACAGATTTTTAAAAATCTACCAAAAGAAATCAGACATGCACCTGCTATGCTTACTGCACTAGCAAATGCATAGTTAATTCTATCAAAAGCAACACAAGATTGACATTCTTATTCCAATATTCAAGATGAAGAAATGTGGTTGTAAGTGTTAAATATCTTGCTCAGAGATCATACAGCAATAACAGGATTCAAATATGTCTGTCTGAATCCATAATCTGAGCTTTGTTACTAAACTAAGGTCTTTGAGTAGAAAGTCTAAAACTCTGGCCTCTCTAGGACTTGCCACTACCTCATTTATGTCAAATATTTATTATTCATTAAGAGTTCATGATTTTCATTGTCCGAGATGGCTTATATCGTTTAATTCTCAACACAATCACAGAACACTATTTTTATTAGCTCTTGTCATTAAATGGTGAAACTGAGTCTGGGCAAGCTTCAATTATTGTCCACGCTTACATTTCAAAACCAATGTTTATGAAGTCAAAGCTCCTTTCAAAGTGACACATTTCTTGCAAGACTTGAAAGCTGCCTGATTTTTCTCATTCATATTTTCATTATCCACTGAAGAGGTATAAATTATATAAATTGATATGAAATTATACTTTTAAGTTGCCACTTTTTTCTTTTTCATAAATTTTATCTCATCACAAGGAAAGGGACATCATACTTTTGCTTGTACAAAATTTTCATTAAGTAACATGTATTGAGTGCCTTCTATCTAACTGGAATTCTATCAGTGAAAAATAGATTTCCTACCCTCATAGAGCTTATATTCAGTGGAAAATTGACATATAATAAAAATATTAGATAATGCTTTGAAAAAAAATAAAGAAGAATAAAGTTAGAGATTGAAGAGAGTATCATCTCTTTTGAATAGTGTAATCAAAGAAAGCCTACCCAAACAGATGACTTTAAAGCACCTAAGAGATAGGCATAATTCTAAAATTTTCAGGTCATCAGCTATTATTTTGATATGGGTTAAATATACATAAACCACTTTTGAAGACATAAACAGGACACTGCATGATTGATATCCCATGCACGAATATTGATAATCACCTCTTTCATAGGACATTTTATGTGACAGCCAAAGGTTAAATTTCATAAAATGTCCACAAATCATTGTTATTAAACACACATGCTTTTATTATAAGAGAATCACTCCTGCCTTGATCAGTGCCGATAGTATTTTATTTGACACATAATTACTAAAAGGTTAGTCATCTATCAGAAGTGGGAGATATTTTGCTAGAGAGAGGCAGATAAACAGTGTCCATGACATCTGTCAACATGAACTCAATAGAACACAGAATATGAAATAAATACCAATATAGAAATTATGAAATGATGGCAGGCTAGGCTAGGGTAGTTAAGAGTGAAATAGCAAAGATATTTTAATAATTTTTGAGAGCATTCGGAGTATTTGAGAACATGTAGCTTAATAAATAATCACAACTTTGAGTCAACAATAATATGATCAACCATGTTCAATGTAACAGATTCAAAGGCAGAGGGCATGACATATATTTTAGAATAATTAATAATACATATTCTTTAAAATGTATCATCTTTTTTTGAAAGACTAAGCCTTAGGCATCTAGATGCACCACTTTGAGAAATAGCATCCTCTAGACTAGCTGGTTACTTAGAATAATATAGGGCCACAAAAATCATGATTTATACTCAGATAATTAATGTTATGATTTAATTCTTACATGCCGCATTTGAGGTTACATTGATGCATCAGTGAAAGCATTCTGAATATCTTCTTACATCTGTTTCATTCTTATTTGAAAGTACTCTCAGAATCTTCCAATATTTCAAATAAAGCTACCTATTTCAGGAAAATAGCAAGCTAAATTCTTATGAAGGCAGTGTTTTAAAACGTGTGTAATCTAAACATTACAATGATATAAATGATCTAATCCATTAAAAATTATAGGCGTGCGAAAATAAATATATAAGTAAACAAAAATCCATTACTCAGTAAGATCTTCTATCCTTTTCTCCACTAGAGTCGGGGGCACATTAGAAACAATGACTTGTATATCCAGCTGATTGACCACAGAAACCCGAAAGAAGAAAAAAAAGAACAGAATTTGTTCGCTTTTACTTATTAACAATTCTATAATTAAAAATAACTTTTATGTCTTTCCTACTATGCATAGACAGTTTTAAATTTAGGAATAAATGATATTTTTGATTATGCAATCTCTACTAGACGTGGGGGCATGTTGAGAACGATAGACTGTTGTTTACTTAGAAGTTACAAAACCATAACGATTTCAACTTTTGTAGATTTTGTTTGTTTATTTGTTTGTTTTGGTTATTTACTAGGACATGAGAGAAGGTTTTTTGTTTGTTTTTAAATGTGTTCTTTAAGGACACTCAGAAGAATGAAAAACACAGCCTTTAGATGTTATAAATATCTTTTATTCATTGTGACTAGGAATCTGGGATATGACTACTTAGAATAATTCATTCCATGTAATCATCATAGAAACTCTTTACATCTGCTTTAGCCACCTTTATGTATGTGTAGATAAAGAGATATATCATACACACTTACATATGGGCTAAAATAAATTTGAACAGCTGTTTATGAATTTGTCCTATTTATTTAACATTTACAGAATTCCTTCTATTCTTATTTAGAAAAATGAAGAAAACTAAAAGCATTTATTCTCTGCTTACAACATACACTTTACTTTTTGTCCTCAATATTCTACAGGCTTTAACTCATTTAATTCTAATAACTACCATGTAGGTAGTTATAATTATTATTCCAATTTTAAATAAGAAAACTGATAAAACAAAGAGACATTTAATAACTTGGACCCGAATAGCACAGGCTGTCTGACTCCAGAACATGTGACCAATGTGGATATTAAAAAATGTAAATTCAAATCACATTTGTCTTGCATGTATGTGATACACTATTAAAATTGTATAAATGCATATACATTGGGACCATAAATTGAATATTATAGATTAAGTATATTTATCACCATATACCTAAACATAATTTATCCTAGGGGATGATTTTACGTTTACAAGTATTTCAGTATAGTTGCTCACAGATTCTCTATCAGGAGTCAGAAACTCAGTGTCTTCAGGGACCAAGAGGTAACCTAAATCAGTGAAGCAGACAAAAGTATGAAATGATAGGGATAATTAGAAATGAGCCTACGACTTGTGTGAAGAGGTCAACTACTAACTCATCTCTAGTGAATATTACCATGTGGCAAAACAGGTCCAGAGTTGAAATATTTACAACTAATTAGAAAATGTTCAAACCATTGCGTGAGCCCAATAATTATGTTTTGCAGTCTATATTAAGCCAGGCATCGGTTCTACTACCAGCTATGAGGAAATAGTTAACAATGCCTGCTACAGCCCTGCATCCCTAACTCATTATAGGTGTCTGGAACTAAACATTTACATTTTCCTTAAACATGTAGATGAATCTTGATAGTGTCTTCACAAAAAAATATAACTTCATTAGAAACGGGATTATCACAGTTTTTGCGTAACTTTCTTTTCTTATACATCCTGAGTAAAAGAAGAGAAAGAAGTTATACAGAAGTATTTTTGTTTTGTTTCTGTTTCTTTATTTTTATTTTTGTTCTTAGTAGTATAAACACATGGCCAAAATCTCTAGAAATATGTATACGATACTTACAAAACTGTTTTCTCCCTCCCATCCTCCTATTGAATCAAGGAATGTAATAAAATGAAATGAAGTGATATTTCTGGTCAAAAGCAAATGGCCTGAAACAAATAGTAACCATGGAATGTTATCTCAACAAGAATAGATTCCTCAATCTCCTTTGTAGTTTGATGGAACCCTATGATGGAGTACTGATCAATGTATAAAGTAAGTGCAAAGGAAGAAATGAGTATTCTTAAATCTGTGTGAACCTACCCTTCCTCTTCCAATCTCTATCTGAATGAAGAAGTCAACAAAAAGGGCAAAAAACAAGTTAAAGGAAATTGAGTCTGTGAACCTCTATATGTAGAAAAGCTGACAAGAACATCACCAACCATGTACACACTCATTGCTATGTCTTGTGAGAGAAAAATCAAATGTGTTTGTTTTAACTGCTGAAATTTGGAGGGTTTTTTTTTTTTGTTACACCATCAGTCTACCATGGTAAACACTCATTTGCCATGCTGTTTGTCATGGATTTATTACACATGGGATCTATTAGACATAGCTATTAGAGTCTTACTAATTATAGGACAATGAAAAACTAGAATGTTAGTTATACATGGTTTCAGGGATTTAATAGAATTCCCCTTGTATAAAATTATGTTCTGAGTTTTAGAAGCTCATACACAAGTAAACTTTTGGAACTCAGCAAAATTTGGCTTAGCAGATATAATGCAACCTATTGTTTGCCTTTTAAGAACAGTCAGTAATTTCCCAGAAGATAAATTACTTATTGAAAGGGAATTTCTACTTTGTTAATGTGCTTAGGGACTAAATTCTGATTGAATTAACAAAATAATTAAGATTTAAGATCCTGTGCAATATATATATCTCACATATATATACACACACACATATATATAAATGTGTTAAACTTGCAATTTATCAAAAAGATCTCCCAATTTTAATAAGTTTTGAAAACATACTTTTGTAATATTACGATATAAAAATTATGTATTTCTAATTTTCATAAAAAAACAAGTCTTTCTGTACTTAACACAAAAATAGTCAGCTCATACTTGTTAATAGTTGTCTTTAACATTTTAAATCTTTTTAAAGTGTTAATAAATGATTTATGTAGAATGTACACATTTTTGACTATGCAAATGGAGAATAAGCTTTTACAGATTAAATTTTGATTTTACAGAGAAATCCATCATCTCTGAATTCTTCTATCATCGATAGCAAAGATATTTAAATCTTTAAGATAACTAGATATCATTTGTTACTTTTCCAGGATAGCCTCTTTGCAAATAGTTCCAGAAATATGTATGACACTTTATTATACCAAATATTAATAAAATTGAACTTATATAGCAGAATTTTTTAATGTTTGGTATAATAAACTAACACTTGCAGTTTTGTAACTATTTATAAATGTCTAACCACTATGCTGTATAATTAAAACTAATATTATAAAATAATATTGAATGTCAACTTTAATTGCAAAATAAAAAAACATTTATTTAAAATTATAAAATAATATTGAATGTCAACTATAATTGCAAAATATTAAAACATTCTTATAAAATTGCTTAATTTTCATTCTTTACGTGTTGCTTACTGATAAAAATGTTTAAGAAAATATTTCTATCATCAGAATCTATCTTTGTCGCTAAATGTAGTCAAAAAAAAAGAATGAACATTTGTGAAGCAGGAAATTCTAAAAACAGAGATTGCCAATTTACATGTTTTATTTCTAAGTCCTTTTAATTCTTCATCATAAAACTTTTATATTTCTTTTTTCCCCACATTTGTTCCCATATAGTTTAGACAATGCCATCCAATTGATATAATCTGAGTCACAAGTACATACCAGATATATAATTTAAATTTTTCTGGTACCCAATATAAAAAGATTAAAAAAAAGTAAAATTAATTTAACAATACGTTGAACCCAATATCTTAAATATATTATTATTCCATCATGTAATCAATATAAAATAACCTATTAAGGAAAAAATTTTATAGTTTTTCATGCTAAATCTTTGAAATTCATTATGTATTTTATACTTCTAGCACATTGCAATGCAATGTGGCTGCATTTCAAGTGCTCAGGGGCAAAGACCTAACATACTGGATCCTCTGAAGATCCTCTATAACTCTAGAGACACTCATCATCTTCTGCTTAAATTGGTCACTCTTTTAACTGGTTTCTGGTACAACCCCACATTCCTTAAAAAAGAAGAGGTATTTTAATGGTCTTTTGAGATAAATGTGTATATTAATTTTTGATATTATACCATGACACCACATTTGGAGAAAGAACATTCTAGGTAGAGCCACTGTAAAATTGCTAATGTGAGAGAATGTCTGGCTGTTTGAAAAGCAATTTGACCAACATTATCTAGTTTCAATGACTTAGAAGAAAAGCAGAAAATGAGGCTGTTGGAGGACAAATTATCAAGAGCTTCACAGTCTTCTGTAATAACTAGAAAATTTTTCTGAAAACATCGAGGTGACATTCGAAAGTTTTAAGCTAAGAAATTATATATATATATATGATATATATATATATATATATATATCATATATATATATATATAAAACAACAATATTTACTACAGGATTGAACGTGTGATTTGGGAGAAAAAGGAATCAAAAAATTTTTAGCCTAAGGAACTCCAAGATGAGGACCAAGAAGAAACAAACATGGAAATGAGAAGTAAACAAGACAAAATCGTGGCCAGAGAGCCTTGTAAAGGTAACAATCAGTCACGTGTTGCTGATGGTTCAAATAAGATGAAGACTGAAATTACGAGTACAGTTAGTAACAAGAAACAATTGATCATGTTGATGGAAGCAGTTTTAGATGTGTTGAGAGTGAAATTACACTAAAGAGGTTTTAAGAGTGATAAGATGCTGAAAAATTAGTCAATTCTAACAATATATTTTTTTTTTTTTTCTGGAAAGTGGATCAGAAATGGAGTGGTAGCTAGAATTAGATGTAGGTCAAGAGGGTTTTAAAAAAATATTTTTTGAAGATAGAAATAAACATGATTATGTGAATAATCAAAGGATGGAGACTCATATTGATAATGTATATAAGAAACGGGAGAGCTACTCAAACAATATGTTACAGCTGGTGAGTGGTGGACTGAATCTGTTGCACAGGTGGAGGTAATGGCTCCAGAAAAACACACAGAAATTCCATCTAAAATAATAGGAAATAAAGCAAAGAATGCTGGTGTAAATTCTGGTAGGTAGATGGATTTAGTGATGGGAGTGATGAGATCATAGCAATAGTGTGAGGATGGGAGTGAGTGAGAGTCAGACGATGAGAATAAAGCCTGGATTCCTAAGAAGGAGGAAGGGTGTAGAAATAGCAATGTGGTGCACTGAGAATCCTACTTGGCCAGTAGGTAGCATAAAGACTGGGAAATCAATATAGAAAAGCACACAAAAGCCATTACTTGAGAAGGCAGCAGAAGTAGTAACCTCAGGGCAGGTCCAGATTTGCATTATGCCAGGTTTTATCTAAATTAAAAATTTTATCTTCACTCACTCTTACTAAAATTCTTTCAATCATTTCCTATTGCTTTGAGGAAAAATTTTCAATACTATTTATATGACCTAAAACTTTTATATGAACCAGCTACTTCCATCTTCAGGCCTGTCTCTTATTTACTTTCCCTCTCTTACTCTTCCAGAATGGGTAAATATCTATTAGTTATTTAGACCTGCCATCGTTTCTCTTCTTTCTTGGTTTTAGCATATTTTGTTCCTTCTACATAAAAGTCTTATTTCTCTCCTTATATTCCTTTTCTTGATTTAAAGGATTTCTGATCTTTTAATAGGTATTTTACTAAGAATTATTCTTTGTGTGTGTGTGTGTGTATATATATATATATATTATATATATATTATATACATATTATATATATTATATATATAAAATAATTTATAAATGTATAATATTATGATTTCTTTGAATTAATTTTTCTAAATATATCTTGATTAATTTTAAAGGTATATTTATAATGTACACATAAGTTTATAGAGTTCATATAAAAATCCCATAAAATTCACATTGCCTACATAAATAATATATATGTGTGTGTTTATATATATATATATATATATAAAATCTATGCAGTTATAGTTCATTTACATTTTTATAGTATTTTAAGTATATTTATTGAGCTTATCAGCCTTAAAGCATCACAATGTGCGTACCTTAAATAACAGGAAGAGAAATGACATTATTTCACTTAATATTTACCGCTACTGATTTGATTGAAAATCTATGTCAACCATAATATCTTCTATGCCAAAAACTCTAGATTGGTCTTTGTTTATTCCATGAAGCTTTACTGTTATACATGAGAAAGTTCTGGACTTCATACCAATCACAATCGTGGGGCTTAGTCATCACCATCAGTTATCACTGATGTCTACATATATATATAAAGATTCAACTTGTCTAGAGAATTAAATGAAGAACACCTTGAAAGATAAAGATTTAATAAGATGTAAAGTACAAACGAGAACTTACACTTGATTCTGTCTTTAGTGACAGTTCCAATAATAAATATTATTTTCACTAGATTCATCAGAGAAAAGTCCAAACAATGATAGAGATTCTATAGGATAAATGCACTGGTATTGAATATTTTGAATAAAGATTAGTATCAAATCACCCTGAGGAGTAATCTACCACTGAACTTGTGTAGACTGAAAAAAGCAGTCTAGAAAGGTGATATTACTGAAGGTGGTGATTGAAGCCAAATATGACAGTTGAAGCTCATCAAAATCATCAATGGGAATTTTGTAAAACACACACAAAAAATCATTCATTGGGACATAAACTTGCTTCAAAATATTTCCTTTTGTTTTCTTAATTACACAAGCCCTAAAAGTAATTTAAAAGTAATTTAAAACTATTTTAATTTCTACAGCACAACTCTGTAAAGCATTTTATAATTTTAAGTAGCTGCAGCCAACTCTATTAGAAATGAGATCTACAGAACAAATTGAAATCTAATGCTTAGTATATTGCTGTCACAATCATACATAAAAACATATGATGTATTTCCCAAATGGCAAAAAAACCCCAAACAACATAAAGCTGTATTTTTTATATCCTAACCTATAGCTATCAACAACTCGAATGCAAATTAATCACATTATAGAAAACCTATATCAAATAAATTTAACTGTTCTATGAGTTAAAAACACTGACCCCTGACTAGTTTTTTATGTACTGCCTTATCTGAAGTTTTATCTACTTACCAGTACATCAGCTTTGCCACTTAGTCCTTTCCCATAGTCATCAGCTGCGATGACTTGAAACTTAAAGTAGGACCTCTTCACAGCAGTTTTGATTATCCCTGTGTATGTTTCCACCACAAATCCTTCTTTTCCCTCTTTAATTGGTGGTATCATGAGTCTGTATGTCATGGCATTATAATTGCCAGTATCTTTATCAGTAGCCTAGGAGAGAGGAACACACAGGTTATAAATAATCAGGAAAAAATAACTTTTAGTAAAGGACTTATTTGTTTGTAAGAGTGATGTTCCTTGTGTAGTAATACTACAACAAGAGTCTATTTTTTGTGGATATTATATAGACTTATAGACTTCATGTCCACAGGGTCAAATGGTTGCCATAAGAATGATAATAACTACTGAACTGTGAACTAAAGGACATAGACACTAACAGAGTCCAGTCCATGAATCAAGTGTTTGACTGGCATGTCAAATGGGTTCATCTCTGGGCTTGGTCCACGTTGGTTTAAAGATGGGACTGATTGTTTAACTAACCATTGTTTTGTGTATAAGCATAGTATGTGATCGTGTGTGTATGTGTGTTTTTTATCTAAACTATTTCCTAAAGGGAAAAACAATGAAATAAACATATTTATACTCCAAATGACAATAAGACAAATCAAAGTTCAGAGCTTTTAGCCAGGAATCCCAGATATGCATAAAGAGATTCTAATGAGTTAATGCCATGTCATAATTCGAGAGGGTTAGAATACTAATCCAACTTCCTTTTTCATAATCTTGTATCTTTGTTAACCATATTTATTCCTGGTGGTAGGTGCTTATGACCTAAATGTTAAGATTTCTTAATATTTAGAATTATTAAAAAGTAAATAGTTGCTTAATATAGGTTGTATGTGAGGGTGTGTCAGTGTGTGTGTGTGCGTGTGTGTGTGCGTGTGCGTGTGTTTAATAAAGCTGTGAGCATAATATATTAGGCTTGCTATATGGCTTCTACTTCAGGGAAACTTTTCGAAATGCCAATTTAACAATTATTTCGTAGTGAAATATTTAAAAACATAATTAATTTTAGTGAATTAATACAAAGCTATATATACCCTGCTCATGATACTACATATGTAAGTGTAATATTTTTATTACTATTTGTATTATCTAATTATTCTTAGTTTAACCAGTGACCTTATTATTAAATATCATGTATCAAGTATTTATGTTTGCCATTACAATACTAAAAATTCTAGAAAACTAATCACATTTAATAAAATAAAATCTCTCAGAGGAATGTATTATTCTAATTATATATATTAGTGCTGTCTAATAGAATTTCTGCAACGATGGAAATGCTCTAAATATGCTCTGTCCAAAACAGTAGCCAATAGTCACATTGACTATTGAATCCTTGAAAGGAGGCTATTGTTACTAAGGAACTGAATTTTAGTTTCATGTTTTTTAAAATTTAAATAGCCAAAAGTGCCACAGTAAGTGGTAAAGTTGGGATATAATATTGACAATAAGAGTAAATAATATAAATGTGTATTAAGATGCAGCATGAGACTAACTTTGTAGCTTCAAATTTGATATATGTGCTTAATCTGTTAGCCAAGGTCACTTAAAAAAACCCAGATATTTCACTTCAGGATAAAGCATTTCATGACTTTTCTAAGAAGATAAAATCCTTAGCTTTAGGCTAGGAGAAGCTCTGACTACCACCAGCTCATCGCTTTAGATGATCTGGATGGTTTATATAACGACAGAGCTTAGTTTTGGCTTTAGAGGAATGGTAATTAGATTTCAACATTGGGTCACATTATTACTTAAAGAGAAAAAAAAGAACAAGAAAAATTAGTTATCAAAGATTTTCTTTTTAAGTTTTGAACTTCAGAGTTTTTATTCATTTAACAAAGCATAGCATAAGAAATAAAAAAGCACATTCTAACTAAAGTTAAAATCAGAGTTTGAATCAGGTAATCAAAGATGTATCTTTTACATTACTATGAGCAAATATGGGACTAATGCCAACTCAAAGATTTGGTTCAATATTATCCTTTAACTTATGATTAACATGGCCATTTCCCCTAAAATAGACTTTTTATAGTTAATGCAAAATTTATTGAGGTATAACAAATACACACCAAAAAATGCAAAAATCTTAAGTATAGAGCTCAAGAAAATTTTGCAAAATATACGTATTCATGAGACCAGCATCTGCATCAAGAATTACATATACAGCATCCCAGAATGTCTTTCATGCCCATCCAGTCATACCTATCTCCCCGAGGAAACCACTATCCTAATTTCGAATGTGATAGATTAGTTCTGTGTATTCTTAAACTTTATAGCGACGGGATCATAATATAAGTTCTGTTTTCTGTCTAACTTCTTTTACTCAATATTGTGTTGTGAGATTCCAAACTTTTATATTTTAAAATAGACTTGGTAATACAACATGTTAAGAAAAGAAAAGGTGGTTACAATAGAATCATTGTGATTGCTTGGTACATTAAGCTTGTTTGCACAGTTTTTAGTTATTGACGTACAATTTCAATAAACAAGTCATTTAACTTTATAGTATTGCTAATTTATTAAATTATGATAACCACAAAATAGCCATATTTTATTTTAACAAATTAAGGTACTCTTTTAAACATACATTTCCTGAAACGAAAATCATTTAATGGAAAATTTGGGTATCAAATTAATAATTATAACACAGGAACATCCATTTTTCCTTTATAAGTTTTAATAGTACATTTGGTGCGAATTGATAAAAATGAGATATAGGATTTTAAAAAATCATAATTTCTGGACCTTTTTGTTTTCAAATATATAAAACTCGACCTGATGTTGGTAATGACTCCACTTAAAATTTCTATTTCTTCGAAGAGGCTTGATCCTCTTTGAAATCTTGAAGTTCTTATTTCTGAAAACACTTATTGAGGATGGTTGGCAGAATCATTAGCATTCTTTCCAATCTCTCTGCTCTCTACCAAGTATATATAGTGGAATACTAGTAAGTTCAAAAGTAAATGATAAAAATTCCAATAGGTACTATACTTTTAGGATTTTCAAGTTTAACGTTGAGTCTAAGCCATGCTTCATCAGTTCTACCTGTCTCTGTACTTCCAACCTTTTCCTCTACGGACTATAAGACATCTATTTTTCTGTCATTAAAATGAAACTATACTTTTCTTTTTACTCTATACCATCTTCTGACACTATCTCCACAATTTTCATATCTACTTTTTACTGTTATGTTCCTCAGAAAATATTCCTATAATCGTTGCCTCCAATTGTTCACTTCACAATCATCCCTTAATGGCAGCTGGAATCCTGCTGCTATCATGCCAATGCATCTGTTAAAGTCAATGACTGAAGCTGGCTCAGTCTCAGATCAATCATCAATCCAGTGCTCTTTAAACCACAAAGTCCATTTGCATTATTTATGTGATGTTATTGCTGATGATGCAAGTTAGCATATAT
Organism: Pteropus medius; assembly: GCF_902729225.1. Taxonomy (NCBI): domain Eukaryota; kingdom Metazoa; phylum Chordata; class Mammalia; order Chiroptera; family Pteropodidae; genus Pteropus; species Pteropus medius. Next base: position 272,451 of record NW_024346235.1, on the reverse strand, counting down.
GGAACACTTATAGTTTTCTAAGTGTTATGTAAATATATACATTATTGTATGACAACCTTTCATTGAGTAAATTTTATTATTATTTTATAGGTGAAGAAATGGAGGCACAGAGAGAATAGTAATGTGCTCATAATCACACAGATAGTTGATAGCACAGCTGGCTAGGTCTCACTCTAAAACTACTACATTGAATATGTCAGACTAAGTACCAGGACTAAAATCCCAATGAAAACAACATTAAATTCTAGATTACATATCTTAAAAACTCCTCCTAGAAATATCAAGGGTGTCGAAAGACAATAATAAATAGCCAGGTGAAAAACTAAGTGAAGGCAAAAATACAAAAAATCTTAGTGATGATGGCTTGCACTTAGAGTTTTTTGCTTATCTAAGTGAACTTAAAATTTAATTTATGAGGTTGTGAGTGGCTCAGAGAATAGGAGGGAAGACTCAAGGCTTACTCTTGGAAGTGAGTCTATAAAGATTTCCTTCCACAGAATACAAGATTCTCACTATGAGGACAAATGAAAAATCCATCTTCCCTTTCCAGCTACGACTGCCACAACCACCCCAAAACTGCAGAGAAAATTGCCTAGCTAAACCCTTGATTTTGAGTATAATGGAGAAAATCTTCCTTGAGAATTCATAATCAAATGCAAGCTCTCATTAGAGTTTGTATACTTTATTCACATACCACTAATTTGTTCAACTCAGGGAGAACCCATAATATTCTGAATTTGTAAATCTAATGGTCCTGAACTCTACCTAAATCAACAGAAACTACACAAGAATTTGAGAACAGCGATTATTGATTGATAATTGCCTAACACCCTCACAGAAGCATTATTTTTTCATCTTTAGTAAAATAGACAATTAGTTGCTTGTATTGACATTGTACAATTCAATGAGTCTTTTTTCAGTTATAGTTGGCACAAAATAATATACCAGTTTCAGTTGTATAGCAGTGATCAGAGACCCACATAACTTGCAGAGTGATCACTCCACTAAATCTAGCTCCCCTCTTCCCCTTACATATTTATTACATTATTAACCATCTTCTCTATGCTACACTCTACATCTCCATGTGTATTCTACCACCATCTATTTGTATCTCTTAATCCCTTTGCCTTCTTTTTGTCCTCTCCTACCCCCTACCATCTGGTATCTCTCTAAATATTCTCTATGAGTTTATTTCCGCTTTTGTTTTTGTTGTTGTTTTGTTCTTTCAATTCCACATGTACCTGAAATCATGTGATATTTGCTTTTCTCCATCCGACCCATTTCATTCAGCACAATACCCTCCAGATCCATCAAGATAATATCTTTTTCCATCCCTTCCTTTTAGTCTGTGTGTGTCTTTTAATCTGAAGTGAGTCGCTTGTAGGCAGCATATATAGGGGTCTTGTTTTCTTATCCATTCAGCCACTCTATCTTTTGGTTGGAACACTTAATTCTTTTCCATTTGAGGTACTTGTTGATAGAAATGTAGTTATTACCATTCCTTATTCCTGTTTTTGATACATGTTTTTTCTTCTTAAAGAAGTCTCTTGACATTCTCTGTAATACTGGCTTGGTGATAATAAATTCCTTTAGCTTATTTTTGTCTGAGAAGCTCTTTATCTGTTCTTCAACTGTAAATGATAATTTTGCTGGCTAAGCATTCTTAGTTGTAGATCCTGGGTTTGCATCACATCAAATATTTTGTGCCAAACCCTCCTGTCCTGCATATTTTCTCTTGAGAAATCAGCTGCCAGTCTATGGGTGCTACCTTGTAGGTAAGTAATATCTTTTCTCTTGCTGCTTTTAAGATTGTCTCTTTGTATTTAACTTCTGGCATTTCAATTATGATGTGTCTTGCTGTGGGACTCTTTGGTTTTGGGGACCCTCTCTCTCTCTCTCTCTATATATATATATATTTTTTTTTCTTTTTATTTTTCTTTCTCTTTTTATATGTTACTAAAATCCTAAAAGGTCATGATCATTTATGAAAAAATAATCCTTGGAATAAATAAAATGACACAAATATAAAAGAGCTGTAAGTTTACAAAAACTAGTATAGTTACCACGTCAAGTTTCAGGAACTACTTAACCCTTTGAGATTTATTATTCTTATTCATTAGAATGTATTTTGGTGAAGCAAGACATTCCTTTGCCTGTTTTTGAAAAAAAAAACACATTAAAGTCCCTTTCAAGTTTTCAGATCTACATTAACTTACGAACTAACCAATGTAAATTCTATTCTTGTTATATACAAAATCTTGCTCCAGGCTTACTGGATTCCTCGATGTAAATTAATTACAACTACTAGGGAATCTCTCAATCTTTATGATATATTTGAAATTAATTTTATTTCATAATATGTATTAAATAAATGTAGCACTTTATTCTTCTTATAGGTGATATAAATAGGCAGTTGAATATAAAAGTATATTTAGAGAAGTATGAATAAAATTTTTAAAATTCTCATTGTTATCATTTTCTTAGATTTGTGTTATAGAGTCATGTAAGTAGCACACAATGTTAACTGGAGTTTTAAGAAATTATAGGACATTTTCATACAAAAGTAATTTTTATTAACCTGAAACATCTTTGGAATTGTATCTTGCAATGCAGTCTGCACTTTCAAAAAAAATTCAGAGAATGTTAAATTGAGTGTGAATATTCCAGATAGATCTTTTACCAGATAATGCTAAACACGGTTCTTGAAACATAATATAGGCAAGGATCCAAAATAATCACTTATCAACAACATATGAAAACTGATTCACAAAATGCAAGCTTGACTCAAAAGATAATATTCTCTATCATACTCTGAGATTGGACCCAGAAAGGAAGCTTTGTGGAAAAAATGAAACTTCTCACTGAGACCAAAGGGTGCTGGGGAGGCCCCTGTCTACTAGGAGTTGGGTTAAATGATGGCTCCCAAGATCCAGGTAGTTCCCAACAGTTGAATATGTTCTATTAAGGTTTTTGACTCTGCCTGAAAATCAGCTCCACTTCCAACCTGAAACAATTCCAAATCTTTAAGAAACAACCAAGGATGCTTAGATTCTGTGAAGGAAACCCACAAAAGTTTCAAGGGCAAAGACCAGTCCAGTATGAGATGAGAATGGGGGTAGGGAGGGCGAACGAGGCCCTAGGGGATCGACTGTGTGTTGATTGGGTGATACAGAGTATTCCTGTGCACAGCTGACTGATAGGGAATGCTGAAATCTCAAGACAGATCATCTCGGAAAAGTCTGTTCCCACAATCACCAGAAAATCACCAAAAAGTTATGAGGGGAAGGCTAGGATGAAGCCCGAGGTGAACTTGGAGCAAAGGAAAGTGTCTCTATTCACTATGTAGAAAAACTGTAAGACAAGCCACCGCTAATCCCCCAGCCCAGCAATCGAGACCCTTGGTCAAATTTTGGCCTGAAGTTTACTGAGCCTCCTTGGGCCACAAAGGCTGTGCTGGGCTCTATTCCCCTAGTTCTAAGGTGAATTCTGCCCTTAACCTGGCCAGGCTAACCAGCAGGAGCAGGCCATTCTCTCCCTGCTGGCCGTAGTCATGAAGCGCATTAAGTTCCCAGCAAATGGTCCTGGGCTGGGGGAAGAGCAGCAGTCCATTTGGGCACATGTCTTTGATTCAATTCTTGGACTTTCTAAAATTTAGAAGCTTCATGTAAGCATAGACTGAATCCTACTCTATATTGTTTCAGGTTCACGACGTTATGGTCTGAGAGGTACACACCTCTCAACGTGTTCCCTGCAAACAGTCAAGCCAGAGTGAGCCACCCAGCAAACTCCCACGATAGGTCTGAGGATTCCCGTCAGTTTTTACACGCTTCTTTCAGACCAGGACCAGACCAATGTTTACAGGTCTCTGGAGAAAAGGTATATGAAACACTCACACTCATCTGGACATTCAGAAATGCAAAGGATACATTATGTTCACATGCTGGTTTGCACTCACACTTTATCAAGGACACCAAACACTTACATCTTTAAACACCTGAAAACCCCTGGAAGCCCAAGAAATTTTCACACAGGCACATGCGTGCAGACATTCACGCATTTCCACTTGCCTGGCTATCCACTTACCCGCATGTCTCTCTCCCTCACTCACACAAACATACACACACACACATTGCTGACACCACACACACACACACACACACAGAATCACACAGAGTGGAAACTCACATGCCCAGCATGGACCTTATTTGAACTGAAATCCTCTGACATTTAAATACTTGGCACAACTACACAACTCACATGGCAGGAAGAGCAATGAGGCAGGACGTGGCTGTCACTTTTTCACCCAGACACAAAAGGACACCCAAAGTCACGATAGTATCCCAGCCAGGCCCTTGAGGACACCTCAGTTTTCACTTCTGGAGCTCCAAAGGCCTGGGCCTTCCACGCTCTCCTCAGCCCACTGCCATACCTTGCTCCAGGACAAAAGGGGGTGTTCCTGGTCACACACCTATGGTGAGGACGTGTGGTCTCGTTTTCTGAGCCCTCTTCCAGGCTGAATGAGACATGAGAAAACTCCATTTCCCCAGAAACCAGTCCCTAGCTGCCCCAACCGGGCTGGGCAGTGGGCATGAAGGCAGACCTGCTCCCGGAAGCTGGGTGCTTTCTGGTTCCCACAGCTTTTCACTGGGGGGCAAGAGACTAACGTGAGGATTGGGGTTGTGGAAGAGTAGACGGAAATGGGCTAGGAAATAGGTAATTTGAGAAATGTAGGAGCAGTGTTGGAGCACTAAAGATGGGAGAATGGGTGAGTGAAGGAATGCTTAATTGCCTGCGAGATTGAAAGAAACCTGAATGAAAAAGGAAACAGCTTGCTTGAAAATTCACATACGTTGAAATGGGACAGGGCATGAAAGTGGAATCTGAGAGTAGAAGGCAAAAGCAATGAGAGACTCAGGGAAAAGAACAGGGCTTTAGGGGATGGTTAGACACAGCAAAAGTCTGGGAGAGAGGAGAGCCCACGGCCTGGCCAACATCAAGCACATGTGCAACAGCTGTGTTTTAATGATAGCTAGTCCTCCCACAAGGGAGCTTTAATTGAGATACTCGCCTGTGCCATTCCAGGGGCACAGAGAGACTGAATTGAGGTCTCGGGCCCCTGACCACCACAGCTCCCCTCCGAGATTCCATATGCTCTGGGCCTGGTCGCTTGCACATTGCGCAAGAGCCAATCAAAGACAGGCTGAGTGAGAAAGAAACACCTCCAGATGAAAATATGCCCCACTTGAAGAGTGGCTTAAGGTCTGTTGTTTCTCAGCCCAGAGACTTGGAGCGAAAGCATGAATATTGGTGAACTGGACCGTCATGGCAGGGAGGGAACCGGAACCCAAATGGCCGACTACCTCAGAGGTTCCCCGCAGTCTGTCCAGGGTCTGATATCTCAGTTGGGGGCAGGGCAGTGACTCCCGACCCTGCAATGGCAGGATATTTGCCAGCCTGGCCCCCAGGGCGAAAGAAAACTCCTGGCCAGCTCTTGACCATGGCCGTCCCTGAGACTTGGTGTCTTCATCCATGCTGGCATTGAAGGCGGGAAGCTGTCGGTAACAGCTGTGGCAGAGCCCGAGGCAGAGGGCTTCATTTCTCCGCAAAGGTTGCATTTGTGTGTCCTGAACTTCAAGTGAGTGCTCAGGATTCCTGCATACACCTGAGGCTCCATCAGTAGCACACTTTGCTCAGGCCCCCCACTACTGAGTCGTACCACCTCTTCCCTGCCTCACCTTGGGCAGACGAGAGGTACAGGGTGTGCACTCTGCACTGGACCCTGAGATTCTGGAGACCGCATGAGAACCAAGGCTCAGGGTGTCTGCCTCGCCTCCTGCCTGATGGGAAGCCGGCCTCACCTGCCTTGCATCTAGCTCTTTCACCATTCAAGTCGGGGCAGCATCTTCAATCTATTTTCCCGAATGCCACAGGCTGACTTCTGCGGCACAGTGGCTCGTGCAGATGCCGCTCTTTATTGCGAAGACAGATGGACGACTAAAAGCCTGGGAATTTCGGAAATGCATTTTCTTGGAACTCAGTCTCTACCAATTCCCAGCAGGATACCTCACATAAACATGCTGTGACCCTGACACTTTCGACCGGCCCCTCAGCCTGCCAAATGTAGAGAAATATGTCATTGAAAGAAACAGGGCCTTTATGGTTTCACTCGCATGTGTACCTTGAATGGAGGGCAAGACATAAAGAAGCAAAACAACTAAAATGAATTCTGAAACTCAGACGACAGACCAGGGCCGACCACAGCCTCAGGGTGGCGGGAAGATAGCAACATGTGTACAGAGGGTCAGCGCCAGAGTGGCAGTCAAACCCCGGGCAGCTGGTTCTGTACATGGAACACACTCAACCGCTGTTGGCTAATGGGTTGGCACTTCTGACCTTTTCCAAAGCTTCTGAAGTCTCGTACTTCAGCTAGGTTTTATTTGGTCATAACGACAGACCACAGCTGGTTTTAAGGCGCCAACACTGAGAATGGCTCTCTGTTGCTGACAGCAATGTGGACTAACTGGATTGCCGTATGAACTTGAGAGGATGTTTTTCAGTTGAGTCTCAAGGATGGTACTACAGGACATTGGTGTAAGCTCAGGGGAATTTGAAAATGACTGGCAGAATGAGTGCTGACCATTTCATGGGAGCATGTCAAACACGTGAGTCCCCTGATTGGAAAAGGTGAGGAACTCCAAATGGAGGGGTTTGACTCTGAGTGAGAAGTTGGCTTCCCAAAAGCCGGAGTTGTTACAACGTCCTATATTCTGGTTTCGGTAGTCCAGAATGGAGACATGAAGAGAAAGCTGTGATGATGACTCGAAGCTCATTCTCTCAAAACTGCACCAAAAAGGAAGTTTTGTGGAATAACGAACCTTCTTACCGAGGACAAAGGGTACTGGGAAAGACCTTGTCTCCTAGGAGTTGGGGGAAACGATGGCTCCTGGTTCCCAGCCAGTCCCCATCAGTTGGAAAAAGGAAAGTGTCTCTACTCATTATGTAGAAAAACCTGTGAGACAAGCCACCGCCAGTCCCTCACCCCGGCCATTGGGGCACTGGGCCAGATATTGGCCTGAATTTTACTGGGCCTCCTTGGGCCACAGAGGCCACTCCGCTTTCCCTCCCTTTGGCGACAGGAGGCCCTTGTTCTGAGGTGGATTCAGACCTTAATCTGGGCAGGCCAGCAGCAGGAGCAGGCTGTTCGCCCCCTGGTGGCCGTAGCCATGCAGTGCGTGAAACTTCCACTTAAAGGTCCTGGGCTGTGGTGTGGGCAGCAGTTTATTCCGGCAGAGGTCTTTGAATCATTTCTTGGACTTTTTGAAATTTAGATCCTTGATGTCAGCCTGGACAGAGTCCAAGTTTATATTGGATTGAGATCCACCCCCGCGAGGTCATGGTCTGAGAGGTAGATGCCTCCCGACGTGTTCTCTGCAAACAGTCCAGCCACAGTGAGCCACCCAGCAAACTCCCACGATAGGACTGAGAGGATTCTCTTCACTTTTTACACGCTTCTTTCAGACCAAGACCAGACCAATGTTTACAGGTCTCTGGAGAAAAGATATAGGAACCACTCCCACTCCCACTCATCTGGACATTCAGAAATACAAAGGACACTTTATGCTCACATGCTGGTTTGAGCTCACACTTTAGCAAGGACACCAAACACTTACATCTTTAAATACCTGAAAACCCCCGGACGCCCAAGAAATTTTCACACGGGCACACGCATGCAGACATTCACGCATTTCCACCTGCCCGGATATCCACTCACCCGCATGTCTCTCTCCCTCACTCTCTCTCTCTCACACACACACACACACACACAGAATCACACAGAGTGGAAACTCACATGCCCAGCATGGACCTTATTTGAACTGAAATCCTCTGACATTTCAATATGTGGCATAGCTACACAACTCACACAGCAGGAAGAGCAATGAGGCAGGACGTGGCTGTCACTTTTTCACCCAGACTCAAAAGGACACCTAAAGTCATGATAGTACCTCAGCCAGACACTTGAGGACACCTCGGTTTTCACTTGTGGAGCTCCAAATGTCTGGGCCTTCCACATTCTCCTCGGTGCACTGGCATGCCTTCCTCAAGAACAAATGGGTGTGTGCCTGGTCGCATGCCTATAATGAGGACACGTGGTCTAGCTTTCGTAGCCATCTGCCAGGCTGAATGAGACATGAGCAAACTCTGTGTCCCTGGCTGCGCCCACCCGGTCCCTGGCTGCGCCATCCTCGTCAGGCAATGGACATGAAGGCAGCCCTGCTCCCAGAAATTAGGAGCTTTCTTGGCTCTCACATCCCTTCTCTGAGGGGCAAGAGTGTCTAAGGAGAGGATGGGGATTGGGAAAAACCATTCTTAAGTAGGCCTTGAAATGCGTGGTTTGAGGAATGTGTGAGTGGGTGTTGGCAGACTCAAGATGGGAGAATGGGTGAGTGAAAAAATGTAGAATTGCCTGTGAGTGTCAAAGCACTCTGAAGGAAAAGAGAAATAGCCTGCTTGAAAATTCATGATTTCAGCCATGAAGGTGGAAGCTGAGAGTCGAATGCTAAAGGAATGAGAGAGTCAAGGAAAAGAACAGGGTTTTGGGGTGACACAGCAAAAGGCTGGGAGAGGGCAGAGCCCACGGCCTGGCTGACATCAAGTGCATGCACAGCAGATGTGATTTATTGATAGCTAGACCTCTCACAAAGGATCTTTAATTGGGTTACGCACCTGTGCCACTCCAGGGGCTCAGAGAGGCTGAATTGATGTATGGACCCCTGCATGGTCAGAGCTCCCCTATGGGATTTCATATGCCCTGGGACTGGTCGTTTGGACATTGTACAAGAGCCAAGCGAAGATAGGCCCAGGGAGAAAGAAGCACCTCCAGAATGGAAGATGCCCCGCTCAAAGAGTCATTCCTGCTTTCTTGTTTCTCAGCCTAGATACTTGGAGTAAAAGCATGAATATTGGTTAAATGTATAGTTTTACCAGGGAGTGAACTGGAACTCAAATGAATGGCTACCCCACAGATCCTCTGATGTCTAGCCAGGTGCCGATTTCCCAGGTGGTGGTATGGCAATGACTTCTAACCGTTCAATACCGGGACATTGGCTTGACTGGTCGCCATGTACAGAGAACGCGCAACCATTTTGAGGGCACTGCCTGCCCTGAGACATGGTTTATCTCTGCTGGCACTGAAGGCAGGAAACTCGTGACAATACCCGTGACGAAGTCCTGAGCAGTGGGCTTCATTTATCAACAAAGATTGAATTTGTGTGACCTGAACATCAAATGCCTGCTCAGTATTCCTGCAAACAGCTAAGGCTCCATCAATAGCACACTCTGCTGAGGCCCCCCAATATTGAGTCGCACTACCTACTCCCCTGCCTCAGCCCCGGGCTGATGGGGTGCACTCTCCAATGGCCCTATAGTTCCTGGAGACCACATGCGAACCACGCCTCAGAGCTTGTGCCTCGCCTCCTGCCTGAGGGTCCTCCATTCACTGCAGACCTACTGGGATGTTGGCTTCACCTGCTTTACATTTTATTCTTTTACCATTCAATTCATGTCGGCATCTTCAATCTATTTGCCCGAATGCCACAGGCAGACTTCTTCTTCCCAGTGGCTCGTGCAGTCGCTGGGCCTTATTGCAAAGATGGGTGGTTGCCGAACAGCCCTGGGAATATTAGGAACTCCAATCTCTGCCACTTTCCATCCAAGCACCTCACATAAATATACAGTGACCCTGGCCCTTTTGACTGGCCCCTCAGCGCGCCAAATGAAAGAAAAAATGTCATTGAAATATACAGCGCTTTTCTGATGTTACTTCTATGTAGACTTGGAACTGAGAGTGATACATAAAGAAGCAAAAGAAACAAAATGAATTCTGAAACTCAGACAACAGACCGGGGCCAACCAGAGCCTCATGGTGGCCAGAGGAAAACTAAATGTGTAGAGAGGCGCCAGGGTGATGGTCTACCACCAGGCAGCTCATGCTGAACACGCAACGGACTCAACGGCTGTGGTCTAAAGAAATGTCACACCTTACATTTTCCTAAGGTTCTGTAGTCACGTAATTCCGCTAGGTTTCATTTGGGCAAAACAACATACTACAGTGTTGATTAGGGCACCAACCCCAGGATGGGCTCTCTGGTGCTGACAGAAATGTGTATCACCTGGATTGTTCTGTGGAATTGACAAGATGGTTTTCAATTTCATTAGAACATGTCCAACACGTGAAACACCTGACGTGAAAATGAGGTGACCTCAATAGTAGGAGTTTGACCCTCAGTAAGAAGTCATCTTCTCCAAAGCCAAAGGTGTTACAGCTTAATACTTTCAGCATAGTTAGCCCAGCAAGAGATTGAAAAGAACATCGTGATGTGCTCTTGATGCTTCTTTTATCAGTATTTTACAAAAGTGAAATTGTGTAGACAAATAAATGAACATTCTTATCGAGGACAAAGTTTACTAGGGAGGCATACATAATTTTATCACTGTTTGAGAAAATTCGTTCTGTTTGTAAATTTGTAACCAAAGGTAAATCTCTATCTCTGGATGATCCTTAGCTATGGTTCCATGATGTAGGTTGAATAATTAAGACTAGTAATATGCAGCTTATAAAATTCTATTACAGAGGAACACATCATTTTGAAATTAACATTTCTTAAAATAAACATAAGCATTCTTTTTGACATAATATAGGTTATCAAGAAAGTGGTAAATCATAACAACTCGTTTAGTAATAGCTATCACAACTTAAGACTAAAGCTTCTTTTTGAGTTTGCATCATTTGAACAATTTCTGCTGTGTAGTGTGAACTGTGTTTTACATGTTGCAATTGTTTTTAAGAGTATGTATATTAAAGCATGTTAAAGTTTGGTCTTTTTCTTTTGTTCTCTCGATTAAGTATTACTGCCCTGAAATCCTACATATAATTATTTCACTGAAAGATTAATTCCCTTTTTTAAGAAGCCAATTAACTTTTTGTTATCGATGTGACTGAATTTAACACATTTCAAATAAGGTTCAGCGCTTATAGAGGCTCATGTTTTCAATGTAGGCACCAGTGGAATTATAGAGAAAGGTTTATCATTGGAGAGATATTTTATCATATTCCTGTTTTACTGGTATTTTTTATCATAGTTTTAGAACTCAATGTCCTTGAGTTTTCTCTTGTGACAAATAAAAATAGTAACATTTACCTGGCAGGAATATTGTGAAGATTAAATAAAAGTATATGTACAATGTCTGCCACCTGGTATGCAGTGCTCACCCTCCTGTAACCAGGCAGTCCAGTGATTAAACATATAATTTTTATTATATAATTAATAATTCTCTTAACGTGAATTTTTATTACTCCTAAGTTTGTGGTTGTTGCTTTTCATGATGATGATATGTGATGTCTAGCAGTAGCTAGGTGGAAATTCTTGTCTTACATCCTGGATAAATTCCACACTTCACACAAGATGAATACAGGTATTAATTCCTAACAGGTTTTATAATACACAAAGGCTTTTATTTTGTTTTGGTCTCTAAAAATTGATATGATATGAATTTACCTATGAGGTAGACATTTAATCTATTTTAAGCTTTAGAAAATTAACATTATATTTATTTTAAAAGTTAATATAGTTAAAATGACAATTTTGTGCCAGGAATATCAGTTTTAGTAATGCTTTGATGAATAATGGATTCGTTAAAATTGATAAAAACAATCTCTTAAAAATATAACATTGTTTTCGGGTTTAAAATGTAGCTAATGATCTCGATACAGAGAAGTAGACATTTAGTTTCTTGCCAGATACTCTATATTTTCTAATTTTTGACAGGTATCAGAAGTGATACTTTCAAAAAAATCAGTGATATAAATGTCCATGAAAAGATAACTGGATAAAGAAGACATGGTACATTTAGATGATGGAATATTATTTGGCCATAAAAAATGAAATTTTACCATTTGCGACAACATGGATGGATCTAGAGGGCATTATGCTAAGTGAAATAAGTGAGACTGAGAAAGACAAATACCACATGATTTCACTTATATGTGGAATCTACAAAAGAAAATAGTCAAACAGAAAAATTACTTATAGATATAGAGCACAAATATTCAGATGCAAACTGGAAGTGGGTTTGGGGTACAGATGAAAAAGATGAAGGGATTAAGACAAGTTAATAGTCTCAAAATAGTCACAGGGATGTAAAGTACAGCATACAATCTATAGTCAATAATATTATAATAATATGTATAGTGCCAGGTACTAGACTTATGAGGGGATCGCTTTGTAAGTTACATAAATGTCTAAGCACTATGTTGTACACCTGTTACTAATATAATATTGAATATCAGCTGTAAATGAAAAGAAAAGAAAATTAAAATTAAAAGAGATTTTTAAAATTCCTTTAAAGATTGAAGAGTGTATCTGTATTTATGTGCACATATTATGTCATATAGCTATAGAGGTAATGTGCACACTTAGTCAGTTCAAGCTGCCATAACAGACTATCATAGAATGGATGTCTTATATAGCAGACATTTATTTTCTTACAGTTCTGGAGACTGGAAGTCTGAGGTCAGGGCACTTGCATGGCCAAGTTCTGGTGAGGACTCTCTTCCAGGTTTACAGAATGCTGCCTTCTCACATGTCCTCACTTACAGGAAAGTGAGAGAAAGCAAGCAACTTCTCATGTGTCTATTCTTGGAAGGGCAGTCATGTCCAGATAAAGGCCATACTCTCCTGGCCCATCTAAACCTAATTCTTGCTAAAGGCCCATCTCCAAATATTGTTCCATTTAGGGTTAATGCTTCAACGTATGAATTTTAGGGGATAAAAATCAGTCCATGGTGTGTGTGTGTGTGTGTATGTATTTTTTCAATAAATCCTTCAGTTCCTAAAGAATGAAATTAAAATTACTGTATTTTAGGATTGCTTTATAGTTACATATGAGTGATAGAAAGATTTAGAATGCTCTCCTGAAAACAATAGAATTTTCTTTCATGATTGTTTTGTTTTTGTCTCCAACTTAAAACAGTAGTGTACTTTTCTTAGTATGTTAGGACTCACAGGAGATAGTTTTCTCACAAGTATTTATTGTTCTGCACATATCATTAAAAGGCAGCTAGTCATTGTATTCCAGAGGTTTTCAACCATGGAAGGACTTGAAGAACAATATGAAAATTATAATACACTGTAAAACAATAATGGAAGCTCACAGTACTAAGAAAACATGTTAGAGAAACATTTAACTGTGTCTGAACCTGGTCACCATAGTTTTGAACTGTATTTCAAAGGAGAGTAGAGTTTAGCCACTCCGCAAAAATTTGGAAGGATCTTCCATACTAAGACTCAGCATATGTAGAAGTATAAATAAGGAATATGGGAGACTGCAATGAGTTCAGAAAATTTTGGTCGTTTATTCTACCCAGAGTTAAATGGAAGTTATACAACGATACCAATTGAGACTCAAGAGAAATTGAGATTTCATGTAATAAACCGCTTTATCATATTCTGGAATTTAGATTTCATTCCTCTGATCATTTCTAAAAACTACCTAAGAATTTATGTTAGACCAGGAGCTATGATATGTAGAAGGAGGTAGGTGATGCACCTGGGAACATTTACTAAACTCGACCATCTAGTTTTCTTCTTTCATAAAAAGCAGCAAATAAAATGATGTAATCTAAATATAGAGAAAATCCTACATAACACATATGTAAGACATTGAGATATAAACTATATCCAAAACAATAAGAATTACTAGTCAATCTGTTTTAAAGTCTATTTTCTTCATTGTGCATATTATTACCAAATCCCTTCCTTTTTTGTTGATATAGTAACCTGTGGACTCTAATTGTTTGCTATGGGACATACAGTTTTCTACTTTTTGAGAATTTCCTTGAATGTCTTCATTTGGTCTTTTAAAGAACCAAGATAGATGAAAACTCACTTGTGTTTCTCACCAAATTATCTAGCAGATACAAAAAAAAAAAAGTAATTTCTATTTGAAATGAGTCCAAAAGTTCTTTACAGTTTCAGCCCAATAAAATTCCCATCTTTGTTCTCCAAAGCTTCTCACCCCATGTCTAGTCATTCTTTAGAAACCTCAAGAGAAAAAAAAAAAAAGATGATGCAGAACACTTTCTCTTTAAATAAACTCAACCAATTGTGTGCCTTTTCTCTGGGCTTTCATTTGGAACTCATTTCCTTAATAGAAGTATGCTTCCAGTCTTCCCTCTCATATTGCTCATTAACATTTCTGGCTAAAACATTGTGACACTAAGATCAAGATCATAGATTTCATCGGAGCATTGCACCTTTACCTTTTTCTCTGTTAGTTGTCTTCATTTACTGCCACCTTTTAAAATATTTTTTCAATGAATAATTTACCACTTCTTACTTTCTTTGCATAGAACTACTAACTGCAAGTGTATTCTATTAATAAAGTTGTTACCTTAGAGAAGAAACAAGTTATTTGGTTCTAAAATTAATAGCAGTCATTTGAGCACAAGGGGAAGAATTTTTGGCCTTTGTAACAATTGTAGGTAGTGCTCTGGCTGTCTCAGTTCATTTCTTACTCTAACACATAAAGACAATTTGGAAATCTCATTGCATCCTGCAATGAAGAAGATCCTATGTTAAGAGGCAATAGAATTGCCATAATGGATTCAGTAGTACTTGGATAATGAACAGGATTGTTTTGTTTCCTAGAAGGCACCCAGAAATTTGCATAATAAAAAAGTCATCTTAAGTATTGGCAGAAGATACTACTGTTTGAATGAATGTTAATAACTGAATCAAAATGTGTATGTAGGCTTAAATTTGTCTTAAAATCTGGAATGAAATATTAAAAAAGTTCTAAGGCTGATGATTTTCTTCTTCATCAATCATCTCTATCATTTATCATTTATCATGCTTTCAAAGATTTTTGGAGAAGTACATAGCAGAGAGTTCCTGGGCCTCCTCATTGGTTTCCTCTTACTCTTGGACATACAGTTTGACTATATTCCCTAGCCTCACTTGCTAGATAGAACCATGTGACTGAATTCTGCCAAATAAAATGTGGAACAATATGGTCTACTTCATTTCCAGGTCTGACTTAATGTTTTCTCCTGTTCGATGTGTGAAATGGAAAAAAAAAAATCAGGAAAACTTGGGAGCCATATGCTGATTATTACAGAAATATGATTTAAAAGTAGCTTAGGCCTTTCAATCACAGCTTGGAGAATACCTACCTAACTAGGAATATCCTCAATGAACTGTTATATGAGAAGAAATTTAGGGGCTTATTTACCATGATAGCTAGTACCATTTCAATTATAAAGTATCAAACAACTAATGGCATAATAAAGTAATCGTTATAAAAATTTTCTCATTATATTGCAATATTTTCTAGTTTGGCAGTTTAAAAACAGCATTCATGGTAGAAAACTTCTATGCTTATATGTATATCTTTTTATAAGTTCAATGACTAGCTTTGGAAAAGTACACTGTATTTCAGATTGTCATGAGGGCCAATGTAGTATCTTTCCTTAAGGAAAATAAATAGAGTGATTAGTTGCTGCAAATTTCATGTCTCTTTTCCTCTCTTATTTTTTCAAAGCCATTTGCCCCCTCGGCTAGATGCACATAACTTCCAGAGATGCCAAACTCTGTTATAAATCCCCAATTATCAGGATGATACCTCATGTTGGAATTTTGGATGGCAGAATATGCCACACATATTAAAGCTACTCTGGTGTAAGGATTATTTGAGCTAAAAGCAACTTAAAGAAACAAATGCAAGAAAGGCATTCGAATCTCTCTTTTCTTTCTGGAAATAGGAGATCAAAATACCCCTGTGAAAGATACCCTTACTGCCCAAGGAGAAAACAAATTCTTTAACAGGGAGTCAAAGCCAAGAGACTGCTATACAAACAGGCCTTGTTAAAATCATTCTTGTCTCCCTTTAGCCTCCTTACATAGTTTAATTATTTTCTACAACTCTCTCTCTCTCTCTCTCTCTCTCTCTTTCAACTTAATGTTGTAGCATATAGGTTCTGTCATACCTTTGGGTCTTCATTTCCTCATGAGGGCTCCCGTGGCATGTAAAGTTTGTATAACTATGTGTGCTGTCTCCTATAAATCTGTCTGATGTCAGTTTAATACTTAAGTCTAGTCAAAAACCCCTAAAAGGGTGGGGGTAATAGTACACCTCTGATACAAAATTGTTTCTGGTAGCAAAACCTCCTCTTCATGTGATCAAATTTGGGGGGAATACAAATTTATAATGTAAGATTTCTGTTTTCTGTAGGGTATGGGAAGAGGATGCTCATGAATTATATATGTAAGGTAGTCATCCAACGTAAGCAGCATTGTGAGCTGAGGTTTGGAATTTACAGCTCAGGAATGTCTTAATTTCAAAGCTGATGGTTTTTAATTCGTTATTCAACATATGACTAAGTATTAAAGAGAGGTTCTAAAGTATTTGTTTAGTTTAGAATTTTGTACTGGATTCTTCACCTAAACCTCTCCCTTGACCCAATATTCTTTTTCTTTTGTTGCAATGGCCAGTCATTAAATCTTGAACTCTCAGAATGAAAATGATTAGTTAGGTTAGGCTGTTGCAAAACGAAACACTAACATTTCAATGATATAAACAACAAAGAAACAAGTATGTTGGGCTCATGTGACAGTCTAAAAGGAGTGTTTCAGTTTAATGTTGGCTCCTTTGCATGCTGTTCTTCCATGTAGTCATTCAGGAACTTAGGCCAATTTAGCATCCTCCATCTTTAGCATTCTGTTTCAAAATAACTTCAATCATTGTCACTTCTGTCCATGGAAAGGGAAAAAGGCAGAAGTTGACATCCTGAGATTTTCCAAACCAAGCGAGGTGAAATTTGCATGTTTTACATCAGCTCACATTTTATCTTGAAAATCCTGGCAAGTGTCCACACTTGGCTTTGAAAAGGCAGAGGAATGCTAGTCTTTGTTAGGAAGCTATGTCTAAGTTCCACCTCTATTACTGAGGAAAAGGGAAAATAATGTTTGTGGAGAACTAGCACATTAGATGTGCAATATTAGACACATTATAGATTTCGATTGTTGTAGATATTTTTAAAAAGTTGGTTTCTATTAAGAATATATGCAATTGGGTACATGAACTAATGGTATAATACTGCAGAAAGATTTTTAAATATATATTAGTTAAATTGAATGTGTTCTAATAATAATAATAGAATTAATACATTTTTTCATTTGAATTCAAAACACATATCAGATGAACTTTTTTGGATGTTTTGAACCATTTCAAATTATTTTAGCTTATCAAATATTGATATCACATATTCCAAACTCAACCTTTCTGGCCTTCGAGCTAAAGTTTGGCTATTGGATTACAGTTAATTGCCTTCTCCATTTTCCAGAGAAGTATAATCATCTTCATCACAAAAGTAAAAGAAAAGAAAACTGAAAAATAAAGCATGGTAGAGTATAAATCAGAGTTATGAGATGTAAACTAGTTTGTGGAAGCTATCAAAAAGACTTGAGAGGTGGCATGAACTATTTTGCAAATCATTTTTTAATACAACTGTCCTACCTAGACAGAGATACAAAATCCATTGGTCTTTTTCTGAAATTAAAATATTTAAACATTGATTTACTGACCCCTGTTTGGTTGCTGGAATATAGCAATAGATCTGTTATATTTTCTAAAATTATTATAAACATCATAGTAAATACTTCAATATTTACTAAAAGAAAATCCTATTGGGTTGCTAGCTAACTTTTTGGTGACAGATAATTAGTAGGTTAGCTTACCAAAGCAAAAGTAGCAATACTACAGAAAATCAAAATTTCATTTTACAAACTTAATTATGATGTGTCTGTTTTCATACTTAAAAACTTCCTTTCTGCTAATGCTTCTTTGAAAAATAAATAAATAAATGAAATTGGTAAAATTAGTCAAGGATTTTACAAAGACCACCCTAAATACTAAGCGAACTAATTTCTCTTGTCAAAGATTAGAACAGAAATTTCTGACGTCATTTTTCTTGTTTATAATTTATAATATTGGGATATTTTTATATATGTGTAGAAAAAGATTTGATTTTTGTCTTTTCTCAAGTCCTGTAAACTAAAGCTGCTTCCTCTTGGTCTGATTTCAAGTAATTTTTCTGGGTAGGAGTAATCTCATAATGGGAATGCAAGTTGTCCCCTACTGATATATGTTTACTTTTGTAAAGGCCAGATTGCAGCAATTCTTAAGATAAGTATGCATTTGATTCCCTTTAATTCTTATGGAAGTTGTCATAGTCGAAACAGACTCATTTCTGTAACTACATGACCTCTTCTATGCAATCTTTACTTGAGTCATTGAATTAGTTAAATGGAGGATGAAGACATTATTTGCTTTATCTTTCATTAAATGATCATCTACATTGCCCAGGATGCACTGAGTTCCTCTTAAAACTTTTGAAAATATATAACTCTTCAGATAATATAGTATTTTTATATTAATGATTTATTATTAACATATTATTTATTAATATCATATATGATTGTAAATAACATTCACGTTATTTAGAAGCATACACAACCTACAATTTCAAAATTGTAACTAATACTGATTTTAATGCATCATTCCTGTTTTATTTGGTTCTTTCGGGTGTCTTTTTGGACAAGGAAATATCAGTAATTTCAATGCTTTCGAGTTTGCATGCCCAGATAATTATTTTTTTCTTCTCTCTTTTCTTGAAACAAATTTCATAAGGAGTTAATGGGTAATGTCATTTTCTTTATCTTTTGTTACTGAAACACCCCTTCTTTCTCAAAATCATCTCCAGATGGCTTCAATTTTTTTTAATGAATTGATTTTTAGTATTAGCCCCTCTCTCCCATAAATAAGCCTTAATTTCTAGATACTACCATTCAGGCAATTAAACAGTTTCTCTATATCTATATGCAATCTCATATCTTAATTTAAACCATTTTCTTCAATTTGATTTTCACTGGAAGTAGGGAAAAATATGTTAATTTTATTCTTCAACATTCTGTTCTTAGAGTCGTATCATATAATGGATGAAATATACCATAGAGATCATTTAGTCAACGTAATAATTTAATACTTGATTTTTCTAATATTCTTACCTCAATGTCCACTAGTCTTTTTTTAAAAAAACTTACTTTACAGTTGGGAGGAATTCTGCCCCGTAATGTTTGGATAGATGTGAAAGTTGGTATGTCAGTGCTTATGCTGAGATTATTATGACTATGGTTATCCTCTTAGTATATTTTCTATCCAATTTTCTTTGAGTCTTCAGCAATTTTAGCATTCACTCCCTCTTTTAGGGAGTATGACTGTATAGGGGAGGAAATATCATTGTCCCTGGACCCTTCTGAGTTTTTAGCTGAGATTCTGTAATAAAAAACAGATTAATAAGAAAATAGCAAATACGAATTTATTAACATGTATATTTTATGTATACATGGGAGATACCTAGGAAAAATGAGTAACTCAAAGAGGTGGCTTTAGAATTCAGCATTAAATATTATTTTAACAGGGAAATGGAAGAGCGGCCTATAAGCCTCTTAGGAGCGTAAATAGCTTTTTGGAAAGATAAATGGATTCTTAAAAGAGTAGATGGGAGATCTGATATTTCGTGACAAACTTTGTCTGGGTGTTGTGTCCACTTCTAGTCTCTTGCCCAGTTTTAAGAATCAATGTTTGTTAGTTGATGAAGCTCCTAGGGAGAGAGGATCTATGACAATTGAGTTTCTTTTGGAGGTAGGAGGAGTTCAGAGAAAACCTCTCCCTGAAGTTGCTGTTTTGTAATTGCGTAGAGCTCAAAGTAATCAACATATCGATGTGACATATTTTGGGGTGGCATGTCCTAAACTTCTACTGTTGCAATTTTGGGTGGCATATTCTGATACCCTTCCACTAAATTGAACAAAAATCTTTGGTTAAGACAGATGTGACAAATAATGCTTTCCTATTTATTATTAGAAGGTATCTTGGCAAGGATTGAGAAAGAGAACTCTGTACCGTGTAGTGTCTGCCTCTGATGTGGAAGGAAAGAGTGATTGCAACCATGTAGCTGCTGATCTGATGGAAATATTAATTGAAGTTTCTAATATTAGCTTAAAATATCGTTTAACATATGGCACTCTCTTATAGGCCTCTCTTCCATTTCCCTGTTAAAATATCGTTTAACATATGGCACTCTACATTATAATAATATTTAAATAATGGCATACTATAACCCTCAACCTTTTCTTATTCATTTTTGTCTCCACAATAATTAACATATATTAAATATATTCAATTTATTTATCTCAATTATTATATGTTAATACCTATTTTAATATAGATTAAAGTTCATATTAATATATTTTCAATTCTTCATTTTTATTTTCCCCAGAACTCTTCTTGTAAATGTTTATGAATACTTTGCATTTAATTTCTGTATTTAGAAATACTAATACTTTTTACAATAATCTCCTAATGTCCTGTGTTTGTTAGTGCAAGTCTGTCTTCTAACTATTAGATATCAAAATGAGATTTAACAAGCCAATATATTGTTATGGGATATTCCTGTGTGAGAGAAATGATGCGGAAGCTGAGTAAACCTTCAACACATGCCTTCTGACCCCAAGTGAAAAAGAGGGAGAGAATAATCCTAGCCTGCTGTGTTTTTAAATGACTACTCTGTCATTTAAGTAAGATTGTGCATGATGACCAGGGAGTCCTCAATTCATAGTGAGATGGCAGATAAGTCTTGTGTCTCCCAGGAAGGGACCTGCCTGAGCATCTCTGCTTTTCTCATTTCTTATCTGTAAGCAGCCCTTAGGAAGCATGACCTTTACATAAGGCTTCAGACAGCAACAGGACTGTGGTCAATGTGCTTCCTATTGTTGGAGATCTATGAGGGACAATCTCATTGCTATGATCTGTTCATATCTGATCTGTTCATATCTGATAAGAGGTTTTCTGTCAATTACCCATTTCTATCTTGTGGAAAATAGTTGTACTGTCATAGTCAGAAAATACATTTTATATATCTTTCATTTAATCCACACAGAAATATCAAAATTCAAATAGTAATTCAAACACGTAATATTACTTTAGAATAAAGGAACTTTTGTGGGTCGAGTTAGCATTTGGAAGACTGAAATTAGCCCTCCATTTCAGGAAGATGAACTAAGACTGTTTTAGAGGTAAAAAATCACGGAAAGGTCAATACATCTGGAATAGATCAGAGAGTCTAAACGTGAATATTGGTTTTGAATGGGAAATGCAGTATCTTACATAATTTACTAAAAAATTGATTAAAGACAGTTTTTTACAACATTTTTAAACAAATGTCCTAGCAATATAGACATACCTTTAGTATTTATTTAAAATGGAAATGTATCGACGTTGATTATTAAACTAATAATCTTTGCATGTTTTAATGCAACAAATTTTCATTTTTAAAGATTCATATTTTTAAAATCATTTTCTATTAAAACAATTTCAAACTTTTATTTTTATATAGAGAAAAGAGGCAAATGTACCTAACATATTTTTATTCACCTCTTGAAGAAGTTGATATTTTGTTAACTTTTAAAAAATATTGAGTCATTTCAATTTCTAGTATTATTCAAACTTAATACATCAAATCCAAATAAGAATATTATATATATTTATCTTAATATCTTTTTAAAAAATTCAAATCCCTTGAGTGAAGGTAGTAATCTTATCAGTTCCTTATTAAAGTAAATAATTCACCCTGTGCTCATTAATGTGAATTGGTCTTGTACAAATGACAATGAAAAATTTTAGAGAGTCTATATTTAAAAATATGTTTTTTGAGTCGCTTTCTATTAAAGAATAAAAATAGAGTCGATTTTATAAAGAACTATAAAGGACTAGCAGTACAATTTATGAAAAAAGAGAAAATGCATGCTTTAAAATCTAGATAGATTATGAAAAATGAAAACAATTTTATAGCAAGAGCCAAGGAAATGGCAAAAGAGCAGTTGTAGTTACGATCTCGTATTTAAGGGATTTAAAATTACCCTTTACACTGAGGTACATTGCCATCATTCTTATCTAAACCATACAAGTCTGGACTTAGGGATTTTTAAAAATTTATTCTGTTAAATTAGATTCAAGTAAAGTACATTGGTTAGACATCAATATAGTTAATAAAATGATCCCCCAATTTCTCCCTTCCTCCCTTGGCCCTCCACCTAGACATCATATTAATGCTAACTGCATTCTCTCTGATGTTGAAATTAGGGATATTTAATGAGTAAGTACACTAGTCCAGGAAGAACTATGAGTCTTGATTTTAAAAAAATGAAAAAACCTATCTGTAAACTATTACTTTAATATAAAATAAATTCACATGCAGAGAGCATTATTTATTTGCTAAGATTGTTTTCTATTTTAATTTAGATTTATTCTCCGATATGAGAAATGACTTTCCCTGAAGATATCCTTTTCTGTCTTTTTAGGGCACTACTAAAATCTTGCTATGAAGATAATTCTTTTTGTCTCTTTGACTATTGAAAGAGTGATCTTTACAAATGACATTCCTAGGTGTGGCCTCATAGTCCTACTAAATCAGAATCTTTCAGTATAATCAAAACAAATCTGAAAATTTTAATAAGTTCTTCAGCTAATTCTTATAGTTTTCAAGTTTGGGAGCCAATGACTAAGAGAGAGTAGATGAACTATCGAGAACAATAAATGAAACAAACAAAGATATAGACAGATGTAGCTTTAAGTTTTCTGAACTTGGACAATTTTTTATGACTCCTGGGCTTCCATTTTCCTTTCTACGAGATGAGGAAACTTTATGGATTTCAATAGAAGCAAAACTCTTAACAACAGTAAGCACACTTTGGAAAAGATGTAGAAAGCGGAGTCTAAGCATTTGATCCTTAGTTTTCTCTACACTCCATCTTAAGAATTCTGAGAGAGCTGGCATCTCTTTTCTGCTCTATGTCTATTGGAAACTTTTTTCTCAGTTAAATATGTAAGATTAAATTACTCCAAGGTTACAAATAGGAGATTTAGTTGGCATCTTTCTTTTTTTCATTTTCATTAAATTACCTCATAATAGATATAAAAACCATTTCTTAATTGATACTGCTTTATGAATATAATGAATGCTATCATGTCAAACTAAATTAGATTTTTCTCTCAGTAGAAAGAAAGAAATAGAGCCCGATTGAATCCCAGTGAAGTTTTATAGCATCTGTTTACAAACCCTTGTTTATGCTAAACCACGTGGCATTTAAAAGAATTATGTGATACATATAACATTTACTTTTATTGTTACTTCATGAACCCAACAATAAAGTAAATTTCAAATTGTAGAATAATTGCATCAATTATACGTAAAATGTAAAAGCTGGGTCTAACATTTGAAAATTGCAAATTCTTTGATTTTAGTACCACCATTATTCAGAGGACAAAGATGTTCAAAAGTATTTAATTGAGAGAGGTTTATTGTGCTCTATATTTTCAAATAATAATCAATTCAAAATGTTAAAAGGGTATCTATGAATTAGATGTAATCTAATTTATACATCCGTAATATAATTAAGTGGTATTATATTGCATATAAATTCTGTAGCAGTTAACGTTCCTGGGTTGTACTTTATCTGCAAAGATTTCCTTCTAAATAAAAGGTTTGGAGTCATTTTGATCCATTTTCTTCTTCCTAAAATGCAGCTGTTTATATTAAATCCTTACAATGTATATGATTCAGCAATAAAAAGTATCAAGCCACAAAAAGGTATGGGGGGAGCTAAAGTATATATTGTTAAGGAAAGAAGCCATTCCAAAAACATTAATTACTTACTATATGACTTAAACTATTTATATTTCAGAAAAGACAAAAGTATACTGACAATAAAGTGATCAATGATGGCTGATGCAAGGGATGGGAAGGTGAATAGATGAAGAACAGATTTTATTTGTCGCTGAAACTGCCCTGTATGAAACCATAATGTTGGACATAGGACATTATACACACGTCTAAACGCAGTACCACGTACAACACAAAGAATGAAGCCTTGTGTAAAATGTGCACTTCAGTTAGTAATGTATCAATATTGGTTCATCAATTGTACCAAATGGACCATATTAATGCAAGACATTAATACTAGGGAAAAATGGAGGTGAGTGATGCACATGGAACTCTATACTTGGCTCAGTTTTTCTTGAAACCTAAAACTACTCTGAAAATCAAACCTCTACTTATTAAAAATATGCAGCTGTTTTACATGTGAAATTTAGGGGCAGTGAGGACAGTGTAAATTGTAAGATAATGAACTAATAAAATTTAAAAGTGACATCTATTAAAATGGAGGGTTTTAATTGAATTATGATCCAGTCTCTATTTAAGTATTAATTTAAGTAATTTTTAATTTAAGTCAGAATTTGCGAGATTTATGTAAAACAGCTGATAACACCCCAAGTGCTGTTCTTGGGGGAAAAACAGGAGCTAGTGCTGCCATCAGGGATATGTCAGGAACATGGGCATCAAACCCAACTCAGATAAGCCTTGTGGGAGAGTTACTGGTGAAAGCCTCTCAGGAAGACATCTTTAAAATATGAAATTATCTGTCTCGGCAATGCTCTTGGTCCATATCTGTTAAAGATATAACCATTTCCTCTAGCATGATCTTAACAGTCCTTTTCTGGACCCTGGGAATCCAGGTGATCTTTTGACGCTTAGGCTTCATCACTAAAGTTTTATAGTTCCACTACCTGTTTCAAGTGCCTCTTTTATTGTAACAAGTTTTTCTTAATTATATCTTGATGTACAAGCAGTAAATCAAGTTTAAAAAGTAGAATTCTTGAATTTCAGAGAGTAGCTACTTGTTTTAAAATGGTTGTTAAAAAGTTAATTGGAAGAAGGTTAATGACGCACGGTTTATTATAAGATAATGAATTACAACTACATGACTTAATAGCAAGAGAAGGATATTTTTAAGCTTTTAAGATTCATTATTTGGCCATAATTCTAGGCTCCTGAAATTAATCAACAGATTTTGATTGTACTCAACAGAAAGAAAAGAGGAAATGTTATATCACATTAGTAACATTCAGAATGGTAGAACTGAACGATACCTTTGAGATAGTTTACTCTAAGACTTAAAAACTGTCCGGCACCTCATAGATCAAGCCCATATATCAAAGCAAGTCAGATGATGCTTTAAAAAGAAAACTTCCATTGCTTGCCAAATGTTAAGTTTATGGAATTCACATAAAATTTGGAATTTAGTTTTCACTGGAAGATCTCCCTGAACTTGCCTTACTGCATAGTAATTATCCTTATTAAATAGAACATGCAGTGTCCAATTCTTTATTTCAACCACTTTCTCTATGAATTTATGTTCAGTTCATTCTATTCAATTTTGTTATCTTTCTTTCCTCTCTGCCATCTGATTTTATAGATCTTGACTTCTTTTTGCTTTATTTTGTATTTAAATTATATGTGACTCCAAAGGGAATATGTAATATGCCCCAGTCATGTAACTGGTACTCTACAGGCATAAACCAAAATAAAAAGTGTCCTGCCTGGCAACAAATAGAACAGAATTAAAATTTGGTCATCTACTGGTCATTATTGTAGAGGCTCATTTAATTCTAGCTTGAAGAAAATTGCATTTTTATGGTATGTTTTGATTCTGGTAGAAAGAAGTATGTTGGAACAATTAAGACAAAGGTTACTGAGGAGATATTTTGTCTAGAAGTAAATCTATTTTAAATATATACTAACGAATAGAATTTTAAATGCTTTTAAGAGTATGAATTAAGTTTAAATTCCTTATTAAATTGTGACAGTTAATTTGTCCGGTATTAATCATTTCTATCCATAGTGTAGAAAAATACACATGAAATATTAATTTTAAAGTTTGAAATAAAAGATGGGATTGTTCTATGTTAAAGCTGAAAGTTCTTTGGCTGCAGAATTTATATTTCTGTACTTTAAAAGAATCAATAAACTAAATATGGAAAGCAAAAAATCTAGCTCTATTCTCTCATGTAATAAATCAGTCAAGTAAACAATTTAAGCAATGTCTAATTCTATAAAAAAATTTAGTTTATGAAACTTATTCGCAAATATGACTGACATATGTTTTCTTATATCAAACATAAGCTGTATGCAATTTAATCTTTCTCGTTAGCAATTCATTGGTCTTATTATTGAAGCCATATAATTAGCTATCTATTGCAGCATAACAATATTAACACAAACTTAGTATGTTAGAAAACACATATTGACGTTTCTATAGGGTAGGAGGTAGTCACCTGTATTCTCTGTTTCATAGTCTCATACAGATTTGAAATGAAGTATTGGCCACTGCTAGGGTCTCATTTGAGGCTTGACTAGAGAAGGGTACATTTCCGAGCTCATGTGGTTTTGGTAGGATTCAGTTACTTGTGTGATATTGGACTGAGAGCCTCAGATCCTCACTGAGTATTAGTCACACATCACCATCAATACCCTGTCATGTAGACAATTCCATGTATTCACTTCATTTAATCCAGCAAAAGAAATAGAGTCTACATAATCACTGAGGTGACCTCTTATTTACTGTGCCAATTTCTATTGGTTAGAAACAAGTCATTCTCTGGCCTTCATTCAAGAGGAGAGGAAGAATCATAGGTAGGAATACCAGCAAGGGGAGATTATTGAGGGCCTTTTTAGAGACTATTGAGTTTCCATAGCTCTCTATTTTAACTCTGTTCAAGTTTCTCTTTCACAATCACCATGATCATCCACTAAGCAAAGTGACCAACAGCATATTGTCTTAATGTCTCTTTATAATCTAAAATGTTGTAACCTGGATCTATTCATGAGCAAAGCAGTATACCACAACCAAACTTAGTGTCACTTGTATAAGTGCCTTCCTTTTGATGGTAACCTACACTTATTTTTTGCTCAAAGTTAACAAAATTATGTTTTGTTCAGTGCACTGACACTATGACAAAGACTAAATAAATTGCTTATAGCATATCATTGTGCTATCTCAGATAATTTACTTAAGAAGTGTCTAAACATGTTTTTCATAAAGGAGTTGGAAATCTGTGATTGGAAGGGATAGAAATTGTAGATAAAGTAGAAATAAAAGAGAATTTATTATTTTTCACTAAACGACACAATGAGTTTCCCAAACTTTAAGAACAGCATCATTTAAAATATTAGGCAAAGTGTAGAAGATCTATTTTCAACCCTAAGTAATTTTATTTATGTTGGTATCATTATCAAGAAGAACCTACTCACAGAGTACAAACTAAAATCTTAGCAAAAGACAAAAACAAAAACAAACCAACAAACAAAAATAACAACAAGAACAACAACAAAAAAAACCAAGAAACCAAATAAATACCTTTTTGTTTTTCCTTACTAGTTAACATTAAACATTCTGGGCATTACTTTCATTGACTTTGTGTGAGACATTTATCACACATGAACACTGAACAAAGAGAATTAATAAAGTGTCCTCATTGGCCAGAGATAGGAAATGTATCTATCCATATATTGTAGATATTGGGTCATTCCTACACAAATGAGTTAGACTGAAAATGGAGGAGGTATGATTATCCAAGCATATCTGAATACTGTTAACAAAGGAAGGCAAAAAAGAAAAAGGAGAGTAAAGTAAACGGAGATATATTTATTGACCATATGGTTAATACATGGTCCACCATTAGGTGCTGAAGCATCTATGAATAAGATATTTGCTTCACACTTAGTCAATCAATTTATAGACTATAGTGCCAAGGAACATAGCAATTTCAACAAGATGTTTATGAAAGGTTGTATGTAATTAATTTTCCTGACTATACTTTTGTCTAATGTTTTGTTATAAAAAGTTTCAATGTAGGCTCGAAATAATTGCTCAGTGAAATCTAGATTAAAACTGAGCAAATGAAGATAGGTTGATATTAAAAAAAAATATTAAAAGAAAAAGACCATGTGAAAGAAATAACAATAGGAATAATCATATCAGTTTTTGAAACGAAGCTAAAAGTTTTTAGAAATCATATGGGTTATATTGACTAGATTACAAAAAGGCTCAGAGACATTGTTAAAATTGTATATTCAGTAATCTAAATCTGTTGAAACTGGATAATATAAATACCTGTGAATTATAAAAGAGATTATTTGCATTCACTTTTGAAAATAAAGTTATGATAGCCAGTGACCCATTATATAATGAAATTGAGATTTTGAGATTGAAACAATGTGTTGATAAAAAGATACTTTTGAAATTAAGTATATAGCATAGTACTGGGTACATAATGTGGCTACAGTTAAGCAAAAAAAGGGAATTCAAAATAAATATGAATTCTGAGATTCCATCTATTCACATGCTTATAGTACAGTTACAGCTTTATAACAAAGGATGAGCAAAGACCAGAAAGAAACATTTGGAAGTCATATGCTATGATAACATCAGCAAAACCATAGTAACATTTTACTTTAGCAAGAGTTGAGGTATCAAATTGTATCTATCTATTGTTTTCTGTCCAGAAAGCGCTTTCCAGACAAGTGAAAAGAAGTTTTTCTGATATCTGGCAGATAATAAAGTAGTAGAGTAGTGTATTCCATTTTAAATTAAAAACAATGCAGGCAACAAGATATACTTAAAGGAGCATTTGCATGGTTTTAGGGCTGGAGTCTTAATGTAGTACTTCCTTAAAAGCTTTAGAAAATGTTAATCAAATAAGCATAGACATAAACTAACACAATTTTATTATAAAATTCAGGACTCCATCGTGGTAAAGTGGACAATAAAAAATTACTAATTTTCTCTAAACCTGCGGAGTTCCTCCACTAAGTAATTTGCAACCACAGAGATTAAGGTTGATGTTATTTCTGCTGTGGCCATCAATCACTGCATTGTGTACCCCATTGTTTCAGGAAATGAAGAGAGTGAGTAGATGCTTACTCAGTGGGTCTTTTCACCAGAAACCACTCAAGTAGAATTTGAAATTAATTTCACAGTGAAATATTGTTTACCCAATATTTCACAGAAAAATGCATCCAACTTCAATCTATGGGTAACTTTGTACTGAATCTTTCTAAAAATTCAGTTATAGTAACAAAAGTGATCCACACCCCACCCAGAAATACTAAATATTCAATTCTGGAAGCCTTCTCCTCCTCATATAGATATATTTTCATGACATTTCTTCAAAATTAATGCATCCCACTTTCAGTTTTTAGTAATAATTATTAGCTATGGGACTCTCTTCCCACTCTTCTGTACCATCTAAGACCTGTATTCCATGTCCTATCTTAGACAAACACAAATAAATTTTAAAATCATAAATAATTATGAACGCTCAAAGAGCCACATCCATCATAAAAGACATTTATACTGTTTAATGTTTCCTGAAACAGTGAAATTAGATGTACAATTAGCAATCGTAATTAAGTAAATCTTTTCAGTTTTGTCTACTCATCCAGGTCACTGAGAATAGAATGGTTTGTG
This sequence comes from Pteropus medius, assembly GCF_902729225.1. Taxonomy (NCBI): domain Eukaryota; kingdom Metazoa; phylum Chordata; class Mammalia; order Chiroptera; family Pteropodidae; genus Pteropus; species Pteropus medius. The sequence goes on along the minus strand of NW_024346235.1, from coordinate 242,968 downwards.
AGCTTCTAGGAATAAGTTCAGAGCTCTTACTCACTCATTCTTTGTTTCCCCTAATATGTACAGTTTAGTTGTCCTCTGTTTTTCCCTTTCGATGACTTAGATGGCCTGGCATAATATGGTTAGTCAAAAAATAGTTAATATATCTTTAATAATAACATAAATATTAAATATGTCATAAATGAATGAATGTTAATTCTGTTAAAGCATTTTGCAAGGAAATTATAAAGGCCTTTTTCAAGTACTTCAACAACCAACCATTATAGAAAATTGCTGTCAGTGTAACAAGTGCTCAACATCATACCTTTCTACTGTGCTGTTGTGCCTCCTCTCTAAATGTTATTAAACTTCCTTCACCTTTAGACTTCCAACATCTGACTGAAGCTGTGATTTCTCAATCTGTTCTGACACTTTCTCTCTTTCTCTTTTTTTCTATTAGTGGTAAGAGAATACTAGAAGTCAGGTTTTTATTTCAAATAAACAGATACTATAGCTATAGCTATCACAGAAAACTGAAGGCAGCTAGGATGGGATGTAATCAATTCTCTTTCAAATGTGTTGATTTTAAGATATGCCACATCCAAGTAAAAATATTAAGGAAGCAACTAAATAACCTAAACATGGTTAAACTATACAAATAATCTTTAAAATGTTCTCACTGATATGAGGCAATATAATATTAGGAATTGAGACCAGAGTTATGGAGCCAAGACTGCCTGGGCTTGAATCTCTGCACACCTGAAACCTTGGGGAAGTTAAATGCGACTCAGCTTCCTTTGTGGAATATGGGTAAAACACTACTTATTCCAAGGTTTATCAGTAAATTATGTAAAGTGCTTACAATGCAATGCATTTTGTAAACTGCTATACAAAAATGTCTTCCCCTGGTTGAAATAAAAAAGGTAGTCTAATTCCAAATTATCACAAACACTGTGACTTTCTGAGATGTGAAAAGTGGAAACAAATGTAACTCACAAAGAACAGGGCACTTTCAACCATCTAATTTCAAGTAGCAGACTTCCAAGGCAAGTTCCTAATCCTCGAAGTACAGCAATTGATGACACAATTAGGAGTGATCAACTTTCTCTGATCTTAACTGTAATTCAGCAGATGCCATTTCCTAACCAATGGACTATACTTTGTTGTACAGGAAACCACCTCATATCTTTCAGCAAGAAAAAAACACTCAACCTGAATAATAAAGACATCATCAAATGAATTAGAACAGTTGGTTTACTTTAAATTTTTCTATGGGGGGAGGGACATCTACTCAATGAGAGGTCTTTTGTTTTATTTTTTCCAACCTATCATGTGAATAATTCATAGGGAATGGGCTCCAGCAGCTCAAGTTCTATTCCATTCATTCTCACAAAGTGTGCTTCTCTGGGTAGAGCAGGATGGCACTTCAGTTGATCCCAGGTTGATGACCATTCTCTTTGGCCTCCTTCTCTTTTTGATCATTTTCCTTTGCACATTTCAGGAAGTTATCTCATATCTTAGAGTGCTTAATATGTTCAATACATCCATTAATTGTCTTGGTAAGAATCTTGCCCTTAACTTGTTTGTTTACAACAATGCATACTGTTACTAGGTAACATTGTAAAGTCTTCCAATTTTGCCATTATAGCATTTGTGGGGCATTCCTTTTTGAACAGTGCCCATTCCCTCGATATCTGCAATATCACCTTTCTTGTAGATTCACATGTATGTGGCCAAAAGAACAACTCTATGTTTTCTAAAAGGCCAAGAGAACATATAGCGGGTGCCTTTCCTCCTTTCATTTGTGTTCTTCATTTTGGCGAATTACTGGAAGATGGCAGTTCTGCCCGAGGGCTCTTCTCATACTTTCATTCTGTGAGTCTCTTCTTTCAAGATAGCATGAGGGCTAGAGCATTGAAGAAATAGATCCTTGTTCTCACAGACTTTAACCATCCCATAAGTGGAGATAGACAATAAAAATTATTAAACTAATAAATATATAGCATTTAGGTAGTAATAAATGCTGTGGAAAAAACTAAAGTGAGAAAAAATAGCAGGAGTGCAAGAAGTAGGATATTATAAAATATCCCAAAGTATCCCACTCTTCACTCAATTATATATGAGCAAATTTATTTTGAAAAATGAACATCAGAGTAAAATATTTTAATCTATTTAAAATAAGAAATCATGTTTTCGAAATAACCAACATATTAAAATATCTGTTTTTCCCTCATGTGTTCATAGCAGAATATACAGAATAATAAGATACCTTACATTATCAAAAGTATTATAATCTAATAAGGTCATAAATAACTTGAGGAAACAAAATTGTATGAGTTTCTTTAAAACAGAATTTTGAAGGCCTTTAGTACTGTAGAGGGCCATCTGAATTTATGGTAAGGAGTATACGATGCATTGCTCCCAAATGTAATTGATTTCAGAAATATTAATTGTTAGGAGAATCTCAAAGAAAAAAATCTTAGAATTTCAAGGCATGCACTTAGGATAACACTGATGTCGATCAATTCTGGAACATGGTTTCAAAAGCCAGTATATATTCACTTTTATGCATTTCTGTTCATATAAATGGGCGCTTTTTAAATCACAGTGCCTTTTAAAAAGAATTACTTTTCCTGTAGTGTAAAGAAAATGACCAAGCAATCGTATTTTAATTCTTGATAATTTTCAAATTAATAACATCATGGGTGTTATCTTTGTGAATGCCCGTCTGGACTATGAAACAAGGACCAGTTATGTGCTTTGAGTCCACGCTGACTCCCTGAAATGGTCCTTGTCAATCTCTGAGTTCTTTCGAAAAGTAAGTGATATTATGTAAGGGGATGTTCAATAAATTGATGGTGTTCTGCTTATCATCTAATGAAATACAGTCTAAAAGTTCTCGGTGAAGAATGTAGGAAGATTATGAACACTCAGAAGTGTTTTCTGTTTATTTTAATTTCTGATAGATGACAACGCTGAGAAGATTTCATACTCTTGAAATGTCAGGACAATAACACGCTATTTTCAGACTTTGTGTATAATATTGTAGAACACTGTCATTTTTTGAGTATGTTAGATAATGAACCTTATTCTCATTCAGCTATGAGGTACTGGCTAACCCTCTGGGATGTAGTATATTGTTAATGGGTATGTAACTGCTAGACATTCCCTGAATTGTGTGGTTTCTGGTATTTATGTTTTCTTAGAATAAAGATAAATACATGTTGAAATGAGCGACTGACATTTATCAATCCGTGTATGTCATATTATATTTAATTAACACCCATTTCTAGGAAATGAAAATGTTCATCTCCATTTCAGAAAGAGGAAAGAAAAGATAATGAGAAAAGTTTAAGTGATTTTCTAAAAATGACACTTGTCAGTAAATGAAAAGTTGAAGATTCAGTATCACACCTTTTAATTTTGAAAACTTTCTTCAAAATTTCAATTTGATATAGTTTAACCACACAGAAAAACAAGGCAAAGCCAATTTGTGAAGTGGACCAGCACGGTTCTGTGAGATATTACCAATAATGGGATAAAGGCTATCTTTTTTTCCATTCATTGAGGGAAACTCCTTTACACTAAAGCAATTCTTTTTTTTTTTTCTTTTAGCAATCACACCAACATTTTTAAAACCTAGGAGAACCAGAAAAGATAAATTTAATTTAACCATTAGTAGAATAAAGGCTCAGAAAAGCATGAAGTGGGGCCATTCCTGGACATCCTATCACAACACTCCACCAATCAGCATTTTTAGAAGGGGGAAGAAGAAAAAAGAAGAGAGCCAGAGCAAGTGTACGATCACATAAAATGCCAGTGGAAGAGAACGAGAATAAGATGGAAGTAAAAGGTAGAAGAGGCCTGAAAATTTTCCCATACGAGATCAACTGATGATCATTAAAAATAAATCACTCTTTTCTTTTACTTCCAATCTCATTTACTGATCTAGCTGCACAGGTACAATCAAAATGCTTAAAAAATCAGATTATACGCAGTGTGTCTTTGGAATTAAAGGAATTAAGTTGTCTTTCGTGATTAAGCATCACTTCCATAATTAAATGGTTTAAAAATAGCAGACCAGTTCTTTGAGTTTTTAAAATCTTTAAACTGCAGGCAATTATATTTTTATAAAATCTAAGGAATCAAAAGGTTAGTGTCAGTCTAATTTACATTATGTAAACTACCTTTTTGCAAATAAACATAACTGTAAAAGTTGATCGAAAATTATATTTGTCATCTTCTTTTGAAACAAATGAGTGGTTAAACTTAAGAAGAAAAGTTTGGTAAATATTTAGGTTGTGGAACTTGATATTTTTTACCAAATACCTCTGATTTCTAGGAATAGAAATATATTTAGTACTCATATGTGAATATAATACAGCTTGCTCTCATTACAGTAATTTGAATATAAATCTAAAGATAATAACAATCTACCTAATGCACACATATATCCTTATATGTGCCCCTTTATGCATGTAGAGGTGAGAAGGAATAGCAAATTCATGAATTATTCTCTCAAAAATTCGGGAAGCCTAATGTTAACTATTAATTGGTTTAATGCCTGATTCTTGAATATTGCTGTTAACATTTCATGACTAAACGTTGCCTCTTCAGTCTGAAATACAGACTCATGTATTTCTAATACAGTTTTATTTAATAATATGATTGTCAATGGCCTATGATCAATTCCCAGTCTGTTAGCTATGCAAGTAAGATCTTTATGTAAATTAATGTTAATTTATCATTTAAAGGTCCATCCTTTCTTCAGAATTAGCTGCCCTATGGTTTTGAGTTCTACCCCATAGCATATGAATAAAGATAATAAAAAGAATAAATTGAATTCATTAAGGAAGTATTTGATTGTGATGCCTGTACCAAGAAGTTATTAATGAAGTCACTTGCAAACTTTTATGACTATGCTGTAACTGAATATAATATCTGAATGAAAATTTAAAATTGAATAAAAATTTAGAACTCTTTTCCAAAATTTGACATCATCGGCATTGAAAACATTTTAATCTTTTCATATGGGACATCTTAAACATAAATAAAATTATAGACTCTGTTACAATGAAATTCCATGTATAAAATATCAAGCTCAACATTATCGGGTCCTGGGAAATCTTTTTTTCTATACTTCCAATTGCTCCTTCATTCTATTATTTTGAAGCAGAGCAGAGACATAATATTTCACCTGTAAATATTTTAATATGAATCTCTAAATATAAGAACTGTTAAAATTTAATCACAATAATGTCTTACTTACCCCCAAATTAATAAAAATTCCTTCATATCAATAAATATTGTCAATATTTATATTAACATTTTATTCACATGAGGATCCAATTAAGGTTCATCTATACATTACAATAATTTGATAGGTCTTTTAAGTTCTTTTAATGTATAGGCTTCAGCACTGTCACTTCTTTTTATTCAACTTGTTCAAAAAAACTGATTTCTGATCTGGATACTGATGACTACATATTAAGTGGCTCATTTCATATTTTTCTGACTCCTTATTTTCTATAAATCAGCAACTATAAATGGAGTCCTGGTTAGATCCAGGTTTTTGTTGTTGTTTTTAGAAATAAATCATAGGTGATACAGTATCCTCTTATCCTCAGGGTATCTACTTTCTAAGACCCTCGATAGTTGCTTGAAATCTCAGATAATACTTAACCCTGATGCATTATGTTTTTTTTTCCTTATACGCAAGTACCTATGATAAAACTTAACTTATAAATTAGCATAGTAAGGAATTAAAAAAATACTTATAATAAATAGAATGATTATAACAATATAATAAAAGTTATATGAATGTGCTTACTCATTTCAGGGGATCTCTTGTTGATACCTTCATATAGCCTCAGTGTTTTCTGGTGCAACTCATTGCTGTCAATTGGAACACATTTTCTGTTCATGGCTTCTGCCCACAAATGTAATGTCTTTCCCATCTTAACGAAACACTTGTCATGCACTGCGACCATAACTTTCAGTGTCAGGTGCAACACAGCAAACCTAGCACAAATTTCTCTTTCCTTCTTCATAATTTCATGGATAGATTTGTTCTTACTATAGATTTTAGCATATGGTTTGTTTTCTTTTATGATGAAGGGGGGACTTTTAACTTTTTTACTAAAAGGAAGCACTTTATGGCTTCTTTTAGGCATATCCCACTTGCTAGAATCACAACAATTGCACTTTGGGCCAATCATTTACTAAAAAAGCATAACTTGAGCACCAATACCACGATACCAAGGAGGTTGAATGAAAACCCACAGGGCTACTGACTAATGGGTGGGCAGTGTATACAGTGGTGTGGAGACACTGCATAAAGGAGATTCACTACCTGGATGGAATGATGGGGGAGAGATTTCATCATACTACTCAGAACAATGTACAATTTGAAATTTATGAATTTTTTATGTTTTAATTTTCCATGTCATATTTTCAGATGACAATAACGGAAAACTTGAAAAGTAAAATCAGGGATAAGGGAGGACTACTTTATGTACTATTTCTTTAAGGAGAAACACCAAATTCCTTTGACTCTCCTTTTGTGATAGTAGCATTCACTGATAGTCATTTCCTACCTATTAATTCCTTTAGGTTCTTCTGTATTTATTAGCTAAAATATTTCTAGAAAGAGAAACCTGTCCATATGAAATAATTGATTACCCAGAGGTCCTGCTCCCGCAGTAAAGACAGGGAAAACTGTGTTGCTTTCCTTTATGTCACTGGACTTCACAATAATAAGTTGATTCACTTTCATAATCCAAATGTGACTAATGAGATAAATAGATTTGGTTTTATGAGCTATCTAGCTTCTGTTGAAAGCACTCAACTAGCTGTTGTAGTTTGAAAGGAGAAAGAGACAATATGCAAACAAAAGGGTGGGCTGTATTTCAATAGGTAAACAAATGGAGATGACTGCACTCCAATAAAATGTCACTTACTAAAACAAGCTTGGGCCAGTTTTGACCAAGAGACTGTAGTTTGCTGACTCCTTCTAACCCTTACTTTTACTTTACGTAATATGCTTCACATTCTTTTTTATTTTCTTTTGGCTATTGCTTCTGATTCATCTCTACCTTTCCCGCACATCTAAATAGAAGTAACTTTTTTCCTCATTGTTAATATTGATAATATAATTGGTCATATAGTTATTTGTATCTTGTGTTCTAGGAGACTCCTCACAGCAGGCTCATAGTTTCAGCATTTGCTATGTTCATATACATTATGTAGAGTTCATCTGAGGCCCTTGTAATTGAACCTAAATTTGGCTAGATATTTTATATGAGCTTTAGTCCATATTTTTTCTCTTTGACTTAAATATATTACTCTATTTTCTTCTTCTTTGAGGCATTAATGTCAAAAGGTGGAACTACAAACTGGTTTTCTTTGTAAATGAATGTTGGACTGATGTCAAGTTTTCAAAGAGTTTCTTGTTTTTTAAAGTCCAATAATTTATTTAACATACCTCCATATTGGCTATTCTGAGTCATCTTCTGCTTATATATGATATGTCCATTCAAATACTATTTCAGGAAAGTTTTCTTAAATTCTATATTTTAATATTTTTTCTGTTTCTTTAATTTGTTTTTCATCTTAGGATTCTTGTATTATATAAGTGATAAATCTCCTTTTATATTACTTTCTGCCTAATCTATTTAACATATTTATTCATTGCATTTAGATTTAACATTTTTTATTTTTATTTTTTCTAATTCTGATGCATGTTTTTCAGAGCATCTCTTTTCTTCATAAATTAGCTCGTTTTACAATACGAAGGTACAGTTTTTATCTTTTTAAAAAATGACTTCATTTTCTTAAAGACATTATTTTGCTTGCTATTCTCTTTTCACTTTGTGACTTCGACCTTGATTCTTTTCTATCATTAGGGTTTAAATAAAATTAGTCTTTACATTCTCTTAAAATGAAGGTGCACTATGATAGCTTTTCTAATTTACAGCTCTAGAATACCTGTTTTAGTGTTTTTATATTGTTGAAAATAGATATCCTTTTATTTTTGAAACCCACTTGCTTTTTTCTGTGCTCCCACTTTAACTGGATAAATTTTCTTTTCTTTTTTCTTTTTCTTTTTTGCCCTATTGTGTCTATTCTGCTCAATTTATATTCTGCTCTCAATATTTTCTCCTTAGAGTGGATTTTTGTGCTATGACTGCTTTTCTATTAGTAAATTTTTCATTTAGTGTAGCTGGACATCTTCGAGGTTTACTGGTTCTCATGATGAACAAAAATCCTTACATTTCCCTGAATATCCTTAAAAGTAGTTGTTATCATACTTGCTGATATTGTAGAGATTTTATGTCAGTTGTTTTCTACAGCCATTCACATTCTGTGATTTGGAAGTTAGGTTACTGCTCTATTTAATTGTAGATATTATCTATAGTGTTTTGGTTTGATAATACGTTTCCCACTTAAATAAGTTTGCAAGTAAAGAGGACACCTAGGAGAAAGAGAATTTCCACAGAAATAACTATACAAGTTAATAATTTAGCCCACTAAAGGTCTATAGATATTGACAAAAGATAAAAGATCCCTGGGCATAAATGAAGGACTTTATTCCACCAAAAAATACTAGTAGGTGTATCAGCATAGTAATCGTCAGCTCTCCCTAAGCCCAAAACTTCACAGGCAAATTGTAGGGCCAGATAAATATTCTAACAAGTGGAGTACAGCACAAAAGAACTCTAGATGTAGACGTTCTGACACTGTGATAGCAAGCAATAGCAAGCAATTGTCATATTGGTGATCAGATAATTGCTGGACTATGTGATGCACTCCGGCATATATTATCTTACTTTTCAGAATTGCCAGAAGCCGGAACTCATAGAATTATGCAGGCAAAGTGCCTGTGAATGTTACCCAATGTCCAGATTTGAGATGTATGCGAATTGTAGATTTTTGTGGATTCTCTTTAACAGGGTCACCTGGAGGAGTGATGAGAATGCAAACAGCAAAAGCTGGAGATGAATTGCTGAATTTCTCCTGAACTGATCAAATGGATTTAAATGAAAGATGCTGCCCAAATCAAGTTGCTGCAGAAGAGCACTTCCAGGGCTAAAAGTGTCCCATGGACGATGTCTCTTTTAAATACAGGTCTGTCTCACAGAATGTTCAACCACTTCACAATAGTAATAATTAAGTTGGAACTTTCCTCCCTACCTTACCAATCTTTTCTCCTCAGTCTCCAACTGCAGATGATGGCAACCTGAGTGTTAAAAAAGCCACTTCTAGTAAACTGGAAAGGAGGTGATGAATAGAGAGAAAAGAAGTCAATTGCAACCTCTTTTTTCCAAGAACACATCTTAATTGGGAAGAGAGAACAAATTTACATTAAATGAAATTTGAAATATTGACTCATGTATTGAATTAGAGAATCTTTTATTTTTATAACTTAGCATGCTCATATTACTTTCTATTAACTAGAACCATGTTTGTAAAAACTCATGGAATTTCTGGACCTTTTATTCGACAACAGAAGAAAGGACTATCTCAAATCAGCAGAATACAGAAGATAGTAAAAAGAAAAGTAGACTTTTATGATTATATTTCATATGTCCATATTAAGCATACTGATATTTCAGTGTGGCTGGTGAGCAGAATATTGTCGAATTATTTGTAATGAATTTAAATTCCACGAGGGTAGAGTTTTGTGTCTGTGTTTTGATATATCCCAATACCTAAAATGCACAGCACATGAAGATACTCAATAAAGGCTTGTCCAGTGAAGTAGTGAGTCTGGAGAGTTAAGGCCAAATTAAGAAGGGATTTGAATATTAGGCTACTGATATGCAAATATGCAGCATATATACCACATATACTTCCTATGATATAGCAGACTTGTCAGTTTTTCTTTGCCATAATTTAGGTAGTCATTACAACAAGTAAAGCCAGTAAAATGTCTTAATTATGGGAATGTGTTTGGGAGAGGCCTCCTAGTGCTTGATATTATAGGAACTCTGAAGAGTTTTGGAAAATTTCTGTCCCTCCACATTCATAGCTGGAAAGTAAAGATTGATTTCCCAGTCTTTCACCACAAATCCTCTGGTCTTCCAATTTCCCACCTTTTATTTCTCTTCTGCTGATCCCTTTCTCTCAGGTATTCATAATTTCTTCTTTAGCTCTCATGATTTTTTTGGACATCTTATTTTTGATCAAATACTTATCTTCATTTTATGAATGAAAGATAAATGTGAATGCATTCATGTTTTGAAAATGGTATTTCAAAATTATGAATCCTTTTTTTTTTCCTGTCTATGATTTCTGTCTCTCCAGACCAACTCAACCTCTCCTAGGTTCAGGACACATGTTATTGGTCATGAAAAGTCTTCAAGGAACTTGTGTTCAGAAAAAACTCGTATCAATATTACTGCCAAAAAATCACCCACATCTCATATGTTTATGTAGCAGAAAAGCAACAATGCGCATCTTTATAGCTCACTTTGATTTATTGACTACAAGTGAAGTGCAAGTTTTTTTATGGTAAAATGATAACTATCATTATATGTGGACAAAAAACCTATAGCTTTCAATAAAAAAGTCATTGTGTTTTGCTTAAATAACTAGCCTTTGAATCAGGAATAAAAGACAGAACAATTAAGATAAAACATAAATTGATGATAGAACTACTCCAATGCTATTGATTTCATTTTGTGGTATAACCTGAGGGTACAATGTGTAATACATTTCATTTTCTTGGCTTTTCTACTTATAAGCAGGTCTGTGACAAATTATGCTAATGACTCTTTACTCATAATTCACTGACTTGCAAAAGCATTCCTTGTATAACTTGAATAACAACATTGCAGAATATCATGATATTTTTTTCATTCCTAATATTCCAGATATATTCAACGCCTTATATTTCTAATATAAACATCACAAAATATTATGGTATTTTTTTCAGCCCTAATATCCCAGGTATGTTCAAGGCATTATATTTCTAATATAAACATGTGGCAACAGTTTTAAAAACTGTATTCAAAACTTTATTATTTTAAAACCTAAAGATTACTTTATGACAACTGATACCATAATGTCCTTTGTGATATTTTTCTCTCAAAAATTCTAGACATCTTATATACACAGTTGAAAAATTACATTTTTAATATAACAAAATGATCTGTCCAAGACAATGATTCCATTGTGAAAAATAGTTGTGTTGAAAATATAATTTTAAAATGTTTGTGGAATTTTATTAATATATTTATGAATCCAAATACATTGAGGCAAAATTCTTTCCAAAATTGATTTGCTGAATAGATGACAACGATGTGTGATTTACCCTTCTTAATTAGAATATGGATTATATTACATATTTTTAAAAATGTAAAATGAAGGAAAGTATTATTTCATGGGGAAAACATTTTATATGGCTTCCAGTGACAATTAAATTAAAAATATTTAAGAGTCAAGGAATGAATAAACTGGTTCTCCTTAACTTATACTAAGAGTAAGCAATGCAGCCAAAACTTAGGCATTATCCTTTTTATTCAGTCTTAGGAACTTCTGTTTAAATAATATAGTTAATAATTTAATTTTTTCTTAGTGATTTTTCTCTGAATTTAATTTGGGATTCAAAATAAGTTTCATTGACTGGTTCACAGATATTTTTGCAAATTTATATTCTGTTTCTGAGACCACTAACATTTAATTGATATTAAAGCCCCAGAACTATGTAATAGGAAACTTCCATTTTTGTTTAAGAATTGTAACATCTTTTCATTTACACTAGACATACAACATTATATTAGTTTCAGGTTAGTACATACCAATTAGATATTAATATAATATATGAAACGATCACCCCAATAAATCTAATACGCCTCTGACACATTATTATTACAATATTATTGACTATATTCCCTTAGCTATAGTTTACATCCTATGACTTTTTGTAACTACAATTTTTTTCCTTTTGATCCCTTCTTTCCATTCACCCACCCCCCCAACAACTCCTCCTATCTGCAACCATCAAAATGTTTTTTATTTGTATCTTTTAGCCTGTTTCTATTGTGTTTGTTTATTATTTTTTAAAGAGTCAATATATAAGTGAAATCATATGGTATTTGGCTTTATCTGTCTGAGTTATTGAACTGAGTATATTACCCTCTATGTTCATCATGGTAGAAAATTCCCATTTCAATAGAAGCAAACTATGCCTTATTAAATATTGGGAAAGCACCACACAGAAGGAATGTGCATGGAATAAACCTTCAGAATTTTCATTTTCTCAGCTTCAGTGGGGTTCTCAATTCTGTTTTGCTTTCCATTTTCTAAGTTACTGTGCATAAAAATCTATGCACAGAAGACCTAAAACTTGTTAAATAGATACATTACACAAATAGCAACATTTCCATAAATGGAAACCTGGAGCCATTATATGGATAACATAAGCATAAAATTAATTAGAGCTATCAAAAATATGGAAGAAAATTATCAGACTTTTCTCCTACATACATTAATTGTTCATGTTGTTTACAAGTGCAGTAATTGACCCTCCAAAGTTTATTGTTATGTAATTAAGGTCAAGTCTTCAGTGCAAAGTAATACAGCACTAATTGTTTTAATATTTTGTTAAGGATTTAGTATAGCTGTTAGATTCATTTCATTTATTTTTACCTCATAACAAATGGAAAGTGAACACTTTTTTATTTCGGTGACATATTCTATTTTGACCAACCTTAACAAGCTACTGACATTTTTGGTTTAATAAACTAGAGAAAGAAAAATAGCTTTCCATTAATGAGACAAAAATAAATTTCAACATTAAGTTTATATATTAGAAAGAAATATGGGAAAAAGAATCACATAGAATGAATATAAATAAATTGAACCTTCAGAAGTTTTTTCTCACCTTCAGTGGGGTTCTTGAGCCTGTTTAGCTTGGCATTTCCTAGGTCACTGTGTTTCTCAGTTTCCACATTGTTTGAGTGATTTTCCTTTAATCTCAAGGAATACCTACACCTTGCTGTTTTTACTTACACTATTACCTCTAAAATGTCCTTCCTTCATTGTTTTGCAGATAAACTCCTATTTTATAAGGCTCATTTTAAAAGTTATCTTATTTTTGAAACTTTCCTTAATCATCCATTTCCCTGTATCATGGGAAACAAATACATCTGGCATGTGACTTCTCAATGGCAAGGATATAATATTATTCAATTTCGTATTGCTCAGTTTCCATTTCAAGAGCAGAGGTACTATGTGGGTGATCTCAGAGGAGATGCAATTTGAGATGGATCCTGAGGGAGAGAAGAGTAGAAATAACAGTATGCAGATGGAGAAGATCTATTTCAGGGGAAAATAGTGAACCCTTCTTGGCTTGGACAGCAGACAATTTACCTAGTAAATTAAGTTTGATGGTGAGGGGAAGCAGAATTTGGCATCCCAAAGTATGCCTTTTGGAGAATTGGTTATTTTAAGCTGATTAGATTTAAAAAAATAAGAGTCGGGAAATATTTCTGAACTTCTCTTATAACTGCCTAAAAGAAGTTAAAGTGTACCTGCTCCATGAAGGGTCCTATTATATAGGTATCTACAGTTTCATAGGAACTAGTTATGATAGACAGGGAGAATCCAGCAAAGCCCTTTTGATCTAAGTCTTCTCTGTATCCCATTATTAAAGATAGCTCAGCAAACATTTGTTTATCAAATGTTGTTTGATTTTCCACCTTCATGTGAATTGCTGTCCTGCCCTTTGAAGTCCAAAACCACAACACAACATGTCATATATGCTTTAACTGCCTAATCTGTCATCGGGTCTCACATTCTTTTGGAACCATAAGCATTTTTCTGAGTTACATAAGAGGATAAGTAAGAGCACATCACTGTCTTTAAAGAGTTTATATTCTAGTGTGTAATAAATTGTTCAAGTTCCCTGACTTTGGTGTCAGACAGATCTGGAGTTCATACTCATCTTTGAACTTTACTAACCTCTCTAAGCTTTAGAATATTTGACATTATATATCAGGATAAATATTATGACACCTCTAAGGTTGTTTGAAAATTTCAAGCAACACGATATCTGTAATGTACGTAACTTATAGAACGACAACTAAATTGATGTGTTATAATTATTATTACTATTATATTTATTGTTATTAATAGCTATGATATGTTCAATGACATTTGAAAACAAAGCAATCAGAAACAAAATACTTAATTATTATATCTAGGAATCCATGTGTTTCTCTCTAAGTTCCTAGTGTAACCAATGGATGTAGTTTGAGACATTTTAGAAACAGTGTCATAAATTTTAGCATCTTTAAATTGGATCTATATTGATGATCAGAAGATGCATGAAAAAAACACAGAAATATTTACTCCCAAGCTAATGGTCATAATAAATAGTCATTTATTTTGAAGGAGGAAATGTGAAAAATAATATACTTCATCAATGATTGATCATAAGTGGAAAATTTGCATTTCATAATATCTTTGGTACTTAGGGAGAGAAACAGCACATCTTGCAGTGACACATTTTTATGCAGCTGAAATGATTACGAAACATAATGTGAAATGTTGCTGTTGAGTTTTGCTTCCCCCAGTGTCCTCACAGTCTGGATAATAACCGACCAATAAGTGACACAGGATTCATGTGTTGATAAAGGGCCATAGCATGCCTTGGTCCAGAGCATGCTGTGACACGGTTGTGCGGACTTAAACCTGAGATCCAAAGTGTGCTTCATCGGGAGGTTAGGTCATACGCAACCATCACGTTGATGCAAAGCCTTGAATTCAGGGAGTGTAGTGACCAGACTGTTTCTTCCTCACGGTGTTGCAGTTGCAGGCCGGGATTCATTCTAGGGTGCTGACTGGCACTTCTACCACTCGAGGTCTACGGGGGGACATGAAAATGTGCCTTGGAGCAGCCACCGTCTCTGCTTTCAATATCTGCCGAGCGTCAAAGAGATTCGGCCTATCCCGCAGTCTTCTTGAGGTGAATTTGTACCAAGTGGGATCGGGCAGCAATCCCTTGAGATAGAGGGGACACGCTGAGGAGACTGGAAATCTGTGTGATCCTTACTATGGCACGGGGCGGGAAAGAGTCCATTAGAGACAGTTTGTTACGAACGAGTAGGGAAATCTTCTCGAGGGCCTTTCGACCGTGATCCAGAATTCGGACGATTGACTGGGTGCTGCTATTGGTCCACGCGGTGAAGTCTGAGGCAACACTCAGAATGATCTCTATGAGCTGACTCTGGTCCTACCCGTCCACTCACGGCCTTCGTTTTGCCTTTGAGCGTGCTCCTATCCTGTCTGATTGGGAACCTAGGGAAACTCAAGACGATTCGCTCATGAATTAGCTCCGTCTGCAGTGCGACTTGTGTTCTGGATCAGAGGTGCCGCTTGCAGCTCCATTTGTCCATCCATGGTTTTTGAACACTTACTCGGTACTCATTGCATGAACTGGAATTAAAATCTTGGCGTCGTACTTCTCATTTCCTAAGCGGAACTTATGCGACGCAATGTTACTCGGTCGAGGAGAACTGCAAGCACATTTCTTGCCTGTGCAATGATCACGAATCATCACCGGAAATATGTCTCCCGTGTTTTGCTTGCCACCTTTGTTCTGAGCAACGCCGATCCTCAAAAACATTTCATATGTTTAGAAATTGAATGGAAATTTGGAGCCTTCTCCCTTAGTCTGCCACAAGGAGGCACTGTCACAGTGGTGCAGCCCTGAAGGCAGGATCCAAATTGGGTTCCATTGGGAAGGTAGATCACTCTGAACTCTGCCGCTTGTTGCAATCCTTTAAATTGAAGTACTCTTATTCCTCAGACCTTGTATGTCAGGATGGTGCGCCAGGTACTTCCTGTATGAGACTTATCGGCCAGTGACTGGAATTGCTTGATGACTAGAGATTTAAGAGGCAACTTGAAATTTCCCTGTTGTATAGTTGTCTTCCACTCCAAAATCTACGAAGTGTAAAAGAACAACCTTTCCTAAGCTTTTGAAACCATGTATTTCAGGTAGTTTTCATTTGGACTAAATGAGAGACCACCACGGTGTTTAAGGAGCCAACGCTGAGAAGGGTTCTCTGGTGCTGACAGAAATGTGGATTAACTGGATCATCATGTGGATTTGAGAGGATGGTTTTCAGTTGAGTCACAGGGATGATAGCACAGGACATTGGTGTAAGGTGAGAGGAAGTTGTAGATAAGTGTCATACCAGGTGCTTGACCGTTTCACAGGATCATGTCGAACATGTGAATCCTCTGATTGGAAATGGAGATGAACTTAAATTGGAGGGGTTTGACTCTGAGTGAGAAGTTGACTTCTCAAAAGCCAGAGATATTACAGCATTCTATTTTGAACTGGGTAGCCCAGAATGGAGACATGAAGAGAAAGCTGTGATGCCTACTCGATGTTCCTTTTCTTCATATTGGACTCAAATAGGAAGCTTTGTGGAAAAAGGAACCTTCTCACCAGGTTAAAGGGTACTGGGAAGTCCCCTGTCTCCTAGGAGTCAGGTTAAAAAATGGCTCCCGGGATCCAGGCTTCACCTGTCAGGTTCTTTGCCTCAGTCTGAATTTCAGATCTGCTCCTCCCTGAAACAATTCTTATTCCTTATGAAACAATCCAGGATGCTTGGATTCTGTGAAGGAAACCCTTGTGAGTGTTTCAAGGGTAAAGGTCAGTCTTTTATGAGATGAGAATAGAGCTTGTAAAGCATGAAAGGGGTCTAGAGGAACAACTGTATGGTGTGATTGGGTGATACAGCATCTTCCTGCACACAGCTGACTGATACGGAATGCTTGCATTTCAAGGCTGGCCACTAAAAAGTCAGGAAATTTGGGACAAGCGTGTTTCCACAGTCACCTAAAAATCACCAAAATATTACTAGGGAAATGCTAGGATGAAGCACGAGGTCAACTCAAAGCAGAGGAAAGAGAGTCTACTCACTATGCAGAAAACCCTGTGGGACAAGCCACAGCCAATAACCCACCCTGGCCATCAGGGCCCTGGGCCAAACTTTGGCCTGAGTTTTACTGGGCCTTTATTGGTCACAAAGGTCACTCGAGACCCCTTGCTTTGCCAACAGGAGGTGCTAGTTCTGAGGTGGATTCAGACCTTAAACTGGGCAGGCCAGCAGAAAGAGCAGGCTGTTCGCCCCTTGGTGGAATGGACATAGCCATACAGTGCATGAAGCTCCCACCTAGTGATCCTGGGCTGTGGTGTGAGCAGCAGTCCATTCCAGCAGAAGTCTTTGATTCAATACTTGGAGTTTTGAAACTTAGATCCTTGATGTAAGCCTGGACAGAGTCCTCGTTTATATTGGATTGAGGTCCACGATGTCATGGTCTGAGAGGTACACACCTCCCAACTTGTTCCCTGCAAACAGTCCAGCTACAGTGAGCCACCCAGCAAACTCTCACAAAAGGACGGAGAGGATTCCCCTCACTTTTCACACGCTTCTTTCAGACCAGTCCCAGACCAATGTTTTCAGGTCTCTGGAGAAAGGATATATGAATCTCTCACATTCATCCAGATATTCAGATACGCAAAAGACATTTTATGCTCACATGCTGGTTTGCACTCATACTTTAGCATGGACACCAAACACCTACATCTTTAAACACCTGAAGACAACTGGACACTCAAGAAATTTTCACAGAGGCATACACATGCAGACATTCACGCATTTCCACCTGCCTGGATATCTACATGCCCTCATCTCCCTCTCTCTCTCATTCACACACACACACACACACACACACACACACACACACACACACACACACAGAATCATACTAAGTGGTACCTCACATAACTAGCTTTTAGCTTATTTGAACTGAGATTCTCTGACATTTAAGTGCGTGGCACAGTTATATAACTCCCAAGGCAGGAAGAGCAATGAGGCAGGATGTGTCTGTCCCTGTTTCACGCAGACACAGAAAGACACTCAAGGTCACGATAGTATCCCAGCCAGGCCCTTGAGAACACCTCGGTTTTCGCTTCAGAGTCTCCAAGGCCTGGACCTTCCACACTCTACTCTGCCCAGTGGCATGTCTAGCTCAAGGACGAAAGGGCGTATTTCCAGTCGCATGCCTATAGTAAGGACGTGTGGTCCCACTTTCTGAGTCCCTTTCCAGGCTGAACGGGACAAGAGCCAACACCATGTCCACTAACCCAGTCCCTGACTGCCCCAACCTGACTGGGAATTGGATATAAAGTTAGGCCTGCTCCCGGAAGCTAGGTACTTTCTTAGCTCCCACAACACCTGTCAGCGGGGCAAAGGGTATTTAAGGTGAGGATGGGGGTTGTGGACATTTGGTCAGAAGTGGGCTGAGAAATAGGTAAGTTGTGGAATGTAGGAGTGGTGTCAGGGCGCTGAAGTGAGATAATGGGTGAGCGAAGGAATGTGTAATTGCCTGTACATTTGAAATGGGACAGGGCGTGAAGGCGGAATCTGAGAGTAGAAGGCAAAAGGAACGGAGTCAGGGAAAAGAACAGGGCTTTGGGAGACTGTTAGACACAGCAAAAGGCTGGGAGATGGCAGAGCTGACGGCCTGGCCAACGTCAAGTGCATGTGCAACAGCTGTGATTTACCGATAGCCGCTTTAGAATTCTCAGCTTGTACCATTATTAGCACTAAATAATTATTAGGTCTTCTTGATCACCGAAAACTGGCATTTGAAAAAGTGCTTTATTGCCATTTGCAACAGACTGTCTGTAATAGATTGAGATTTCCTGCACCCTGAAACACAGTACCATTGCAATGAGCACAAAGATTTCTTGTCTCCAGCATATACACTCTGTCCAAGGCATTTCTGGCAGATCCCACTTGGTAGGAATTTACATCAAGGAAAGTGCTCATTTTCCCAAATGTGCTCTTTTACACTTCGTAGATTTTGGAGGAGTTGAAGATGGCTGCACTATGGGGAAATTTCAAGTTGCCTCTTAAATCTCTAGTCAGCAAGTAATGCCAGTCACCATCTAGAATTTGCATACTGGATGCCTCATGGAGAACCATGCTGACAAAGAAGTCTATGGAATATAAATATTTCAATGCAAAGGATTTGAATCACAAATTACTGTTCTGAGTGATCTACATCCACAATTAAGCAGAATTTGGAAGACAGCATGTCTCCACAAGTATGTAAGTGCCTCCTTTGAAAAGACTTATGGAGATGGCCCTGAATTCTAAATGAATTCTGAATCACAATTAGCATTCAATTGTGGATCAGGCTGGATGAGAACACAGGTTGCAAGCAAAACTCAATAGAAACATTTCACATCATGGTTCATAATCATTTCACCTGCATGAAAACGTGCTTTACCTCTACTCTACAAAGGAAACCTGTGCCACATGAGTGACAAAGAAGCGGTTTGGAAATGAAGCCTAGCAGCCACTGCTTTAAGACCTGCCTTCAGGCATTCGATGAGTGCAGAGTGTAAGTTTATGGATCCTGGCTCAGGTTCGAGCTTTTCGAAACATTTTCTCTGGTACTTCTTATGATAACAAGTAGCATCAAAATAGGGGTACATTCATGACAGAATCTATTTCAGTTATATGTGTTTCTAGAACAGTGGGGACAAGTGTGTGGTCCCATTCAAAATGGATGACATGAATTTCTCAGTAGGACCACAGTTTCTTGTTATATATTATTTTGCACATGGCCTCAGACTTCTCAGCACGTGCCGAAATGAGCAGCAAATCATTAATGAGTCTTCTAGATGATAGAACGCAGTCTTTCGAAAAAATAATTGAGGGCCATTTTGAGGCAACAAACTGTCTGTAATAGAATGAGATTTTCTCTACATTGAAACACAGTACCATTATAAAGAGCACGAAGATTTTGTGTCTCTTCAGCATATACACTCTCCTTCAAGGCATTGCTGCCAAATCCCTCTTGGTACGAACTTACCTCAAGGAAACTGCCAGTTTTGCCAATTCTGTCTCATGCTTCACAGGTGTTGGAAGCGCAGACATCGGCTACACTAAGGGGAATTTTTCAGGATGCCTCTTAGGACAATACTGCAAGAATCCAAGTCACCAACCGATTAGTCTCATACAGGACACAACTGGCGCGCCAAAGATCTGTGGAATATAAGTTCCTCAATTCGAAGGCTTTGCATCAAGCTTAGGGTTCTGAGTGATCTAACTTCCCAATTAAGGACATTTTGGATCCCAGCTTAAGGGCTGCACCAGTGTGTCAGTGCCTCCTCTCCACAAACTAATGGAGAGGGCTCAGAATTTCCATTTGAATTTCTAATCACATTTAATGTTCATTTGTGGTTCGGCACTGCTCAGAACACAAGTCGCAAGCAAAACGCGAGAGAAATATTTCCCATCATGAGTCGTAATCACGAAGTTAGAATTTGCAGAGGTCATTATGTAGTGGAGAAACTGTTCTCACATTAATAGTCTGCTTTTATTATTATATCTTATTCTTCCATTAAAATCAGAGGAAAAATTAGAATTCTATATTCATTCTATATTCTATATTGATGCTAAAATTAGTATTCTATATTCATGTGAGTTTAGAACAATTAGTGCACTATTTGGTTTTAGGGCCATGACAGTATTCCATAGAATGGTGTTTTTAATAACATATGCACTATGCATGCTGAATTAGAACATTCTGAGTCTGAGATTACAATTATCTTATAGATAAAGAACTATTCCGATTAACGTGCTAAGAACTGTGAATATTTATTGAGAGACTTCAGGGAGCCAGGCACAGTAGTCAGTGCTTCATATGCACCTTTTTATTTATCTTTATAAGAATTTTGTTAGATCATATTATCACTGGCAATCTCGATGCCTAGAGACTTTAAGAAACTTGTTCAAGATTATCCTGCCCAGTAGTGGTTAAAAATTAAAATGTAGGTTTGCTTCGGTTTTTATGCTTTGGAAAAGAGAAAGATCTTGACTATAATAGTAAAACTTTGTTTGATGGCCTTTATATTTTGTATTCATCAACCTTATTCTTCATGATATTAGCATTTAGCATATTTATCACATTTGATTAAACTTTTCATCAATATTGTCTTACATGAAAAGTTCCCTTGTTCCTTTAGTAACAGAAGCAGCAGAAGCTACCATTCATTTCTTGCCTAAAGATGTTCCTTTTTTATTGACTGATTGATTGCCCGTTTGGTCTCAGTCTCTTCTCACAGTCTAATTTTAGCTCGAATCTTCTAAAATATTAAAGCCACAAGGAGCCTCTCCCTCAAAAGTGGTGACCTCGGAATCAGCTGATCTTGCCCTACTCAGCTGTAACTTACTCCTGCAGTGAGTGTGTTCTGAGCTCACTGCCAGGGTTTTCTGTGTCTGAAAGGCACATTGTTCTTTTCCAGGGATGCCTGTACTTTGCCGAGTGCCTAAGTCCTTCTTCTAAGACTTCCGTCACGTCTCCTTCCACTTATTCTTCCTGGCCAGCTCAGATTCCTCATGAGTGCTCTATAGTATAAAACAGCAGAAAGGCCTTTATCTGTAGTCATGTGTCCTGCAAGACTCATCAATCTGTGAACATATAAGTGATCTGTGAACATGATCACTCAAATTTCAGGTCATAAACCCTCTCTCTGGCTTACAATTCTAGATTCTGAAACCTAGAAGCAGATAAAGCCATGATTTTTTTCATCCGAACTTGCATTCCCTCTGTCAATCCCATCTTCCAGATCTAATCTACCGTACTTGATTACTGTCATCTCTTAGTCACTGCTACCAATAACATATTGCTCAAATAATATGAACGCCATTTTGTCAGAATTATTTTTTATACCTTCTATGAAAAGCTTAAAATCAGCAGAAAGTTGAATGAATTTCTTTTTGTTTCTATAGACTTAGAGCTTTATAAACATTTCGATAATTTTATTTTTCAAATTATATCTCTAGAATTAACTAGAATCTAGATCAAAGAATAGAACATTATCGGTCTCTCACTCAAAATAACAGCTATTCTGATTGGAATAGTACTTTATGTAAATTGACAGGAAATTTGGATTTGGTTTTTTTTTTGGAATAAATTTGCTCACAGTGTATTTGTAAGATTCATTCAAATCATTGCCTGTAGTCATATTCATTGTCATTGCTCCATAGAATTCCATCGCAGAAGTATGCAATGGTTAATGTATTATGTACTGTTGATTGACATTTAGGTTGTTTTAACTTTTTGATATTACAAATGTTGTACATGTCTACACTACAGAGAGTGGATTTTTTGTACATATGTTTTATCGGCACATGTATGCATTTCTGTTCGGTTAATACTTAGGAGTAGAAATTCTGATTAAGGAGATATGCATATGTTCACACCTAACAGATGATGTTAAACTGTTTGCCAAAATTTGGTATTAATTAATGTCTCATCAGCAATCTCTGAGAATGTCAGTTATTTAGAATTTGGTTTTGTCTGGCTTTTTAAAATTAATTCGTTAATTAATTACATGGTGACATCGGTTAACGAAATCCAGTAAGTTTCAGCTGTACGTTTTAACAGTATGCTGTCTCACCTCTCGTAGTTAGATTTTCTTCTGTCACCATATATTTGATCCCTTTGTTCCAATCTACCTTCTTCCTCGCCACTCCCTCTCATCCTTCTGGAAATTACTAGGCTATTGTCCATATCCATGAGTCTCTGTTTGTTTGTCCTCTTCGTTTGTTGCTTTTAGGTTTATATTCCACATATAAGTGATATCATGTGATTCTCAACTTTTTCTGTCTGGCTCATTTCACTTAGTATGATTTTCACGATGTTCACTCATGTTGTCACAAATGGCAGTATTTCATCCCTTCTTATGGCTGAGTAATAGTCCATTGTATTTATATACCACAGCTTCTTTATCCGATCATCTAGTACAAGACATTTGGTTTGTCCATGTCCTGGCCTCTGTGAATAATGCTGCTATGAGCATCGGTGTGCAGATAACTTTTTGGATATGTTTTCAAGTCTTTGGGATATTTACCCAGGAGAGGGATTGCTGGATCATATGGTAGATCAATTTTGCCTGTTTTTGTTTTTTTTTTTAACTATTCTGACCAATATGTGGTGGTATCTTTTGGTTTATTTTACAATTCCCTAGTAGTTAATAACCTTGACTGCTTCTCTCTCTTTCTCTCTCTCCACACACACACACACGCGCACACACATTTTTCTTTTTTAGTCAAATTTTACATCTTCTTTAAGATGCCTATTCCAACTTTAGTCCTGTATTTTTGATCGTGGGACCTTTTTTCTGTCACTCATCAATGTGTTATATTTATTTACATATTCTGGAGATATTTGGTTTTAAGTTTGCAGCATATCCGAGAGTCTATTGGATTCAGGGGCAATAGAATATTTCAAATTACTATGAACTTCATTGACCTTGTCTTTTTACGTGTTACTGGGATCATAAAAGGCCATGATCATCTATGAAAAAAACATCCTTGGAATAAATAAAATGAAACATATACAAAAGAGCTGTAAGTTGACAAAAACTAGTGTATTTACCAAATCAAGATTCAGGACCTACTTAATCTTTTGAGTTTTGTTATTCCTATTCCTTAGAATGTGTTTTGGTGAAGCAAGACTTTACTTTGCCTGTTTTTTTTTTTAAACATTTAAACTCTCTTTGAAGTTTTCAGATCTACACTGACTTATGAATTAACAATGTAAATTCTATTATTGTTATATACGTAATCTTGCATTAGGCTTACTGGTTTCATGAATGTACATTAATTAGAACTACTACGGAATCTCCCATTCTTTATGATATATTTGAAATTTTCTTTCATGCATTTAAAATAAATCTAGCACTTTATTCTTCTTATATGAGATAAAAATAGGCAATTCAAAGTAAAAATATATTTAAAGACAGAAGTATGAATAAAACATTTTAAAATGCTCATTTCAATTATTTTTGCTTAGATTTGTGTAATAGTGTCAGGCAAATAGAACACAAAATTAACCGGGGGTTTAAAAAATTATAGGATATTTTCAGACAAAAGTGTTTCTTATTTGCCTGAAATATCTTTGGGATTGTATCTTGCAATGCAGGCCACAATTCCAAAAATTTTTGAGATTTTTAAATTAAATGTTAATATTCCAGACAGTTCTCTACCAGATGATGTGAAATACAGTTCTTGGAACATAATATAGGAAAGTACACAAAATTTGCACTACTTTACAACATATAAAAACTGCTACACAAAATGGAAGCTTGACTCGAAAGGTAATATTCCATATCATACTCCGGATTTAATCATCTGAAAGACAAGCAGGTATTAAATAAATTTCTAATGCATCTAGAGTGCGATCAGACTTTGAAATATATGCACTGCCAGTGAGCTGAGGAAAGGAAAAATGATTTGGCCACTCAGCAAATAAACTATTTTTTCCTGATGTAGTATGTCCAAGGGCTTAAACCACATAAAAAAAAATCCTCAATCTTTTTACGTAAGGAAATTTTCAGTTAAGTGGGCCACTTTTTATCTACTTTGAAGGGCCTGAAATTTCCTCATTATCTATAAGCTTGGAAAAAAGAGTCTCATTTCTATTGCAGGTAATCAAAATTAAGGCACTCTGAATTAAATTACATTCAAACGAAGAAGTGTAAATTGAATTACTACTATATGAATGAAATAGTTGAGATCTCCCTTGCATGACAGTAAAAAGACTGATTTGTGTAGAGAAGGGAAAGAGTAAAAGATACAGACTAAATCTTAAATATGCAAAATTATCTTATCTGAACACTTCATTTGTGCTTACAAAATTAGACTTGGGTTTCCCTACTCATACTAATAGTAACAAAACTAAAATTTGTATTGTTCAGATGAATGAGGTATCAGAAACTGGTACCTCACAGCTCTCAACTTAAACAGTGGAAAATGTAGGCTTAAAATGTTCAGACTCTGTATAGACCCCACAGAATTCCAAAATAGATAGAAAGTCTTTTCTAAAACTACATAATATATAAGAATGTAAAAATAGCTGAAAGGAATTAAAGCAAAGATTATAAGGGAATCCAGAGAAGAAGATATCATGATACATGTGTATTGCATTCGACTTGTAAAATTGCAAAGACAAATCCAATATTTGACTCTGAGTCTCCAGCAGATCAAAAGGAAAACATTATTAGCTAACATAGGCTGTAACCATATAACAAAGCATATCAGTTGTTAGGAAGATACAATTTTCTTGACATTTGGTTTCTCCAGTGGGGTTAAAGAAATGAAAAAACTGATCGATGCATAACTTCGGAAAAGAAATTATCAAAACTAAGTTCCTATTTTGACAAGAAGGGATATTTCTAGAGAAATGATGGTTCATGTTACTCTTAGTGTTGTCAGGCATTAGAAAGTAATTGAAAGAATATCTGACTTATCTGAAAATAAATAATTATTTCAAGTATTACACGGAAAGTCTTGATTAAACAGGTTAACAGACATAGCTATATGTAAAAATAAATGAACATAAAAAAATTGTAAATGAATATAAATTTGAGTTGTTCAGTTTATTGGGTAACATGGCACCTCTTTAGATGAAATTTGAATTCTCGTAGAGAAAATTGGCACATAGATATATGAAGACGATATAACGTGGATAAGTGCCAGATCGGACATACGGTAGTTTAGTTATAGGGTCATAGCCAAGAAGGCAATGAATCCTAAGGCACTTATGTATATTCACTTTGTTTAAGGTACAAACTATACGAGGTCAGATGACATGGTAATTATGAAAACCATGGTTAGGAAGATGTCTTAAGAGATACTACTCTCTTGAAACAATCAGAAGCATTTATATAAAGCTGGGTGTCCCATAGTTGGAAAAGGAGGATCAAAGTAATATGAGAGCTTAATCCAGACTGGTCCTTGTTTATATCTTCGCTATATGCAGCAACTAGGCAGAAAATTGTCATGAAATATTGCACTAGCTTCAAGGGACATAAACCACAAAATCTGTGATACATAAATGATGCTTTGGATTTCAAAATTAAGTAATCTAGACTATTTGAATTTTAAAATGTAGCTCTCAAATACAATAGTATTTTTAATGCACTTGGCATTTATTTCCCCATGCCATTCTTTTCCTAAGAAAAATAACATACACACTATCAGAAATGGTTAAAGATGGTCAAGGACTCATAATTCTAAAGCAATATTTGCATACCAGAAGACATTTCTGGCCCAGAGTAATAAAATATAGCATTTTATAGAGAGTTAAGAGCAGATCTGGGCCTGAATCCAAATCGTTTGACACCCAGCCCAATGTTCTTTCGCCTGAGAAGCATGGAGCATGTCTCCAGGCCAGGGTGCATGATTGTGAGTCCTGGCCTCACCATTGACTAGTTGTACACTATGGGTTGGACACATTTGTTTCTGGAAATCAGTGTTCTAATATATAAATTGAGAATAAATATAGTAGCTACCTCATGGGATTTTTGAGGGGAATAAATGAGTTAATTTCCTGAGAAGTATTTAGAGGACCTAGCATAGCATTATTGGATCTAGTATGAGCCCCCCACCCCAAGTGTGCTAAGTGGTATATTGAAATTTTGAATTAAAGTTATGTGAAAAGCAGCAAGTGCAAAAAGGATGCCCTATGTCCTACTGAAAGCGTAAAAAGGATGCCCTATGTCCTACTGAAAGCAGAAAATAACTATCCCATGTAAAAAGTACCTTCCCTACACAAGAAGGAAAGAGAAACATCTTTAGCATCAGAGGTGGAGAATATGGGGCTGAGAACCCTGGATAAACAAACATTTTTTTTTTTTTTTTACTGATTTACTACCTCTAGCCCAAACTCAACTTATTCCTTGCTAATTAAGCACTCAAACCCAAATTTCTTTGTCCTGCCAAATTCTCATCAGTTTATTATTGTGTCCTTTAAAGTGTAAAAAGGCTGCCTGCTTTGGTCATTTCCTTAGGTCCCACATGTATGAGATCTCCATATGTACATACATAATCAAATTTGATTTTCTTCTGTTACACTTTCATGTCAATTTAATTCTTAAACCAGCCAGAAGAACATAGAAGCATAGAGGAAAAATTCTACCTTCTGGATTATGCAAACTTGAGGTAAGAATTCACTCTCGGTACCACTTTTGACATGAGCTAGGCATGAGTCTGGCCTAGGAAAAGATGATACATTGGGGAAGCACTTGAATGTGCCACAATTCTTTTCCTCTCATCAGTCTCAAATCATCAGGCTAGGACTGGGCACTTTAAGCCCTCAGAAGCCCTAATCTCTGTCTAGAAGCATATTATATTCTCTCTGCATTATTACCCTTGCATATTTCTACATTTTTGCCACTAAGGAAATTTGCATTCTCTAACAGTGGCTATGTTTTTTTTCCCCTCTCAATAGCAACATTCTCCTAAAATCTCTTGTATCCATTTCATACTTATTTAGAAAATGTAATAAAGAATTAGAGATTCGTGAGCATCAAGAACTCTCCCTTTCTTGATGCTTGTTAAAAATATTATTGTCTTGTCATTAAGTTTAAATATGTCTTCTTTAATAACTCAAGAATGCAATGTTCATAGTCTTTTTGACATCCAGGAGACATTCAGCCAACATTTTAATTCAATTTTTCTGAGATTGAGTTTTTCATATCTGCAACTAGTAGAAGGAGAGATTAATCCTTCTTGCATTAACTTCTGGAAAAATATCAGAGATTTAAAAAATTAATCTTGATCATATTTTGCCTCTCCTTTTATTTGCAGTAGATTAGACTGATGGTTGCAGTTAAAATGACATGTAATAAACTGGAAAAGTTGGTTAATAAGTGGAAAGGTGTTTCTCAAACCAGATCTAACTTGTTACCTTAACACAGGGGATCATAATTCACATAGGACACCTGCATTTGAATAACATTTAGTTGCCTCGATAATTATTTCCTAAATTTTCATAGAAACTTAATATGTTCTCTTATTTTCTGCCAACATTCTACTTCTGATGATTCCAATCCTCCCTTCCCATGGGAAGCAACAAATAGTATAGATATTACAAGTCAGGCCTTGAACTATGGTAAATCTAACTTTGAATTCTGTCTTTGCTGGCTGAGCGATACTTGCAAAGTTACCCAACTTTACTAAACTTCGTTTTTACAACAATACAATTAGGAATAATTGCACCTATCTTGTAATAAGATGCATCCTTTATTTGTCAGTTTCTTTTGTTTCATTATCTATTCAAATGAATTCTGTAGACTAAAGTAAAGAAGTTTTTACAGTTCTCAAAAAATAATAAAGGCAAATAAATGGCAACTATTGCTATATATAAAGAATATATATTGATGACTATTTCTCAAAGGCCCAAGAGGAACAGAAAAGCTAATGCTTTAATGTTAAGTTCAATCTTTTTGATCTCATGTAGAAAATTATGAGTAATATGACAAATATACACAACTTTTTAATTTTGTTTATGTTGGCCAAATAGCTGCTTTCAAAAAATTCTTTCTGTATTCTGGACACCGTTTCTCTGAGTATAAATATATATGTTGTAAATATTTGCTTTTAGCTTCTTGCTTGTCCCTTAATCATTTATAACATCTTTGTCACAGTAGTCTATTATTCAGATGTAACCAAATTGATCAGTCATTTTTCGTTAGAATAGGGGACTTCAGTTAGTGTTATTCAACTAATGGCCTGCCCCCAAAGAAGGTTAAATCAGAATAACTCACCGATCCACCCTCCATAGCCTTTGGTAACCACCGTTCTATTTTCTGTCTCTATGAATTGGACTACTCTAGGAACCTCAAACCACATAGTATTTGTCCTGCTTCTGGCTAATTTCATGTAGCATATATATTTTAATTATTTATATACCACATTTTGTTAGTCCATTAATCTGTTCATGGGTGTTTCCATACTTTAAGTTACTGTGAATAGTAATGCCATGAATATTGACATGCAAATGCTTGATGAAGTCGTTGCTTTTAATTCTTTCAGATATGTACTAAGAGCTATACCTTTAAATGATATTAATTCTAGTATTAAAGGCTGAAGAGGTAAATTATCATTTTACTTTTTTCTCCCTTATCTAGAAATTAAAAAGACTGATTGCTTATGGCTAATGAAAAACAATTTGGTGGATCTAGTTGTAAGTTATCAGCCTTAACCAATAGTAAACATAGAAGATATTCCCAAAATGACTCTTTTGTTCATTGTCCTTCTGAAACAATCCAAGAATTACACGAACGTGACATGAACATTCACATTTTTGAGTCAGAAATTAAATCCTTATATATTTGTATAAATAAAAGCCTTATTTATTGACTTTTTTAAGGGTCTCGTTTACTAGAATGTCAATTGTCTAAGGGCACAGGGAAAGTCGGTTTTCTTTTTCTCTGTATTTTTCGCACATACTAGGGTCACAATTTACATTTTCTAAAATTAACTTTCAACAATCTCTAAGAATATTAGAGATACTATTTCAGAGAATATATGTGTGTGTATGTATGTATGTGTGTGTGTGTGTATACACACATATATACACATTTAGAAATATCTCCTACTATTCTTTACATTGAATAAAGCACTCATTGTGTTACCTTTCCCCTAACATATTTTTAGTAATGCCCTTAATCTACTATCCATAGTGGAAGCCAGTAAGTATAATTTTATTCATTGATATTTCAGTCTCCTCTTTCTTGGTCAATTCTATATATTTATCTTCCCTTTCCTACATATAACACCATTTTGAATTTAAAATTTATCATTATACATTTCATGATGAACTAAAAAATTAACATGCAGGTATGGTAGATGAAATAGTCCATTACACAAATATTATGTAGTATGTGGTATAAAAGCCTCTCTAAAAATCTTTGGCTTCTCCCTTATCTGTTCAATCATGTTGATGTCAAGCACCAGAGCTTGGTTGGCCCAGATTCAGTGCCCTTGCAAATAAGATTTGTGTTGCTCAAAGTATGAGTTGAGAATTACGTAACTCATTTTCACTCTGATTAAATTTGAAATGGTGTAAGATTCCAGGCTTTGAGGTTAAACGCAACACTTGAAAATGTTCACATTTAAAGATTTACTACTCCCATTCCCTCCCTCTTATCATTGTTCTACAAACACAAGGCGCACATTGATTCATCTGGGTTTTGGCCCACTGTGGCTATCCTCCTCATTCAAGATTCACTGAGGTTCTTATGCTGAGCAAAGTAAGTCAGACAGAGAAACATAAATACCATACAATTTCACTTATATGCAAAATCCAAAGAACAAGAAGAACAAATTAATTGAAACCAGACTCACAAATATAAAGTACAATCTGGTGATGGCCAAAGGTAAGGGGTTTGGGGGATGGAAGAAAGTGGCGAAGATTTAAAAAAGTACAAATTAGTAGTTGATAGATGGTCATGCAGATGGGGAGCACGGCATAGAAAATGTAGTCAGCACTACTGTAATGGCTATGTGTAGAGCCAGAGGAAAGATAGGGGAATTGGGATTGTTTCATAAACTATATAAATGTCTAACCAAAGTACTGTTTACTTGAAACTAATAATAAAATAAAATAATAAACAAAAGATTCACTGAGGAATTAACCACCCTTCAGTGTCTTACAAATCCTTCACTCTCTAGGATGTCACTTGTGTTATTTCACCAACTGAAATGTCTCCTTCTTTGGAATCCACATGGCAATTTGTGCCTTCCTCATTGAATTACTTATTATAGCACATGTGTTGCTAAATATGTTGCTTCAATACATTGCTAAACTTTCTATCTCTTTATTTCTCTCTCTCTCCGACTTATGTAGAGTAGTACATTGCCTAAAATTGTCTTCCTGAAACTCACCCTTTTCCCTAGACAGAATAATCCACTGATAGGTTGAAGGGAGGAATAGCCTGGAGAGTTCTCAGTAGTCCTAGAGAATAAATTAGTCCCACTGTTTTAATGTATTACAAGAAAAACAGGTGTTCACCCTAAGAGAAAGCTCACACACACATACTTCTTCCCATGTAACTCTTTAAACATCCTACTGAGACTCAGTTTTCCACCTCACCTTTACCTCCACCACCAAACTTTCCCCAGGAAATTCTGGAAATTATAGTTTATCATCAGCAATATCCACCAAAAAGTCAACCTTATGTGTGAACATTACTTTCCGATTATTTCAACCCTGCAATCCTCTCCAATACGAGACACTGCTACCTCGAAGAGTTGCTCCCATAATTAACATCGTGCAGATCCTAGGGGTAGACAGATAAAACATATATTTCTGACCCTGAATTGCTTCTTGAATATTATTCCATGTCCTTTGCCACTTTTCCCAATTTCTCAGAAGTAAATACCATCATCTGAATTTATCATGCGCTAAACTCTCTTGCTATATTCCTCTACAGATCTCTTTAATGACCCATTGATTAATGGGATATTTTAGCATTTGGCTTACTGTTTTTTAGTCTCATTACAATATACTATTATTATCAAAAGCGATCATGGAAAAATCCACAGGAAAGTTTTATTCACAGCAGCAGGTTACATTTGATCACTCCTTTCCATTATGAATCTTGTTCTTTATATGGTGCAACTATTCTTCCTTTTCCTAGTGTTCCTGCTACCTCAAGAAAGTGAATTCTAAGTATCCCTTGATGAACCCACTTTCTGACGTCTGTGTTGATTACCCAGAGAACAGTCTTTGGATTTTTCTATCTGCACCCATTTTCTAGGTGTCAGCATTTCATCCTGAACCACGATTTCTTTCCTGAATGCGTATCAGCACCTGTGAGTGTCTTGCCAAGAACTATACTTGCATATCAAAAAAGCTTCACAAACCTAAAATCTCCAAAACTTAACTCTTGTTATTGGCCAGCACCATACCTGGGGGGAGAAACGTGCAAAACAAAAAACGTAAGAGTCATTTATACTTTTCTTTAATACCACATATAATCCATCAGCAAACCCTTTTGGCTGTCTTTTGACTCTCTTATCACGACCTCCTTTGCCTACTACCATGGTTCAAGCCACTATCAAATCTTATCTGGAAAGTAATGCCTTATGCTCTGTTTCTATTCCTCTCTGATGACACTCACCCCACTTATATTCTGCACCAAATCTAGACTTATCCTTTTGTATTGGATTATGTTTAACCCTCTGAGCAAAACCATTCAACATCTTTCTTTCTAATATGTCTAGAATAAATCTCATATTGTAGCCCTGGCCTACACTTCCTATCTCATTTCCAATCAACCTTTCAGTTACACTGATCTCCAAGTTTTATACTGTAATGCCCTGAATGCTCCGTACCTAGGAATCCACATCTTTCTCTCGACCACATGAATCTGTATTAAATAGCCACCGATTCCCTTGATATACTATTTGTTGAGTTCCATAGTTTGTATTAGTAGCGTGGTACTTTTTTGTTTGATTGCTATGTCCAACATGTAGAAGAATGCACATTTTAAGTATCCAAAAATATTTACTGATTAAAGCAATGAAATGAATCAATCAATAATTAATGGGACTAAAATATAAAATGAGATAAAAATCAACTCTAATGTATTGTTACTTGTAAATCATAATGTGAGACATATATTTATGTGTGTGTGCGTATGTATGTGTATATATATATGTGTGCGTGTGTGTGTGTGTAATGTGATTGATTTAAATTTCTGGACCACTTTTAGCTATAACTGGTTATTCAGATTAGAAGTCAGTGTTTGACACTGTAGAAGAGCTATTTTGCACACACAACAACAAGCTATTTTGCAAGCTTTATCTGCTTGGTTGATTTTTCTCCCTCTTAGGGTGTTTCGGGTGATAACACTATATTTGAGAAGAGCTCTGGTAATAGGGAAAGACAGGCAAATGTTCATGTGCAAAACTCTAGGCAATCAATAGCTGGTTTTGCCCAGGGAAATTTAGATTTTGTGCAAGAATGTTAATAGCAATTTTTAAAAATTATTGAAATACTTTTAGAAAATAGCTGTAATCTAAAATGCACTAATTTCTAAACTTCTATCTCAAATGCAAATGATATTTATAAATTAATTTCTTAGCAATAAAGCCACTGCAAATTAATGTAACTTCAATTATTAAAAATTCTTAAACTTAGTTGATAATAACTAATTTGGAAAAAATGGAAAATTCGCAACTTTAGTGTTGGACTGTTTTTTTTTTAATTCTGTTGGTTAGCAAATTTTCTGACATATCTAAGTTTCTAAAATTTTAGTAAAGTTCTAAAATTCATAGTGTTGTGTTACATTCATATAGTTAGCATTTTGAAATTTAAAAATTACTGCAGAAAAAGTAATTTCAGAATTTGTTACATTATTTCTTCTCTTAGAAAATGGCAGCCTTATATTTGCCACTAAAAACTCCATCATGAGAATCTTTGGAATAATCCTGAATAAAATCCTTTAGAAGCATACAAATTCATGAGGAAAACCCATTTTTAACATCACATTCAGTATAACACATCACAAATAATTTGTTCTTCTTTTTGTAGTAAGTGTAAAACCCCCAAATGTGCTTAGTATTCACCTCATAATTAACCTGTATTTAGTTTGGCTCATTAAACTCATATATCTCCAAGTTTTGGATTTGGTTTAAGGAGGAATAAGTACTAAATTAAATCAAACAACATGATTATAGTTTATTGGCAAAATTTAAGCACTTTGCTTTTACCGTAGTTTTCTATCTTAATTAACTGGCTCATACCTTAATTCTTAGCACAGAAGCAAACACTCTTGCAGCTTCAATACACCTCCAGTGGAGAATTTTTTCTGAAACGCTGGAGGATGATCATTTTCATCCTGAATCTCAATAGATCCATCTGCTGTATGGCGTAGAGTATATGAAATAATATATATTTTTTTATTGGTGGTTATTTATTCTAAAAATGCATGGCAGGGCATGCTTATTGTACTGTATTATTTTTTTGAAATGATAAAAATTACTTAAATCAAAAAAAGTCCTTCCTAAATGTCAAGTCTAATACCACAAAATCCACAGAAGATAGTGATAATGATGCTTCTGGCACCAGTAATGTTAAGCTGTTGCTATTGCTTTTAATTTTGATGTCCTGGTAATTCATTTTACTTAATTTAATAGGCACTACAGTATTGAATTCTAATAATTTTAATGATACAATTCAATCGTTTATGTTTACAAACACTTACACACATTACCAAGTACACAAAAGTGACAGAAATATATAAACCCCTTATGGAGTAAATGAAACTGCCATATACAATATATACATATACATTTTTTATTTTTTAAATTAAATTTATTGGGATGACATTGATTAATAAGATTATATAGATTTCTAGTGTACAATTGGATGATCCAATATTCATATTTTGCATTGTGTGTACCACCCAAAGTCAAATCTTCTGTCACCATATATTTGAGTACCTTTACCTCTTTCTACTATTCCCCTTTCTCTCTAGTAACCACTAATCTGTTGTCTGTGTCTATCAGTTTTTGTTTGTTTATCTGGTTCGTTTTCAGCTTTTGGTTTTATATCCTCCAAGAGTGATATAATATGGCAGGCAAGTTTCCTGTCTGGCTTATTTTGCTTGGCCTGATTATCGCAAGACCATCCATGTTTTCACCAATGGCAGTATTTTACCTTTTCTTATGGCTGAGAAATATTCCATTGTTTATATGTACCACATCTTCTTTAGCCAATCATCTATCAGGTGTTTCCATGACGTGGCTACCATTAACAATAAAGATAGTATGTATGTACACATACATACATACATACACATTTCATACACTCCAGAGAGAGTACAGTAAAATAATCATTTAAAATTTCAATTCTGCAGTTATTAAAAAATCTCTAAAATTAACATCTATAGAAACATCTAGTACAATATTTACACTATTGATAGTCAATGATTGTAAATTTCCTATAAAATAATTTATCCATCTTTAACAATTGAACTGAAGTTTTTCAAGCTTCTTTATCATATATTAATCTAACAAACATTATTAGAATATAAGATATTGTGCTTCCATATCAATTATTTTTCAGTCCATAACTGTTATGTGACTAATATAGAATGTAATCATATTTAATTTAGCTTTAACTAAATCATAGAATAAAAATTATGATAGCATTTCCATGCCATAAATTATGAAAACAAGTACAATTATGGAAAAATAATTAGAGTATGCACTGAAATATCTATCTAAATTCTTTTTAAAATTTTTATCTGCCAGGTTTGTCCATTTTAAACTTTATATGCATAATAACTTAATAATAATAAATATATATATATTTAACTTATGTACTTATCTCAGTTTTTAAAAATTGATTGCTATTCATGTCTTTAACTTCTTTTCAATATGGATTGTGTATTAGTTTTTCCTCTTGATTTAAAAAATATTTGACTAAATATTTAATTTGTAAATTGACTTTTATTAGATTAAATCATTAATCTCTGTTGCTGAAATGTATGGAAAAGAATGTCCTTTTATTTGACTTGAATTTACGTTTATCTACTTTTAGAAAGGTGTCAGATTTGGTCACAAAACAAAAGGATGTCTTAATGATACAGTAACTAATCTAGAAAATGAAGGGCAGGAAGGGCAACATGAATGAATCTAGAAGGCACTGTATTAAGAGAAATAAGACAGAAAACGAAAAGTAAATACTGTATAGTCTCACTTACAGGTAACAAAAAAATTAAGCAAAAACTATTGAGCCAGAGCCTAGTTCACATACCAGTAATTCCACATATATACTGTGTGACCTTACATACATCATTTAACCATTGTGAGCTAAAGTTTCTCATCAATAACCTAGTAATCATATATATCTAACTAGATTAAATGAGCAAATACATGTAAGGCATTGAATAAATGGTAGCTTCACTACTTCGAATGTAACACAGAGCTTACTGACTCTCAAGATGACGAGAAACTATTAGTAATATCATCATCATCATCATCATCATCATCATTATCAGAGAAAGAATATCAATGCCATGAAAATTTTAAAAGATACTAGTAGTGAGTTATAAAATAATTGTTTTTACATGGGGTATTTTATAGGGAATATCAAATAATATAGTAGAAAATACATATATTTTTATTTAAATAGAAATTAAATAGTAATAAACAGTATTGGAAAACATGGCAAAAGCACCTTATTAAATATCCATTCTTTGGTTTACATGGCAAGACTACAAATTTACAGAAAACTCATTTTAAAGGTCAATGGTCTTTGAGTAAAAGGACACACACTATAAAATTTTTGATGTAAAAATATTCTGACATTACAAGCCTATTAAGAATCATATCTTAAAATGCAGAACTGTAGCTGAGACAAAAAAAATGTTTGAATAAACCGTTAAATAAACTGTATTTCTGACATATAATTAAAAACAAAAGTATATTTTAAGCTCAAAGCTGTTCTACTTACATAGAAGCAATGACTGGTAAATTTGGTAAAATATATAAATAACAAGAAAATATAAGCCCATAGCAACAACAAAAGATTGTATCTTGCATATGAAATTAACTAAGCCCTTGAAAAGGTACATTGATGTAAGTATCTCATATCATTCAGGCAGTCTTAAATTCTCAAACACACACTCCCTCCACACACACACAATCAGAAATAATTATGATGGCCTTCTTTCTTGAGACTATAAAGTAATTAAGGTTAAATGAGATCATAGGGAGAAACTCTGGTCCAAAAGGATTAATGCCCTGATTCCTGACACAGAGTTCCTAAAACACCTTGTAAATTAGGGGTGACAGGAGAACATATTGTCCTGACATTGAGGCTGTGACCCTAGTTCCTAAAACATAGTTCCTAAGACCTTTCTAATTTTTCAAGTGATAGGAATATCTGATACTGAGCTCCTAAATCTCACGGAATTTCCAGGGCAATAGGAATATTTTTGGTTCTAATAAGATGACCCTTGGTGAACTTTAGGATAGGTGATGGTTGCAGAAAAAACAAGTGATGATTTAGAAGCTGTAACCTCTATTTCTATACCCTACTCTGAAGAGGAAAAATAACAGAAAACAGCTAATAATCGATCATGCCTATGTGATGAAGCTTCCATAATAATCTCTAAAATATAAAATTCAGAGAGCTTCCAGATTGGTGAACATTATGGAAACAGAAGCTTTTGAATGAGGATGCTTCCCAGTCTTATCCTATGTATCTCTTCCTCTGGCTGTTTATCTGTATCCTTTATCACATCCTTTAGTGCATAATAAACTAGTAAATGCAAGTAAGTGTTTCCCTGAATTTTGTGGGCTGTTCTAGAAACTGATTGAATTCAAGAAAGGGTATTGTGGGTACTTTTCATTTATAGGCAACTCAGAAAGACAAAGTTGTGGGTATTCTGAAGACTTCGTTGTTTTGATTGGCATCTGAATTAGGAGGCAGTCTTTTGGGACTGATTTTTAATGTGGGGTCTGCACTAACTCCAGTTACTATTAGAATTAAATTAAATTGTAGGACACCCAGCTGGTGTTGCTGAGAATTGCTTGATGAGTGGCAAACTCATATACCTGATGTTAGAAGTGTTGTATATATATGGTAGTTCTGTGAGACTAAAAAGAAACACAAGTGGAGTGTGTGTTTTTTCCTATCTATTATATATTAGGATACTCACACACTTTTCGATCATTATGTTAGTCCTATGAAAAGAGTAAAAAAAATAATCTATAAGATAAGACTTAGTAGCTGAATAGATTTGTCATTAGTTATAAGTGTAAATTGGAATATTTTTATGAAAATTATGGACCATATCTCCATAAAAAGTCTAGAGGGTATATGAGTAAAGACTTTCCATTTTAGAACAGTCATGCACTCCAAGGATTTCGTTAAGAACTGCTACTTTCCAATGCCACTTGTGAAACAAACTAGATTTTCGGGAATAAGGGAAAAACAAATTACAATCCTCCATATGGTAGAACATTAAACAGTCATTAAAATGAAGATTTTGAAAAATATCTAATGATGTAAAATATTTTTGATATTATACAAACTAAAAAGAAAAAAATCCAAGATTTTAAAACCAAAAATATGTGATTAAAATTATTTATTTGTATGTGAGTGTGTGTCTGCGTGTGCCTGTGCGTGTGCATGTGCGTGTGTGTGTGTGTGTGTGTGTGTTTGTAGCCCTGGGGGGGAATTAAAATATGCAAATGTTAAAAGTATTCAAAAGTACAGGATTATAATTTATTTTCTTCTTTACATTCTTTCCTTAATTTTATCTAATGATAGTACTTTCATAATTAAGAAAAAGTTAATGTTAAATATGTTGAAAGACTAGAGGAAAAAGAGAAAACAGAAGTTATAAAGCATAATATACAAAAATGAAACACCGTTGGTTTCTTTCTATGTCTTTTGCTAAAAATCATCTCTTGCGTCTAAAGAGTCTGGGCAGACACCATGAGAATCTTTCCTGTTTTTGCATCAAAAAGGCCTAGTTGATGCTAGTTAAGCATACATTATTTCCCCCCTAAATAAAAAGAAGTTGCTTACTTGTTTTTCTGTAAGAAAGTATTTCCTCAGGCATATATGATTTACTTGTGAAGATTTAACCAAGAAGCAATGTCTACAGAGAGAAGTAACCTTGTAAACCACAATCTAATTATTCTTTATCTGCATAGCTTTGCTTCATTCACTAGTCTACTGGTATGTAACATATAATAATTACATTTTTGCAAAAAATTTAGAGGTAAGACAAAGTGAAGCAATTTAACTATAACTACTACAGCAATGCACATGTTAAATTTAGTCCTTAGAAAGTATTTAATGAACTCCTGTTAAATAAGGGCTTTTATTTCCTGCAATTTTCATTAAATTCAAGCATTATTTTTATCTTTCCAAAATTTCTAAGAGAAAATAGCGTTCTTGAAGAAACATCAACCTGTAATTTTTGCAAAGTTCTAGTAAATCAGCCTTTTAAATTTTCAAGCTTCAGTCATAGAAAAATAAAAATAAAATTTTTATTATGATAGAAAGTGAAATCTAGCACTATCACTTTTAAGTAATATGTTAGTCCTCTACACTTGTCCCCACACTGCTCACCTAAATATTTCAGTCAACCATATTTCACTTTTTTGATTTGTCTGTCCCCACAAACTCTACTGAAATATTGCAGTAAACCACAGCTGGGGTCTACACTGGTTTTTCAAACGGTAAAGGAGAATTTTTTGTTTTATCTGCCAAACATCCCTTCCTCCCTTATTTTGGACCCTGAACGCCATTTTCCCCCCATTTTTTCTCTCAATAAGCCTTATGCTCTTAGTCAAATTGTTGGTCACAGTGGTCTGCAATCCATCCTTGGCCAAGGGTACTTGTATGTCTTAACCCAGCCCACTCAGATGCTCTTTCTCAAACACCTGACTCCTGTGCTTTAGGCACAGGATGTCAGGTGTTTGATAGCACTGATGTCTTGGTAGCACTGCCCTCCTTCACCAAAAGCAGTATTCTGAGTTTCTGACCAAGATTGCTAAAGCTTATCTATTTTTTGTTGTTGTTCCTTAGACTCTATTCAACTTTTCCTTTGTGCAAGTCAACAAATATTCTTTTGATAAGTTCTTTTAGTATGCTTCCAATTAAATAACCATTCCAGGTACAGTTGGAAACAACCAATTTAGTCCATATCGAAGAACAAGGGCCATATCTTCCCACCTACAGAAAGAGTTTGCATTTTCCGTCCCAAAGTACCAAAGTATCAAGGACATTATAAAATGCAATTTTTTCTCTTAGTGATCAAAACTTAATCAAGTATTATAGTTTTCACATTTTCTCCTTTTCAAAATATTTGACTACATTATTATGACCATCAGCTTGAGGGAAAATATTGTCTGTGCTTTTGTTCATGTATTGTCTGATCATCAATAAAGATCAGATTTAGAGATGATAAAATGTATGACTGCTTTTCTAAAATGCTCCAAACTACAACCATTGGTTATACAAAGAACTTAGAGAAAAACACATGGAATTCTATTTACAATAATTAAGAGGATTCAATGAAGCATTTTTTTTTGTATGTGATTGCTCTGTTTTTAAATGTCATTCCAACATATTATAGCTAGTAATAATAATAAATATAATAGTAATAATAATTATAACTTTTTAATTTGAGTGTCATTCTAGTAAGTTAAGTACATTGCACATAAAATTTTGCTTGAAATTTTCAAACACCCTAAGAGGTGTCGTAATATTTATCTTGATATATAATGTCAAAGATTCTAAAGTTTAGAGAGGTTAGTAAAGATTAAAGATGAGTATGAAACCCAGGCCTGTCTGATACCAAAGTCAGAGAATTTGAACAATTTTTATGTACTTGCCTTTTCTCTACTATTCTATTAAGGTAACATTAATTTGAGTTGTGCCACTGGAAACTCATTTGAGTTAGAAAATCTTTTAGTAAATATATTTCATAAAATTTCTCTTTACCTCTTGTTTTTCATCTCATGTATATCTTAACCTTTATGGAATATCATCAAATGGGAATTTTCCGTTATTTAAGGTGAGATGCTGGACTGGCTAGAGTGCCCAACTGCCTTGTGCATTTTAATAAAATATAAGCATAGCAATCTCTATTATGGAATCTTGATAGAAAGCATAGGCTGTAAAGTAATAACTGAGAATAGACTTTGAAAAATGAAAGTACCAGCATTAAAATAATGATTTCTCATATATTGCTGTTTACAGTTATTTTCAAGATATTACATAGGGGTCTAATTCAGTACAAGATATCAAGAGGGAGCAAAGCAGGAACAAGATTGATTAATTGAACTTATAAGAGTTCCTGGGGATAAATGAATTAGCTTTGGAAGAAGACTTGTGTTTGAATAATGATTAAATAGAATGACAAACTAAATTTATGTTTCCTATCTCTGAAACATAAAATTCTGTTTGTGCTTTTGGATTCATATACTATGTAAATTAAACTGAAATGCAGGTGTCAAAATATAAAAATTAAGAAATCAAGAAATATTTAAGAATGCACTAAACTGTTAATTGTGTCTTGTGGAGGTAAAACCAAGAAATATTTTTACTTACTGTCATTTCCCTGCTTCTTCCACAGAAAAGTTGTCACTATTTGACATTAAATGTAGTTATTGTGTGGTCAAACTGACTGTCATTAAACATATTTTTTAGTCATACATTTTCTAGAACATCAACAATGTTTGATGTTTTCTCCATCCTCTACCTTTCTTGAAATTCCACCTCACCTTTGGCTAACAGGCCATTAATTCACGCAGCTAACTGCTCTTTTCCATGGCCTCTTCAGTGGCTATTTTTCTTTCTCATTCACTAAATGGAGGGCTTCTCCAAATTTAGTCTTTGGCTCCTTTCTCCTGTCAGTCTCTCGGAGAGACAGGGCTAGATGGCCCTGGAGGCTTATTCATTCTTCTCTTTTGACAGATAAACATGTAAGTAGGTCCTTGGATTAGGGTTGGCTCAATGGAGC
This sequence comes from Pteropus medius, assembly GCF_902729225.1. Classification (NCBI taxonomy): domain Eukaryota; kingdom Metazoa; phylum Chordata; class Mammalia; order Chiroptera; family Pteropodidae; genus Pteropus; species Pteropus medius. The sequence continues at coordinate 201,606 of NW_024346235.1, read as the reverse complement.
TAAACTGCCTCTCTGTGTTACAAGCTGCTTAGCTTTATCAGCTCCCCTGCTTTAGGAAATGTTACCTTGACTAAGAAGCTCCCATTGTTACATGGTCAATGCATTTCATTGTTCCTTATCTCACGTGAAATTCTCTTGAATATTATTGTAAGTACGTTGCTTTTAGCTCCTCTTATGTTGTGATCAGATATGTACCAATTAGGTTCGTCTCTCTATGGTTTAGGGAAACTAGGGAGATGCTGTCTTTTCTTTGATGCCTTTATGCCTGATTTCTCAAATTAAACTCTTGTTATGCTAGTGACCCTTTGCATAACAATCCCTTGGCTTAAGTAATCATTCTATGTGATTTCTTCTAAAGTCTACATGCCCAGTCTTGAATCTATTTTTAATTTTCAGTTTATGTCCAACTATCTTCTTGATTTAATTTATGTCACCTAGGATCAAAAGAATAAAATTATTTTTGTTTTCTTCCTTTCTCATCATTGCCAGTCATCATGTCCTATCAACTTTTCTTCTGTATATGTCCTACATTTTCTCCATCTCACTGGCTATAATGATTAATTTTATGTGTTGACTTAACTAAGGGAAGCACAGATAGCTGGTGAAATATTATTTTTGAGTGCATCTGTGAGGGTATTTGGGATTTCAATGAGTGGACTCAGTAGAGAAGGTCACTCTCACCAATGTGGGTGGGCATCATCCAAATGTGTTGAGGGCCTGAATAGTAAGTACAAAAAGGTAGAGAAACAACAAATGTGCTCTCTGCTTGAGCTTGACCATGCATCTCCTTCTGCCCTCTGACATTGGCATTCTTGCATCTTGGGCCTTCACTATATCCATTCACTCTCCTGGTTCTTAGGCCATTGAACTTGGGCTGAAATTATACCAACAACTTTCTTGTGCCTCCAACTTGCAGACAGCTAATCATGGTCCTGCCACTTCTTAAGTCTTTGAAATCTTTCAAAAATAAATTTATCTATGTCTATGTCTGTCCATTTAACAACTATCTATCTATATCTATCTATCTATCTATCTATCTATCTATCTATCTATCTATCATCTATCTATTTATCTATCTATTATGTATGTATGTATGTATGTATGTATGTATGTATGTATGTATCATCTATCATGTATCATCTATGTATCAAACCTATTAGTTCTATTTATCTGGAAAACCCTAACATACTTGCCTAATACTTGTTCAGGCATAGACTATTCTTTTAAGATCTATTTTTTTCCAAGCTGTCCTACACAGTGAACTATTATTTCTCTCCCTAAAGAGAATCTGTAAGTACATATTCCCTGCATTATATTTCAAATAATTGTGAAAAAAACTAAAATTGAAAACATATAGTTATCATCTTACATACTTAGATTTCCCTTTTCTATTTCCCAATATTTTAATCTGTAAGTTTATGAAGTACAACTAATATTTTTAAACAAGCATCTCGAGTGATTAACGTCAGGTAATTCAAAAACCATATTTTGAAAAACACTTTTATGATGTTTCTTTTTCTTATCTGTTTCCCATTTCTGTTTTTCATGAATTCATTGGTACTACTATGCTACTCACTGTCCTCTGAACTCATCTTGTAATTTCCTTTGCCCTAGCTTTGTCTTCTAATTTTCTCTCTCAATCGTTTCTCATTCCTCTTCCATCTTCCCTAATCAGAATCGACTACTTTAAACAAATCGGTTCTTTCTTCAAATAAACTTTCCACTTCCTTCTGCAGTCAGTAAGCTGTTTAGTTCACTACAGGATTTATTTTCTTTACATGCAAACCATGCATGACTATGTTTCTCTGATAGCAATTAGCCACATACTTCTTTAGTCTTACTACTTATTTTTATACACAATGATGTCCTCTCATTTATCCCCTTATGTAACTCAGAAAAATGCTTATGCTTATCAACTACTCAATATATTCATTTAATGCATGATCCTTGAAGCATGAAAATAATGTTTCAGGAGGCACGTGACAGAAAACAGTTTCGTATTACATATATTTCAAAAATAAATGGAGCACATTTGTGTATGTAAAATAATGAATTAAAAAGTATTAGTCTTCAAGAAAGGTTATATATTTATATATACACACACAAACACATATAATAATTGTTTGGTTTACTTTGTTCTTGCAAGTCTCTCACTGTGTCCATTAAAACAATTTAGAATATTTTTCCTAAAAAGTAGATATATGTCTTTCCTGCATAATTAAATATGAAAGAAAGTCCAATTCTTCATATCTCTTATAAAAATTATATTGATGCTACACAATTGTATGTTAGAACTCTAGCATTATTCAAAAAGTAATAATGATTATAAGTGGACTCCCAAAGCCATTACCAATCTATGGAATGTAATCAAGGATAATAAGTAATATCTGTTCTCAGGTTCAAAAACAGCACAATCTCACTATCCTGTGTTGTACATATATTTACCATTTCTATCTCAGAAGGCAGTAGTTCTGTTATTTGCCCACATGTCTAGTATTTTATTATCATTTCATATGTTTAATTCATAAAATGTCTTTGTAAGTGTAATTCAATTCATTATCACTGAGAAGTATACAATTATGTTTCTATTATAGAGTCTAAGTCAGAATTGCATAAATTTTAGCCAGAGTCAATCATAACAGGCTCTAAGAGTAAGGACAATATGATTCTTTTACATAAATAATAATGTCAAAAGTAAAGTTCAATAGTGCAGTAGATATCATGACCCCATGATATCATGTGCAATAGATATGTTAGAACACATCAGAGCATGTACTGTAGGAGGGAAAAATTAATTTTCCTTCAACCTTCTAAGGACTTCTGGCTGGACTAAAAATCCACTTAAGATGAGAGATAAACAGGACAAAAAAATGACCAAATTTATTATGCACATAAATACAGTGGTTCCAGAAGAATGTGAGACCCAATGATTACGCAGTTAAAGTATATATGACATCTTGAGTTAAGAAGAAGTGGGGGGTTGTGGTTTGGGACTTCAAAGGGCAGGACAGCAATTCACATAGAGATGGAAAATCAAATGTATGATAAACAAATGTTTGTTGGGCCATCTTTAACAATGGGATACAGAGAGGACTTAGATCAAGTGGGCCTTACTGGTTTCTCTCTGTCTATCATACCTAGTTCTTATGAAACTATAGATAACTATGTAATAGCACCATTCATGGAGCAGGTACACTTTAACTTTTTTAGGCAGTTATGAGAGAAGTTCAGAAATTTTTCCTGAATCTTTATTTTCTTAAATCTAATTAGTTGAAAATAACCAATACCCCCAATTTCACATTTTGGGATGCCAAATTCTGCTTCCCCTGAGCACGAAACATTATTTACTAGGTAAATTGTCTATTGTCCAAGCCAAGGAGGGTTCACTATTTTCCCCTGAAATAGATCTTCTCCATCTGCATACTGTTATCTCTACTCTTCTCTCCCTCAGGATCCATCTCAAATTGCATCTCCTCTGAGATCACCCACATAGCACCTGTGCTCCTGAGATGGAAACTGAGCAATACGAAATTGGATAATATTATATCCTTGCCTTTGAGAACTCACACTTCAGATGTATTTGTTTCCCATGATACAGAAATATGGATGATTAAGGAAAGTTTCAAAAATGCAGTGACTTTTAAAATGAGCCTTGTAAAATAGGAGTTTATCTGCAAAACAATGAAGGAAGGACATTTTAGAGGTAATAGTGCAAGCAAAACAGCAAGATGTCGTTATTCTTCGAGATTAAAGGAAAATCACTCAAACAATGTGGAAACTGAGAAACACAGTGACTTAGGAAATACTAAGCTAAACAGGATCGAGAACCCCACTGAAGGTGAGAAAATGAAACTTCTGAAGGTTCATTCTATTTATATTTCTTCTATGTGGTTCTTTCCCCCATATTTCTCTCTAAAATATAATCTCTAATGTTGAAATTTATTTTTTGTCTCATTAATGGGAAGCTGTTTTTATTTCTCTAGCTTATTAAACCAAAAATATCAGCAGCTCGCTATGGCTGGTCAAAATGGAATATGTACCGAGAGAAAAGAGTGTTCACTTTCCATTTGTTACTAGGTAAGAATAAATGAAATGAATCTCACAGCTGTACGAAATCTTTAACAAAATATTAAAATGATTAGTGCTATCTTACTTTGCACTGAAGACTTGACCTTAATTACATAACAATAAACTTTAAAGGGTCAATTACTGCACTCATAAACAATATGAACGATTAACATATGTAGGAGAAAAGTCTGATAATTTTCCTCCATATTTTTTATAACAAATTAATTTTATGCTTATGTTATCTATATAATGGCTCCAGTTTTCCATTTATGGAAATGTTGCTATTTGTGTAAGGTATCTATTTAACAAGTTTTAGCTCTTCTATGCATAGATTTTTATGCACAGTAACTTAGAAAATGGAAAGCAAAACGGAATTGAGAACCCCACTGAAGCTGAGAAAATGAAAATTCTGAAGGTTTATTCCATGCACATTCCTTCTGTGTGGTGCTTTCCCAATATTTAATAAGGCATAGTTTGCCTCTATTGAAATGGGAATTTTCTACTATGATGAACATAGAGGGTAATATACTCAGTAAAATAACTCAGACTGATAAAGCCAAATACCATATGATTTCACTTATATATTGAATCTTTAAAAAATAATAATTAACAAACACAACAGAAACAGGCTAAAAGATACAAATAAAAAACATTTTGATGGTTGCAGATGGGAGGAGTTGTTGGGGGGATGGGTGAATGGAAAGAAGGGATCCAAAGGAAAAAAATTGTAGTTACGAAAAGTCATAGGATGTAAACTATAGCTAAGGGAATATAGTTAATAATATTGTAATAATGATGTCAGAGGGGTATTAGATTTATTGGGGTGATCGCTTCATATATTATATTCATATCTAATTAGTATGTAGTAACCTGAAACTAATATAATGATGTATGTTTAGTTAAATGAAAAGATTTAAAATTCTTAAGAAAATGGAAGTTTCCGATTACATAGTTCTGGTCCTTTAATATCAATCAAATGTTACTGGTCTCAGAAACAGAATATAAGGTTGAAAAAAATCTGTGAACCAGTGAATGAACCTTATTTTGAATCCCAAATTAAATTCAGACAAAAATCACTAAGAAAAAATTAAATTATTAACTATATTATTTAAACAGAAGTTCCTAAGAATGAAATAAATAAAAGACACCACCTAAGTTTTGGCTGCATTGCATAAGTTAAGGAGAACCAGTTTATTCATTCCTTGACTTTTAAATATTTTAAGTTTAATTGTCACTGGTAGCCATATAAAATATTTTTCCATGAAACATTACTTTCCTTCGTATTACATTTTAAAGAATACATATTATAATCTAAATTCTAAAATTATAAAAGGTAAATCACACATCACAGTCATCTATTCGGCAAATCAATTTTGGGAAGAATATTGCCTTGATGTATTTGGAAACATAAATATATTAATAAAATTCCATAACCAGTTTAAAATTACATTTTTGACAAACCTATTTTTCACAATGGAATCATTTTCTTGGACAGATCATTTTGTTTTATTAAAAATGTAAATTTTCTATTTTGTATATAAGAGATCTAGAATTTTTGAGACAAAAATATCACAAAAGACATTATGGTATCAGTTGTCATAAAGTAATGTCTAGGTTTTAAAATAATAAAATTTGAATAGAGTTTTTAAAATTATGGCCACATGTTTCTATTAGAAATATAAGGCCTCAAACATACCTGGGATATTAGGACTGAAAAAAATACCATAACATTCTGCGATGTTTATATTAGAAATGTAAGGCCTTGAACATATCTGAAATACTGGGACTGAAAAAAAAAATACCATAATATTCTACAATGTTTTTATTCAAGTTATACAAGGAATGCTTTTGTTAAGTCAGTGAATCATGAGTAAAGAGTCATTAGCATAATTTGTCACAGACCTGCTTGTACGTAGAAAAGCCAAGAAAATGAAATGTATTATATGTTGTACCCTAAAGATATATCACAAAATGAAATCAATAGCATTGGAGTAGCTCTATCATAACTTTATGTTTTATCTTAATTGTTCTGTCTTTTATTCCTGATTGAAAGGCTAGTTATTGAAGCAAAACACAATGACTTTTTTTATTAAAAGCTATAGGTTTTTCCTCCACATATAATGATAGTTATCATTGTGCCATAAAAAACAAAACAAAACAAAACAAAAACAACTTACACTTCACTTGTAGCACTCAATAACTCAAACTGAGCTATAAAGATGCACATTGTTGCTTTTGTGCTACATAAACATATGAAATGTGGGTGACTTTGTGGCAGTAATATTGATACAAGTTTCTTCTGAACACAAGTTCCTTGAAGACTTTTCATGACCAATAACATTGTGTCCTGAACCCAGGAGAGATTGAGTTGGTCTGGAGAGACAGAAATCATAGACAGGAACAAATAAGGATTCATAATTTTGAAATACCATTTTCAAAACATGAACACATTCACATTTATCTTTCATTCATAAAATGAAGATAATTATTTGATCGAAAATAATGGGTCCAAAAAATCATGAGAGCTAAAGAAGAAATTATGGATACCTAATAGAAAAGGACCAGCAGAAGAGAAATATAAAGTGGGAAATTGGAAGACCAGAGGGTTTGTGGTGAAAGACGGAGAAATCAACCTTTACTTTTCAGCTATAAATGTGGAGGGAGAGAAATCTTTCACAACTCTTCAGAGTCCTTATAATATCAAGCACTGGGAGGCCTCTCCCAAACACATGCCCATAATTAAGACATTTTACTGGCTTTATTTGTTGTAATGGCTACCTAAATTATGACAATGAAAAACTGACAAGTCTACTATATCATAGGAATTATATGAGGTATATATGCTGCATATTTGCATACTGGTAGCCTGATATTGAAATCCCTTCTTAATTTGGTCTTAATTTTCCAGAATCACTACTTCAATGGACAAGCCTTTATTGAGTATATTCATGTGCTGTGCATTTTACACATATCAAAACACATAGACAAAAAACTGTGCCCTCATGGAGTTTAAATTCATTGCAAATATTTCGACTCTATTCTGCTCGCCAGCCACACTGAAATGTCAGTATGCTTAATATAGACAAATGAAATATAATCATAAAAGTCTACTTTTCTTTTCTACTATCTCCTGTATTCTGTTGATTTGAGATAGTCTTTCCTTCTGTTGTCGAATGAAAGCTCCAGAAATCCCACAATCATGGTTCTAGTTAATAAAAAGTACTATGAGCATGCTACGTTTTAAAAATAAACGATTCTCTAATTCAATACATCAGTCAATATTTCAAATTTCATTTAATGGTAAATTTGTACTCTCTTCCCAGCTAAGATGTATTCTTGGAAGAAGAGGTTGTAACTGACTTCTTTTCTCTCTATTCATCACCTCCTTTCCAGTTTATTAGAATCTGTACTTTTAACACTCAGGTTGTTATCATCTGTAGTTGGAGACTGAGGAGAAAAGATGGGTAAGGTAGAGGAGAAAGTTCCAAATTAATTATTACTATTGTGAAGTGGTTGAACGTGCTGTGAGTCAGACCTGTGTTTAAAAGAGACATCGTCCATGGGACACTTTCAGCCCCAGAAGTGCTCTGCTGCAACAACTTGATTTGGGAAGCACATTTCATTTAATTCCATTTGATCACTTTGAGAGAAATTCAGCAATTCATCTCCAGCTTTTGTTGTTTGCATTCTCATCACTCCTCCAGGTGACCCTGCTAAAGAGAATCCACAAAAATCTAGCATTTGCACGTGTCTCAAATCTTTGAGTAACATTCTCAGGTACTTTGCCTGCATAATTCTATGAATTCCGGCTTCTGGCAATTCTGAAAAGTGACATAATATATGCAGGAGTGCATCACATAGTCCAGCAATTACTTGATCACCATTTGACAATTGCTTGCTATTGCTTGCTATCACAGTGGCTGATCGTCTACATCTTCTTTTGTGCTGTATTCCACTCATGAGCACATTTATCTGGCCCTACATTTTGCCTGTGAAGTTTTGGGCTTAGAGAGAGCTGCTGATTACTATGCTGATACAACTACTAGTATTTTTTGGTGGAATAAAGTCCTTCATTTCTGCCCAGGAATCTTTTATCTTTTGTCAATATCTATAGACCTTAATGGGCTAAATTATTAACCTGTATAGTTATTTCTTTGGAAATTCTCCTGCTCTTTGGTGTCCTCCTCACTTACAAACTTATACAAGTGGGAAACATATTATCAAACCAAAACACTACAGATAATATCAGATAATAGCAGAAGATGACTCAGAATAGCCAATATAGAGGTATGTTAAATAAATTATTGGACTTTAAAAAACAGGAAACTTTGAAAACTTGACATCAGTCCAACACTCATTTACAAAGAAAGCCAGTATGTAGTTCCACATTTTGACATTAATGCCTCAAAGAAGAAGAAAATAGAGTAATATATTTAAGTCAAAGAGAAAAAATATGGACTAAAGCTCATGAAATATCTAGCCAAATTTAGGTTCAATTACAAGGGACTCAGATGAACTCTAAATAATGTATATGAACATAGGAAATGCTGAAACTATGAGCCTGCTGTGAGGAGTCTCCTAGAACGCATGATACAAGTAACTATATGACTGCCTGTATTATCAATATTAACAGTGAAGAAACAAAGTTACTTCAATTTAGATGTGCAGGAAAGGTAGAGATGAAGCAGAAGCAATAGCCAAAAGAAAATAAAAAAGGATGTGAAGCATATTACGTAAAGTAAAAGTAAGGGTCAGAAGGAGTCAGCAAACTACAGTTCCTTGGTCAAATCTGGCCCAAGCTTGTTTTAGTAAGTGACATTTTCTTGGAGTGCAGTCATCTCCATTTGTTTACCTATTGAAGTACAGCCCACCCTTTTGTTTGCATATTGTCTCTTTCTCCTTTCAAACTACAACAGCCAGCGAGTACTTTCAACAGAATCTAGATAGCTCATAAAACCAAATCTATTTATCTCAGTAGTCACATTTGGTTTATGAAAGTGAATCAACTTATTATTGTGAAGTCCAGTGACATAAAGGAAAGCAACATACTTTTCCCTGTCTTTAATATGGGAGCTGGGCCTTTGGGTAACCAATTATTTCATATGGAGAGGTTCCTCTTCCTAGAAATATTTTAGCTAATAAGCACAGAAGAACTGTCTCATAAAAAGTAAATGAAAGTAATGTCCAGAATGTTTAATGTTAACTAGTAAGAAAAAACAAAAAGGTATTCATTTGGTTTCTTGTTTGTTATTGTTGTTGTTTTTGTTTGTTGATTTGTTGTTTTTTATTTTTTTGCTAGGATTTTAAAGTTTGTACTCTATGAATAGTTTCTTCTTGATAATGATACCAATATAAATGAAATTACTTAGGGTGGAAAATAGATCTCCTACACTTTGCCTAATATTTTAAATGCTGCTCTTCTTAAAGTTTGGTAAACTCATCATGTCATTTAGGGGAAAAAAATTCTCTTTTATTTTTCCTTTATCTACAATTTCTATCCCTTCCAACAAAAGATTTCCAACTACTTTATGAAAAACATGTTTAGACACTTCTTAAGTAAATTATCTGAGATAGCACAATGATATGCTATAAGCTATTTATTTACTCATCGTCATAGTGTCAGTGCACTGAATAAAGCATAATTTTGTTAACTTTGAACAAAAAATAAGTTTAGGCTACCATCAAAAGGAGGGCACTTATACAAGTGACACTAAGTTTGGTTGTGGTGGACTGCTTTGCTTATGAATAGATCCAGTGTACGCCATTTTAGATTATAAAGAGACATTAAGACAATATGCTATTGGCCCCTTTGCTTAGTGGATGACCATGGTGATTGTGAAAGAGAAACCTGAACAGGGTTAAAATTAGAGAGCTATGGAAACACAATAGTCTCTAAAAAGGGCCTCAATAATCTCCCCCTGCTGGTATTCCTACCTATGAGTCTTCCTCTTCTCTTGCATGAAGGCCAGAGAATGACTTGGTTCTAACCAATAAAAATCAGCACAGTAGATGGAATGTCACGTCAGTGATTACGTAGACTCTATTTCCTTTGCTGGATTAAATGAAGTGAATACATGGAATTGTCTACATGACATGGTATTGATGGTGATGTGTGACCAATACTCAGTGAGGATCTGAGGCCCTCGGTCCAATATCACATAAGTAACTGAATCCTACCAAAACCACATGAGCTTAAAAATGTACCCTTCTCTAATCAAGCCTCAAATGAAACCCTAGCAGAGGATAATACCTCACTTCAAACCTGTATGAGACTATGAAACACAATACAGGTGACTAATTCCTAACCTACAGAAATGTCAAGATGATATATGTGTTTTTTAACACTAAGTTTGTGTTAATATTGTTATGCTGCAATAGATAGCTAATTCACATGGCTTTAATAATAAGACCAATGAATTGCTAACTTGGGACAGATAAAATTGCATACAACATAAGTTTGATATAAGAAAACATATGTTAGTCATATTTGGGAATAAGTTTCATAAACTAAATTTCTTTTTTGTAGAATTAGACATTGATAAATTGTTTACTTGTCTGACGTGTTATTATGTGAGATAAGAGCTAGAATTTTCTTTACATATTTAGTTTATTGATCCTTATAAAGTGCAGAAATATAAAGACTGTAGCCAAAGAACTTTCATCTTTAACATGGAAAATTGCCGTCTTTTATTTCAAACTTTAAAATTAGTATTTCATGTGTATTTTTCTACACTATGGATAGAAATGATTAACACCAGACAAATTAACTGTCATAATTTAAGAAGGAATTTAAATCCAATTCATACCCCTAAAAGCATTTAAAATTCTTTTTGTTAGTATATATGTAAAACAGGTTTACTTCTAGACAAAATATCTCCTCATTAACCTTTGTCTTAATTGTTTCAACATACCTCTTTCTACCTGAATCAAAACATACCATAAAAATGCAATTTTGTCCAGGCTAGAATTAAATGAGCCTCTATGACAATGACCGTTATATGACCAAATTTTAATTCTGTTCTATTTGTTGCCAGGCAGGACGCTTTTTATTTTGGTTTATGCCCTGTAAAGTACCAGTTACATGATTGGGGCATATTACATATTCCTTTTGGAATCACATATAATTTAAATACAAAATAAAGCAAAAAGAAGTCAAGATCCATAAAATCAGATGGCAGAGAGGAAAGATAGATAACAATATTGAATAGAATGAACCGAACATAAATTCATAGAGAAAGTGGATGAAATAAAGAATTGGACACTGCGTGTTCTATTTAATAAGGATAACTACTATGCAGTAAGGCAAATCCAGGGAGAACTTCAAGTTGAAATTAAATTCAAATTGTATGTGTATTCCATAATCTTAACATTTGGCAAGCAATGGAAGTTTTCTTTTTAAAGCATCATCTGATTTGCTTTGATCTACGAATTTGATCTATGAGGTGCGCCTGATAGTTTGTAAGTCTTAGAGTAAACTATCTCAAAGGCATTTTCCAGTTTGACCATTCTGAATGTTATATAATGACATTTATATAACTTCTTTTCTTTCTGTTGAATACAATCGAAATCTATTGATTAATTTCAGAAGCCTAGAATTATGGCCAAATAAGAAATTTCTTAAAAGGCCAAAATTATCTTTCTTTTGCTATTAATTCATTATCTTATAATTCATTATCTGTAATTCATTATCTTTTAATAAACCGTGCATCGTTAACCCTCTTCCAATTAACTTTCTAACATCTATTGTAAAATAAGTAGCTACTGAGTCTTTGAAATTCAAGAATTTTACTTTTTAAAGCTTGACTTACTGCTAATATAATTGAGAAAAACTTTTTACAATAAAAGAGGCACTTGAAACTATACAGCTTTAGTGATGAAGCCTAAGATTCAAAAGATCACCTGGATTCCCGCTGTCCAGAAAAGGATGCTAAGATCATGCTAGAGGAAATGGTTATATCTTTAACAGATATGGACCTAGACATTGCAGAGACAGATGGTTTCATATTTTAAAGATGTCTTCCTGAGAAGCCTTCACCAGAAACTCTCCCACAAAGCTTATCTGAGTTGGGTTTGATTTTCATGTTTCTGACATATCCTTGATGGCAGCACTAGCTCATGTTTTTCCCCCAAGAACAACACTTGGGGCATTATCAGCCATTTTACATAAATCCCGCAAATCTTGACTGAAATTAAAAATTACTTAAATTAAAACTTAAAAGGAGACTGGGTCATAATTCAATTAAAACCCTCCATTTTAATAGATGTCACTTTTAAATTTTATTACTTTATTATCTTACTATTTGCACTGTCCTCACCACCCCTACATTTCACATGTAAAACAGTTGCATATTTTTAAGGAGTAATGAACTTTGATTTTTAGAGTAGTTTTAGGATTCAAGAAAAATTGAGCCAAGTATAGAGTTCCACGTGCATCACCCAACTCCAGTTTCCCCTAGTATTAATGTCTTGCATTAATATGATCCATTTGGTACAATTGATGAATAAATATTTATACATTACTAACTGAAGCCCACATTTTACACGAGGCTTCATTCTTTGTGTTGTACGTGGTACTGCGTTTAGACTCATGCATAATGTCATATGTCCACCATTACAGTATCATACAGGGCAGTTTTGGTGACCAAATAAAATCTGTTCTTCATCTATTCGCCTTCCCATCACCTGAATCTGCCGTCACTGATCATTTTATTTTCAGTATACTTTTGTCTTTTCCAAAGTATGAATAGTTTAAGTCATAAATAAGTAATTAATATTTTGGACTGGCTCTTTTACTTAACAATATATACTTTAGCTTCCTCCATACATTTTTGTGGCTTGATACTTTTTATTGCAGAATCATATAACATTGTAAAGATTTAATACAAACATTTGCATTTTAGGAAGAAGAAAATGGATCAAAATGACTCCAAATCTCTTATTTAGAAGGAAATCTTTGAAGATAAAGTACAACCCAGGAACGTTAACTGCTACAGAATTTATATGCAATATAATACCACTTAATTATATCACGGATATATAAACGAATTCATAGATACCCATTTAACATTTTGAATTGATTATTATTTGAAAATATAGAGCACAATAAACCTCTTTCAATTAAATACTTTTGAACATCTTTGTCCCCTGAATAATGGTGGTACTAAAATCAAAGAATTTGCAATTTTCAAATGTTAGACCCAGGATTTACATTTTACGTACAGATGATACAATTATTATATAATTTAAAATTTATTTTATTTTTGGGTTCATGAAGTAATGGTAAAAGTAAATGTTATATGTGTCATATATTTATTTTAAATGCCACGTGGTTTAGCATACACAAATGTTTGTAAACAGATGCTATAAAACTACACTGGGATTCAATCGGGCTCTATTTCTTTCTTTCTACTGAGAGAAAAATCATATTTAGTTTGACATGATAGCATTCAATATATTCGTAAAGCAGTACCAATTAAGAAATGGTTTTTGCATCTACTATGAGGTAATTTAATGAAAATCAAAACAAAAGAAAAACCACAACTAATGTCCTATTATTTGTAACCTTGGAGTAATATTGTCAGGGTGATTTAATCTTATATATTTAAGTGAGAAAAACAGTTTCCAATAGGCATAGAGCAGAAAAGAGATACCAGCTCTCTCAGAATTCTTAAGATGGATTGTAGATAAGAAAATTAAGGATCAAATGCTTAGACACTGCTTTTTACATCTTTTCCAAAGTGTGTCTACTGTTGTTAAGAGTAGTGCTTCTATTCAGATCCATAAAGTTTCCTCATCTTAAAGAAAGGAAAATGGAAGCCCAGGAGTCATAAATAATTGTCCAAGTTCAGAAAATTATATCAAAGCTACATCTGTCTATGTCTTTGTTTCACTTATTGTTCTTGATAGAGTTTATCTACTCTCTCTTAGTCATTGGCTCTCAAACTTGAAAACCATAAGAATTAGCTGAAGAACTTATTAAAATTTTCAGATTTATTTTGATCATACTAAAAGATTATGATTTAGTAGGAGTATGAGGCCAGACTTAACAATGTCATTTGTAAAGATCACTCCTTCAATAGTTAAAGAGGCAAAAAGAACTGTTTTCCTAGCAAGATTTTTGTAGTGCCCTAAAAAACAGAAAAGTGTATCTTCAGGGAAAGTCATCTCTCATATCGGAGAATAAATCTAAATTAAAATAGAAAACAATCTTACCAAACAAGTGATGCTCTCTGCATGTGGATTTATTTTATATTATAGCAGTACTTTACAGATAGGTTTTTTTATTTATTTTTTTAAATCAAGATTCATAATTCTCCCTGAACTAGTGTACTTACTCATTAAATATTAATGCAGTTAGCATTAATATGATGGGTAGATGGAAGGCCAGTGGAGGGAGGGAGCAATAGGGGGGATCGTTTTATTAACTATATTGATGTCTAACCAATGTATTATGTACTTGAAACTAATTTAACTAAGTAAATTTTTAAAAATCCCTAAGTCTAGACATGTACAGTTTAGATAAGAATGATGACAATGTACCTCAGTGTATAGGTCATTTTAAATCTCTTGCATATGAGATATTAACTAGAACTGCTCTTTTTCCATTTCCTTGGCGCTTGTTATAAAATTATTTTCATTTTTCGTAGTCTATCTGGATTTTAAAGTATGCTTTTTCTCTGTTTTTGCAAATTGGACTGTTAGTCCTTTATAATTCTTTATAAAATCAACTCTATTTTTATTCTTCAATAGAAAGCGACTCAGAAAACATATTTTTAAATGTAAACTTCTAAAATTTTGCATTGTCATTTGTACAAGACCCATTCACATTAATGAGCACAGGGTGAATTATTACTCTAATAGGAACTGATAAGATTATGCTATTCACCACGGGCTTTGAATTTTTTTAAAAGATGTTAAGATAGTTATATGTATGGTATTCTTATTTGGATCTGCTGTATTAAGTTTGAAGAATACTAGAAATTGAAAATGACTCAATATTTTTTAAAAGTTAACAAAAATCTTCTTCATGAGGTGAATAAAAACATGTTAGGTCCATTTGCCTCTTTTCTCTATATAAAAATAAAAGTTTGAAATTGTTTTAATAGAAAATGATTTTAAAAATATGAATCTTTAAATATGAACATTTTTACCATTAAAAAATGCAAAGTTTATTAGTTTAATAATCAATGTTGATACATTTCCATTTTAAATAAATACTAAAGGCTTGTCTATATTGCTGGCACATTTGTTTGGAAAAGTTGTAAACAACTGTCTTTACTCAATTTTTTGGTAAATTATGTAAAATATTGCATTTCCCATTCAAAATAAATATTCATATTTAGACTCTCTGATCTATTCCAGATATATTGATCTTTCCATGATTTTTACCTCTAAAACAGATGACAAGTGAATCCCAGTGTGTGTAAGTCTTAGTCCATCATCCTGAAATGGAGGGCAAATTTCAGTCTTCCAAATGCTAACTCGACCCACAAGAGTTCCTTTATTCTAAAGTAATATTATGTGTTTGAATTACTATTTGAATTTTGATATTTCTGTGTGGATTAAATGAAAGATATATAAAAAGTACTTTTTGACTATGACAGTACAACTATTTTCCACAAGATTGAAATGGGTAATTGACAGAAAATCTTTTATCAGATATGAAAATATGGTAGCAATGAGATTGTGCCTCACAGATCTCCAACTATATGAAGCACATTGACCAAGGTCCTGTTGCTGTCTGAAGCGTTATATAAAGGCCATGCTTACTAAGGCTGTTTACAGATAAGGAATGAGAAGAGCAGAGATGCTCAGGCAGGTCCCTTCCTGGGAGACACAAGACTTATCTGCCATCTCATTATGAATTGAGGACTCCCTGGTCATCATGCAGAATCTCATTGAAATGACAGAGTAGTCATTTAAAAACACAGCAGGCTAGGATTATTCTCTCCCTCTTTTTCACTTGGGGTCAGAAAGCATGTGTTTTGAAGGTTTGCCCTGCTTCCTCATCATTTCTCTCACATAGGAATATCACCTAACAATATATTGGCTTGTTTAAATCTCATTTTGATGTCTACTTGTTAGAGGACAGACCTGCACTAACAAACACAGGACATTAGGAGATTTTTGTAAGAAGTATTAGTATTTCTAAATATAGAAATTAATCAAAGTATTCATAAACATTTACAAGAAGAGTTCTGGGGAAAATAAAGATGAAGAATTGAAAAGATATTAATATGAACTTTAATCTATATTAAAATAGGTATTAACATATATTAACATATAATAATTGAGATAAATAAATTGAATAAACTTAATATATGTTAATTATTGTGGAGACAAAAATGAATAAGAAAACCTTGAGGGTTATAGTATACCATTATTTAAATATTATTACAATGTAGAAGAGTACCATATGTTATAGGATATTTTAAGCTAGTATTAGAAACTCCAATTAATATTTCCATCAGGTTCAGCAGCAACATGAGTGCAATCACTCTTTCCTTCCACATCACAGGGAGATACAACATGGTACAGAGTTCTCTTTCCCAATCCTTGCCAAGATACCTTCTAATAATAAATAAGAAAGCATTACTTGTCACATCTGTCTTAACCAAAGATTTTTGTTCAATTTAGTGGAAGGGTATCAGAATATGCCACCCAAAATTACAACAGTAGAAGTTTAGGACATGCCACCCTAAAATATGTCACTTTGGTATGTCGATTACTTTGAGCTCTAGGCAATTACAAAACAGCAACTTCAGGTTGCGGTTTTCTCTGAACTTCTCTTACCTCCAAAAGGAACTTAATTGTCATAGATCCTCTCTCCCTAGGAGCTTTGTCAACTAACAAACATTGATTCTTAAAACTGGACAAGAGACTAGAAGTGGACACAACACCCAGACAAAATTTGTCACAAAATATCAGATCTCCCATCTACTCTTTTAAGAATCCATTTATCTTTCCAAAAAGCTATTTACGCTCCTAAGAGGCTTATAGGCCGCTCTTCCATTTCCCTGTTAAAATAATATTTAATGCTGAATTCTAAAACCACCTCTTTGAGTTACTCATTTTTCCTAGGCATCTCCCATGTATACATAAAATATGCATGTTAATAAATTTGTATTTGCTATTTTCTTGTTAATCTGTTTTTTTTTTTTTTAATTACAGAGTCTCAGCTAAGAACTCAGAAGGGTCCAGGGACAATGATATTTCCTCCCCTACACATTCATATTCCTTAAAAGAGGGAGTGAATGCTAAAATTGATGAACACTCAAAGAAAAGTGCAGAGAAAATATAGTAAGAGGATAACCATAGTCATAATAATCTCAGCATAAGCACTGACATACCAACTTTCACATCTATCCAAACATTAGGGGGTGGAATTCCTCCCAACCGTAAAGTGAGTTTTTTAAAAAAGACTAGTGGACACTGAGGTAAGAACTTTAGAAAAATCAAGTATTAAATAAATTATTATGTTGACTAAATGATCTCTATGGTATATTTCATCCATTATATGATATGACCCTAAAACCAGAATGTTGAAGAGTAAAATTAACTTACTTTTCCATAGTTCCAGTGAAAATCAAATTGAAGAAAATGGTTTAAATTAAGATATGAGACTGCATATAGATATAGAGAAACTTCTTAATTCCCTGAATGGTAGTAACTAGAAATTAAGGCTTATTTATGGGACGGAAGGGCTAATACTTAAACTCAGTACATTAAAAAAGAATTGAAGCCACCTGAAGATGATTTTGAGAAAGAAGGGGTGTTTCTGTAACAAAAGATAAAGAACATGCCATTACCCATTAACTCCTTAAGAAATGCATTTCAAGAAAAGAGAGGAAAAATAAATAAATAATTATGTGGGCATGCAAACTCGAAGGCATTGAAATTACTGATATTTCCTTGTCCAAAAAGACACTCGAAAGAACCAAATAAAAGAGGAATGTGGCATTAAAATCAGTATTAGTTATGATTTTGAAATTGTATGTTGTGTATGCTTCTAAATAACGTGGATGTTGTTTACAATCATATGATATTAATAAATAATATGTTAATAAATTAATAATATAAATAAATACTATACTGTCTGAAGAGTTATATACTTTCAAAAGTTTTAAGAAGAACACAGTGCATCCTGGGAAATGTAGATGATCATTTAATAGAAGATAAAGCAAATAATGTCTTGATCCTCCATTTAACTTAATTAAATGACTCAAGAAAATATTGCAAGAAGAGGTCATGAAGTTACAGAAATGAGTCTGTTTCAACTATGACCATTTCCATAAGAATTAAAGAGAATCAAATGCATACTTATCTTAAGAATTGCTGCAATCTGGCCTTTAAAAAAGTAAACATACATCTGTAGGGGCAAATTGCTTTCCCATTATGAGATTCCTTCTACTCAGAAAAATTACTTGAAACCAGACCAAGAGGAAGCAACTTTAGTTCCCAAGACTTGTGAAAAGACAAAAATCAAATCTTTTTCTACACATACATAAAAATATCCCAATATTATAAATTATAAACAAGAAAAATAATGTCAGAAATTTCTGTTCTAATCTTTGGCAAGAGAAATTACTTAGCTCAATATGTAAGGTGATCTTTGTAAATTCCTTGACTAATTTTACCAACTTCATTTATTTATTTATTTTTCAAAGAAGCATTAGCAGAAAGGAAGTTTTTAAGTATGAAAACAGACACATCATAATTAAGTATGTAAAATGAAGTTTTGGTTTTCTGTTGTATTGCTACTTTTGCTTTGGTAAGCTAACCTACTAATTATCTGTCACCAAAAAGTTAGCTGGCAACCTAATAGGATTTTCCTTTAGTAAATATTGAAGTATTTACTATGACGTTTATAATAATTTTAGAAAATATAACAGGACTATTGCTATAATCCAGCAATCAAACAGGAGTCAGAATTCAATGTTTAAATATTTTAATTTTAGAAAAAGACCAATAGATTTTGCATCTCTAATTAGGACAGTTGTATTAAAAAATGATTGCAAAATAGTTCATGCCACCTCTCAAGTCTTTTTGATAGCTTCCACAAACTAGTTTACATCTCATAACCCTAATTTACACTCTGCCATGCTTTACTTTTCAGTTTTCTTTTCTTTTAGTTTTTGATGAAGATGATTATACTTCTCTGGAAAGTGGAGAAAGCAATTAATTGTAATCAAATAGCCAAACTTTAGCTCGAAGGCCTGAAAGGTTGAGTTTGGAATATGTGATATCAATACATGATAAGCTAAAATAATTTGAAATGGGTTAAAACATCCAAAAAAGCTCAGCTGATATCTGTTTTGAATTCAAAGGAAAAAATTAATTCTATTATTACTATATATTAGTTAAATTGAATTATTAATTCTATTATTATTAGAATTAATAATTCAATTTAACTAATATATAATTAAAAATCTTTCTATAATATTATACCATTAGTTCATGTACCCAATTGTATATATTCTTAATAGAAACCAACTTCTTTTAAAATATCTACAACAATCAATATCTATAATGCGTCTAAAGTTGCACATTTAATGTGCTAGTTCTCCACAAACACCATTTTCCTTTTTTCTCAGTAATATCTTAGACATAGTTGCCTAACAATGACTAGCATTCCTCTGCCTTTTCAAAGCCCAGTGTGGACACTTGCCAGGATTTTCAAGATAAAATGTGAGCTGATGTAAAATTTGCAACTTTCACCTCACTTGGTTTGGAAAATCTGTGGATGTCAACTTCTGCCTTTTTCCCTTTCCATGGACTGAAATGAAAATGATTGAGGTTATTTTGAAACAGAATGCTAAAGACGGAGGGTGCTAAATTGGCATACGTTCTTGAATGACTACATGGAAGAACAGCATGTGAAGGAGCCAACATTAAGCCGAAACACTCATTTTAGACTGTCACGTGAGCCCAACTTGTTTCTTTGTTGTTTATATCATTGAAATGTAAGTGTTTCTTTTTGCAGCAGCCTGTCCTAACCTAACTCATCATTTTCATTCTGAGAGTTCAAGATTTAATGACTGGCAATTGTAAAAAAAGAAAATGATTACTGGGTCAAGGGAGAGGTTTAGGTGAAGAATCCAGTTCAAAATTCTAAGCTAAACAAATACTTTAGAACCTCTCTTTAATATTTAGTCATATGTTGAAAACTAGTGTTTCCTAAGGAATTCAAAACCATGAGCATTGAAATTAAGGCATTCCTGGGTTGTAAATACCAAACCTCAGCTCACAATGCTGCTTACGTTGGATGACTGCCTTCCATGTATAACTCATGAGCAACTAAGTTTGCAGCAACTAATCACTCTATTTATTTTCCTTAAGGGAAGATACTACATCAGCTATCATGACAATCTGAGATACAGTGTACTTTTCCAAAGCTAGTCATTGAACTTATAAAAAAATATGCATATAAGCATAGAAGTTTTCTACCATGAATGCTGTTTTTAAACTGCCAAACTAGGAAATATTGCAATAAAATGAGAAAATTTCTATAGTGATTACTATATTATACCATTAGTTGTTTGATACTTTATAATTGAAATGGTACTAGCTATCATGGTAAATAAGCCCCTAAATTTCTTCTCATATAATAGTTCATTGAGGACATTCCTAGTTAGGTAGGTATTCTCCAAGCTGTGATTGAAAAGGCCTAAGCTACTTTTAAATCATATTTCTATAATTATCACCATATGGCTCCCAAGTTTTCCTGATTTTTTTTTTTCCATTTCACACATCGAACAGGAGAAAACGTTAAGTCAGACTTGGAAATGAAGTAGACCATATTGTTCCACACATTTTATTTGGCAGAATTCAGTCACATGGCTCTATATAGCAAGTGAGGCTAGGGAATGTAATCAAACTGTATGTCCTAGAGTAAGAGGAAACCAATGAGGAGGCCCAGGAACTCTCTGCTATGTACTTCTCCAAAAATCTTTGAAAGCATGATAAATGATAAATGATAGAGATGATTGATGAAGAAGAAAATCATCAGCCTTAGAACTTTTTTAATATTTCATTCCAGGTTTTAAGACAAATTTAAGCCTACATACACATTCTGTTTCAGTTATTCCCATTTATTCATACAGTAGTATATTCTGCCAATACTTAAGATGACTTTTTTATTATGCAAATTTCTGAGTGACATCTAGGAAACAAAACAATCCTGTTCATTATCCAAGTACTCTGAATCCATTATGGCAATTCTCTTGCCTCTTACCGTAGGATCTTCTTCATAAACTGCAGGACGCTATGAAATTTCCAAATTGTCTTTATGTGTTAGAGTAAGAAATGCACTGAGACAGCCAGGGCACTACTTGCAATTGTTATAAAAGCTCTTCTCGAAGGCCAAATATTCTTCCCCTTGTGCTCAAATGACTGCTATCAATTTTAGAACCAAATAACTGGCTATTTGTTTCTTCCCTAAGGTAACAACTCTATTAATAGAATCCACTTGCAGTTAGTAGTTCTATGCAAAGAAAGTAAGAAGTGGTAAATTATTCATTGAAAACTTATTTTAACAGGTGGCAGTAAATGAAGACAACTAACAGAGAAAAAGGTAAAGGTGCAATGCCGTGATGAAATCTATGATCTTGGCCTTACTTTCACAAAGTTTTAGCTAGAAATGTTAATGAGCAATATGAGAGGGAAGACTGGAGGCATACTTCTATTAAGGAAATGAGTTCCAGATGAAACCCTAGAGAAAAGGCACACAATTGGTTGAGTTTATTTAAAGGGAAAGTGTTCTGCATCATCTTTTTTTTTTTTTTCTTTCTCTTGAGGTTTTCAAAGAATGACTAGACATGAGGTGAGAAGTTTTGGAGAACAAAGATGGGAATTTTATTGGGCTGAAACTGTAAGGAACTTTTGGACTCTTTTCAAATAGAAAGTACAATTTTTTGTATCTGCTAGATAAATTGGTGAAAACACAAGTGAGGTTTCATCTATCTTGGTTCTTGAGAAGACTAAAGTGAAGACATTCAAGGAAATTCTCAAAAAGTAGAAAACTGTATGTCCCATAGCAAAGAATTGGAGTCCACAGGTTACTGTATCAACAAAAAAGGAAGAGTTTTGGTAATAATATACATAATGAAGAAAATAGCCTTTAAAACAGATTGACCAGTAATTCTTATTGTTTTGAATATAGCTTACATCTCAATGTCTTACATATGTGTTATGTAGGATTTTCTGCTATATTTAGATTCCATGATTTAATTTGCTGCTTAGGTATTATAAAGACAACATTTTATAAAAGGAGAAAACTAGTCGATTGAGTGTAGTAAATGTTCCCTGTTGCATCATACCACCTCCTACATTATCATAGCCCCTGCTCTAACTTAAAATTCTTAGGTAGGTTTTAGAAATGGTCAGAGGAATGAAATCTAAATTCCAGAATATGACAAAGTGGTCTATTATAAGAAATCTTCATTTCTCTTGTGTCTCAATTGGCATCGTTGTATAACTTCCATCTAACTCTAGGTAGAATAAATGACTAAAATATTCTGTACTGAATGCAGTCTCCCATATTCCTTATTTATACTTCTATATATGCTGAGTCTTAGTATGGAATCCTTCCACATTTTTGTGGAGTGGCTAAACTCTACTTTCCTTTGAAATACAGTTCAAAACTATGGTGACCATATTCGGACACAGTTAAATGTTTCTTTAACATGCTTTCTCAGTACCGTGAGCTTCCATTATTGTGTATTATAATTTTCATATTATTCTTCATATCCCTCCATGGTTGAAAACCTCTAGAATACAGTGACTGCTGCCTTTTAATGATCTGTGCAGAACAATAAATCCTTGTGAGAAAACTATCTCCTGTGAGTCCTAACATACTAATAAATGTACACTACTGTTTTAAGTTAGAGACAAAAATAAAACAATCATGAAAGAAAATTCTATTGTTTTCAAGAGAGCATTCTAAATCTTTCTATCAGTCACATGTAATTACAAAGCAATCCTAATATACAGTAATTTTAATTTCATTATTTTTTCAATAAATCCTTTAGTTCCTAAAGACACACGTGCACACGTGCACACACACACAAACACACACACACACACACGATGTACTGAATTTTATCCCCTAAAATTCATACGTTGAAGCACTAACCCTCAATGGAACAATATTTGGAGATGGGCCTTTAGCAAGGAATTAGGTTTAGATGGGCCAGGAGCGTACGGCCCTTATCTGGACATGACTGCCCTTCCAAGAAGAGACACCAGAGAGCTTGCTTGCTTTTCCTCACTTTCCTGTAAGTGAGGACATGTGAGAAGGCAGCGTTCTGTAAACCCGGAATACAGTCCTCACCAGAACCTGACTATGTAAGTGCACTGATCTCAGACTTCCAGTCTCCAGAACTGTGAGAAAATAAATGTCTGCTATATATGACACCCAGTTTTGTGATAGTCTGTTATGGCAGCCTGACCTGACTAAGTGTGCACACTAACTCTATAGCTATATGACATAATATATGCACATAAATACAGATACACTCTTTAATCTTTAAAGGAATTGTAAAAATCTCTTTTAATTTTAATTTTCTTTTCTTTTCAATTACAGTTGATATTCAATATTATATTAGTTGCAGGTGTACAACATAGTGCTTAGACAATTATATAACTTAAAAAATGATCCCCTCATAAGTCTAGTACCTGACACTACACATATTATATAATATTATTGACTATAGACTCTATGCTGTACTTTACATCCCTGTGACTATTTTGTAACTACTAACTTGTCTTAATCCCTTCATCTTTTTCACCTGTACCCAACCCCACTTCTCATTTGCATCTGTAAATTTGTGCTCTATATCTATAAGAAATTTTTTGGTATGACTATTATCTTTTGTAGATTCCACATATAAGTGAAATCATGTGATATTTGTCTTTCTCAGTCTAACTTATTTCACTTAGCATAATGCCCTCTAGATCCATCCATGTTTTCGCAAATGGTAAAATTTCATTTTTTATGGCCATGTAATATTCCACCATCTAAATGTACCATGTCTTCTTTATCCAGTTATCTTTTCATGGACATTTCAATCACTGATTTTTTTGAAAGTATCACTTCCGATACCCGTCAAAAATTTGAAAATATAGAGTATTTGGCAAGAAACTAAATGTCTACTTCTCAGTATCGCGATCATTAGCATTTGCATTTTAAACTCAAAAACAATGTTGTATTTTTCAGAGATTGTTTTTATCAATTTTAATGGATCCAATATTCATCAAAGCATTACTAAAACTGATATTTCTTGCACAAAATTGTCATTTAACTACATTAACTTTTAAAATAAATATAATGTTAATTTTTTAAAGCTTAAAATGGATTAAAAGTCTACCACAAGGGGAAATGCATATCACATCAATTTTTAGAGACCAAAACAAAAGCCTTTGTGTATTTTAAAACCTGATAGGAATTAATACCTGTATTCCTCTTGTGTGAAGCGTGGAATTTCTCCAGCATATAAGACAAGATTTTCACTGAGCTACTGCTGGACATCACATATCACCATCATAGAAAGCAATTAAAAGTAATAAAAATTAATGTTAAGGAAATTATTAACAGTAAGAAAATCCAGCATAATTTTACTATGTGTATGTTTAATCACTGGACTGCCTGGTTACAGGAGGGTGTGCACTGCATACCAGGTGGCAGACATTGTACGTATATTTTCTTTTATCTTCAGAATAATCCTGGCATGTAATGTTAATATTTTTATTTGTCACAAGAGAAAACTTAAGGACATTGTTACTAACTCTATGATAAAAAATACCAGTAGAATAGGAATATGATAAAATATCTCACCAATGATAAACTTTTCTACAATTCCTCTGGTACTTACACTGACAACATAAGTCTCTATAAGGGCTGAAACTTATTTTAAATGTGTTAAATTCAATCACATTGATAACAAAAAGTTAATTGGCTTCTTAAAAAAAGCAAATTAATCTTTCCAGTGAAATAATTATGTGTAGGATTACGGGGCAGTAATTCTTAATTGGGAGGACAAAATAGAAAGACCAAACTTTAACACACTTTGATATACATACTTAAAAAAAATTTCAACACATAAAACACAGTTCATACTACAAAGCAGAAATTGTTCAAATAATACAAACTCAAGAAAAGCTTTAGTCTTATTTTGTGACAGCCGTATGTTAGTTATTACTAAAAGAACAGTTATGATTTACCGCTTTCTTGATAAGCAATATTATGTTAACCAATATTATAAAACAATGTTTATTTTAAGAAATGTTAATTTCAAAATGAGGTTCCTCTGTAATAGAATTTTAAAAGCTGCACATTACTAGTCTAAATTAATTCCACCTAGATCATGGAACCATAGCCAAGGGTCATCCATAGATCTAGATGTACCTTGTGGTATAAATTTACAAACAGAACAATTAATTTAAAACATTGATAAAATTATGTATGCCTTCCAGTAAACATTGTCCTTGATGAGAATGTTCATTTATCTATACAGGTTCACTTTTGTAAAATATTGATAAAAGCAGCATTGAGAAGTCATCATAGCATTCTTTTCAATTCTTAATGCTGGGCTAACTATGCTGAAAGTATTAAGCTGTAACGCCTCTGGCCTTGGAGAAGATAACTTCTTCCTGAGGTTCAAAAACCTACGATTGAGGTCACCTCATTTTCAACTCAGGTGATTCACGTGTTGGACATGTTCTCATGAAACTGAAAACCATCCTGTCAACTCAACACAACAATCCAATTGATACCCGTTTCTCTAGCGCCAGAGAGCCTGTCTTGGGGTTGGTGCCCTAATCATCTCAATGGTCTGTCATTTTACACAAATGAAACCTAGGTGAAATATGTAGCTAAGGAACCTTAGGAAAAGGTCAGATGTGCCAACCCATTAGCCCACAGCCATTGAGCCCGTTGCATGTTCAGCACCAGCTACCCAGGGATTGACCGCCACTCTGGCATTGACCCTCTGTACGCATGTCGTTATCTTCCTGCTACCCTGAGGCCGTGGTTGGTCCCGGTCTGTTGTCTGAGTTTCAGAATTCATTTTGGTTGTTTTGCTACTTTATGTCTTGCCCTCCATTCCAGGTACACACGGGAGTGAAACCATAAAGGCCCTATTTCTTTCCATGACATAATTCCCTACCTTTGGTGGGCTGAGGGGCCAGTCAAAAATGCCAAGGTCACAGCATGTTTATGTGAAGCATTCTGCCAGGAAGTGGCAGAGGCTGCAGTTCCAAGAAAATGCATTTCTGAAATCCCCAGGGCTTTTAGATGATCATTTATCATCGCAATGAGAACCGGCATTAGCACAAGCCTCTGGTCGGAGTCAGCCTGTGGCCCTCAGGCAAACAGATTGAAGATGCTGACGTGACTTGAATGGTGAAAGAGTTCAATGCAAGGCAGGTGAGGCCGGCCTCCCATTAGGCCTGTAGCGAATGAAGGACTATCAGGCAAGAGAGGAAGCAGAAGGCCTGAGTCTTGGTTCTCATGTGGTCTCCGAAATCTCTTCATTCAGTGTAGAGTGCACACCCTGTCCTTCTCATCTGCCCAGGGTGAGGCAGGAGAAGAGGTGGTATGAAGCAGTAGTGGGGGGGCCTCAGCAGAGTGTGCTACTGAAAGAGCCTCTGCTGTATGCAAGAATACGGAGCACTCACTTGAAGTTCAGGACACACAAGTGCAACCTTTGTGGAGAAATGAAGCCCTCTGCGCCAGGCTCCGTCACAGCTGTTATCAACAAATTCTCGCCTTCAATGCCAACATGTGTGAAGACACCAAGTCTCGGGAAAGGCCTGAGCAAGAGCTGGCCAGATGCTGTCTTTCGCCCTCGGGGCCAGGCTGGCAAATGTCCTGGAATTGCAGGGTCAGGAGTCACTGTCACGCCCCCAACTGGGAAATCAGCCCATGGACAGTTCGCAGGGGATCTGCAAAGTAGCCAGTCCTTTAGGTGCCAGTTCACTCCCTGCCAAAACTGTCTAATTCACCAATATTCATGCTTCCGTTCCAAGTCTCTGGGCTGACAAACAAGGGACCAGGAGCCACTCTTTGAGCAGGGCATCTTCTATTCTGGATATGTTTCTTTCTCCCTGGGCCTGTCTTTGCTTGGCTCTTGTGCAATGTTCGGACAACTAGGCCCAGAGCGAGTGAAATATCAGAGGGGAGCTCTGGCTGTGCAGGGGCCTGAAGAAACAATTCAGCCTTTCTGGGCCCCTGGACTGGCACAGGTGAGTAGCCCAATTAAAGCTCCTTTGTAGAAGGACTAGCTATCAATAAATCACAGCTGTTGTGCATGCGCTTGATGTCAGCCAGGCCGTGGGCTCTGCCTTCTCCCAGCCTTTTGCTGTGTCTAACCATCCCCTAAAGTCCTGTTCTTTTCCCTGATTCATTTCTTTTGCCTTTTACTCTCAGATTCCACTTTCATTTCCTGTTCCATTACAACACATATGAATTATCAAGCAGGCGGTTTCCCTATTCTTTCAGGTTCTTTTGAAACTTGCAGGCAATTCCACATTCCTTCGCTCACCCATTCTCCCATCTTCAGCTCCCCGACACCATTCCTACATTCCTCAACATACCTATTTCACAGCCAACTTCCGACCAGTTTTTCATAATCCCAATCCTCACCTTAGTCTCTTGCCCCCCAGAGAAAAGCTGTAGGAGCCAAGAAAGCACCCAGCTTCCGGGAGCAATCCTGCCTTCATGCCCATTGCCCAGATAGGTTGGGGTAGCCAGGGACTGGGTTCTGGGGAAATGGAGTTTGCTCATGTCTCATTCAGCCTGGAAGAGGACTCAGAAAGCAAGACCACACATCCTCACCATAGGCATGCGACCAGGCACGCTCCCTTTTGTCCTTGAGCAAGGTATGGCAGTGAGCTTAAGAGAGTGTAGAAGGCCCAGGCATCTGGAGACCATGAAGTGAAAACTGAGGCATCTTCAAGGGCCTGGCTGGGATACTATCATGAACTTGGGTGTCTTTCTGTGTCCTAGTTAAACAGGGACAGCCACATCTTCCCTCATTGCTCTTCCTGCTCTGGGAGTTGTGTAGCTGTGTCATGTACTTAATATCTGAGGATCTCAGTTCAAATAAACTCTATACTGGGTAGGAGAGGTACCATTCTGTGTGTTTGTATATGTGTGTGTGTGTGTGTGAGAGAGAGAGAGACAGAGAGAGAGAGAGACAGAGAGAGAGACAGAGAGAGAGACAGAGAGAGAGAGAGAGAGAGAGAGAGAGAGAAATGCAGACATGTGGATATCCAGGCAGGTGGAAATGTGTGAATGTCTGCATATGTGCGCCTGTGTGAAAGTTTCTTAAGTGTCTGGGAGTTTTCAGGTGTTTAAAGATGTGAGTATTTGGTGTCCTTGCTAAAGTGTGAGTGCAAACCAGCATGTGAGCATAAAGTGTCCTTTGCATTTCTGAATGTCCAGATGAGTGGGAGTGGTTCATATATTTTTTTCTCCAGAGACACCTGCAAGCATTGGTCTGAGACTGGTCTGATGGAAGCTTGTGAAAAGTGAGGGAAATCCTCTCAGTCCTATCGTGGGAGTTTGCTGGTGGCTCACTGTTGCTTGACTGTTTGCAGGAAACACGTTGGGAGGTGTGTACCTCTCAGACCATGACGTCATGGACCTCAATCCAATATAAACTTGGACTCCGTCCAAGCTTACATCAAGGTTCTAAATTTCAAAAAGTCCAAGAATTGAATCAAAGACATCTGCCCGAATAAACTGCTGCCTACACCGCAGCCCATGACCATTAGGTGGGAGCTTCACGCACAGCATGGCTACGGACACCAGGGGGTGAACAGCCTGCTCCTGCTGCTGGCCTACCCAGGTTAATGTCTGAATCCACCTCAGAAGTAGGGCCTCCTGTCACCAAAGGGAGGGAGCCCGGAGCAGCCTTTGAGGCCCAAGGTGGACCAGTAAACATCAGGCCAAAGTTTAGCCCAGGGCCCCGATGGCAGACTTGGGGGACTGGCGTCTGCTTGTCTCACAGGGTTTTGTGCATAGAGAATAGAGACTCTTTCCTTCGCTCCGAGTTGACCTCAGACTTCATCCTATCCTTTCCCTCATAATGTTCTGGTGATTTTCAGGTGATTGTGGAAACATGCTTATCTGGATGACCTGCCTTTCTAGGAGACCGTTAAAAAATCAGGCCAAAATTTTGCCCAGGGCCCTGTTGGCTGGAGTCATGGACTGGTGGTTGCTTGTCTCACAGTGATTAGAGACATTTTCCTTTGCTCTGAGTTGACCTCGAACTTCATTCTCGCCTTCCCCTCATACCTTTCTGGTGATTTTTAGGTGATTGTGGGAACATGCTTGTCCCAGAAGACGTGCCTTTCTAGTGGCCAGCCTTGAAATTTGAGCTTTCTCTATCAGTCAGCTGTTCACAGGAATACTCTGTATCACCCAGTCACCATACAGTCGATCCTCTAGTGCCCCTTTTGCCCTTCCCCACTCCAGTTCTCATCTCATCCTGAACTGGTCTTTGCCCTTGAAACCCTGGTTGATTTTCTTCACAGAATCCATGTGTCCTGGATTGTTTATAAAGGATTCAGGATTGTTTCATGTAGGAAGTGGAGCTTTGTTTCAGGCAGATTCAAAAACCCTGACAGGGCAGGAATATTTAACTGTCGGGAACTACCTGAGTCCCCGGAGCCATCATTCAACCCAACTCCTAGGAGGCAGGGGCCTTCCCAGTACTCTTTGTCCTCAGCGAGAAGTTTCATTTTTCTACAAATCTTCCTTTCTTGGTCTGATCTCAGAGTTGATATGGAATATTGTCTTTTGAGTCAAGCTTGCATTTTGTGTATCAGTTTTTATATGTTGTCGACAAGTGATTATTTTGGATACTTGCCTATATTATGTTTCAAGAACTGTATTTAGCATTATCTGGTGAAGATCTTTCTGGAATATTCACACTCAATTTAACATTCTCTGAATTTTTTTCAAAGTGCAGACTACATTGCAAGGCACAATCCCAAAGATATTTCAGGTAAATAAGAATTACTTTTGTATGAAAATGTCCAGTAATTTCTTAAAATTCTGACAGGTGGCAGGTGATATCGCATTGCGGTTTAATTTGCATTTCTCTGATGATAAGTGACCTTGAGCATCTTTTCATATGTCTATTGTCCATCTGTATTTTCTCTTTAAAGAAGCAGCTGTTCAGATCTTCTGCCAACTGTTTAATTGGATTGTTTGGGTTTTTGTTGTTGTTGTTGAGTTGTATGAGTTTTTTCAATATTTTGGATATTAAATTAACCTTTATGAGATGTATCATTAGTGAATATCTTCTCTCAATCAGTTTGTTTTCTTTTTTTTGTTGATGGGTTCCTTTGCTGTGTAAAATATTTTTAGTTTGATGTAGTCCTATTTGTTTATTTGGTCTTTTGTTTCCCTTTCCCAGGAAGATATATCACAAAAGAAATTACTGTTAGCAATATCAGAGAGTTTACTGCCTATATTTTCTCCTAGACTTTTATGATTTGGGGTCTTACATTTATGTCTTTAATCCATTTTGAGACTCTATTGTATACAGTGTTAGAAGGTGACTCAGTTTCTTTCTTTCTTTCTTTTTTTTTTTTTGCAGTCCAATTTTCCCAACACCATTTATAGAAGACACTGTCTTTACCATACTGTATATTGTTACCTCCTTTGGCATGAATTCATTTCTGGGGTCTCTATTCTGTTCCATTGTTCAATGTATCTGCTTTTAAGCCAATACCATGCGGTTTTGATTACTATTGCCTTGTAGTATAGTTTGATATCAGGTAGTGAGATACCTCCAACTTTGTTCTTCTTTCTTAAGATTGCTGTGACTATTTGAGGTCTTTCATGCTTCTGTGTACATTTTAGGATTATTTGGTCTAGCTCTCAGGAAAATGCCATTGGTATTTTGATAGGGATTGTACTGAATCTATAGAATGCTTTGGGTAGTATGGCCATTTGAATGATGTTGATTCTTCCTACCCATGAGCACAGTATGTGCTTCCATTTATTTGTATCCTTTTCCATTTCTTTCTTCAATGACTTATAATTTTCTGAGAACAGTCTTTTACGTCCTTGGTTAATTTGATTCCCATGTATTTTATTGTTTATGATGCAATTGTAAATGGGATTGTTTTCTGACTTTCTGTTTCAGAAAGTTCATCATCGGTGTATAACAATGCCACTGACTTCTGAATATTTATTTTGCAACCTGCCAGTTTACTGAATTCATTGAATCAGTTCTAACAGTTTTTGGTGGGATTTTTAGGGTTCTCTATATAGAGTACCATGTAATTGGCAAATAGAGAGAGTTTTCCTTCTTCCTTTCCGATTCAGAAACCTTTTATTCCTCTTTCTTGTGTGATTGCTGTCTCTAAGACTTCCAATACAATGTTGAAGAGGAGTGGTGAAAGTGGGCATCCTTATCTTGTTCCTGATCTTAAGGAAAACACTTTTAGTCTTCCCCCATTAAATATGATGTTAGCTGTAGGTCTGTCATATATGACCTTTAGTATGTTGATGTATGTTTCCTATATGCCCACTTTGCTGAGAGTGGATGCTGGATTTTGTCAAACACATTCACTGCATCTACTGATATGATCATATGGTTTTTATCTTTTGATTTGTCAATGTGGTGTATCACCTTAATTGACTGGCAGATATTGTACCAACCATGCATCCCAGGAATAAATCCAACTTGATCATGGTTTATGATGATTTTAATGTATTATTGAATTTAGTTTGCTAATATTTTGTTGAGGATTTTTGCATCAATGTTCTTAAAAGATATCGGCATATAGTTTTCTTTTTTTGTAATGTCTTTGTCTGGTTTTGGAATCATGGTAATGGTGGCCTCAAAAAGAGTCAGGGAGCCTTCCCTACTCTTGAATATTTTGGAATAGATTGAGAAAATAGGTGTTAATTCTTGAATGAACATTTGCTAAAATTTGCCTGGTCCAAGACTTTTGTTTTTTGGGAGGTTTTTGATTACTGATTCTACTTCATTGATGGTAATCAGTTGGTTCAGATATTCTGTTTCTTCTTGACTCAGTTCTT
The DNA here is from genome assembly GCF_902729225.1 of Pteropus medius. NCBI lineage: Eukaryota > Metazoa > Chordata > Mammalia > Chiroptera > Pteropodidae > Pteropus > Pteropus medius. The sequence continues at coordinate 169,478 of NW_024346235.1, read as the reverse complement.
GGGAGATTGTATGTTTTTATGAATGCACCCATTTCTTCCAGATTGTCCCAATTTGTTGGCATATAATTTCTTGTATTTTCTTATGATCCTTTGTATTTCTGTGGAGTTTGTAGATATTTCTCTTCTTTTTTCATTTCTGATTTTTATTTGAGTCCTCTCTCTTTTGTCCCTGAGGAGTCTGGTTATGGTTCTGTTAATTTTGTTTATCCTTTAAAAAAACCATCTTTTGGTTTTATTAATCTTTTATATTGTTTTTCTCGACTCTATTTTGTTTATTTCCGCTCAAATCTTTAATATTATTTACTTCTTTTCACATTGGGCTATGTGTGCTGTTCCTTTTCTAGTTCTTTTCAGTGTAAGTTTAGATTGTTTATTTGAGCTTTTACTTGTTTTTTTGAGGTAGACATGTATTGCTATGAATTTCCCTCTTGGGACTGCTTTTGTGTGTCCCATAGATTTTGAGTCCTCATTGGCCAGAGATAAGAAATGTGTCTATCCTATATCCTAGTTATTGGGTCAGTCCTACACAAACGAGTTAGAGTAAGAATGAAGGAGATATGATTATCCAAGCAATATCTGAATTCTATTAACAAAGGAAGGCAGAAAAGATACAGGAGAGTAAAGTAAATTGAGATATATTTATTGACCATATAATTAATATATGGACCACCATTAGGTGCTAGAGCATCTATGAATAAGATAGATTGCTTCGGCCTTAGTCAATCAATTTATAGATTATAGTGCCAAAGAATATAGCAATTTGGACAAGTTATTTATGAAAGGTTGTATGCAATTAATTTTCCTGACTATATATGTTTCTTGGGTTTTGTTATAAAAGGTTTCAATGTAGGCATGATATAATTGCCCACTGGAATCTAGATTAGAACTGAGCAAATGAAGATAAAAATATAAGTTGGTATTAAAAGAGTAAGAATTAAAAGAAAAAAAAACATGTGAAAGGAATAACAATAAAAATAATCTTATCAGATTGTGAAAAGCTAAACTAAAGGTTATTAGAAATCAGATGGATTATATTGATTAGAATACAAAAAGGCTCAGAGACATTAAAATTTTGTATTCAGTAATCTAAATATATTGAAACTGGATAATATAAATACCTGTGAATTATAAAAGTGAGATTATTTGCATTTACTTTTGAAAATAAAGTTATGATAGCCAATGACCCACGTTATATAATGAAATTGAGATTTTGAGATTGAAACAATGTGTTGTTGAAAATGTATTTTTGAAATTTAGTAAATAGCATGGTACTATGTACATAATGTGAGTCCAGTTAAGCAAAAAAAGGCAATTCAAAATAAATATGAATTCTAAGATGCCATCTATTCTCATACTTATAGTACTGTTACAGCTTTATAATTAAGCATGAGTAAAGACCAGAAAGAAACATTTGGAAGCCATATGCTATGAAAACATCAGCCACTCGATAGCAACATTTTACTTTAGCAAAAGTTGAGGTAGCAAATTGCATCTATCTATTGTTTTCAGTCCAGAAAGTGCTTTACAAACAAGTGAAAAGAATTTTTTATGATATCTGGCAGGTAATAAAGTAGTAGAGTAGTGTGTTCCATTTTAAATTAAAAACAATGCAGGTGGCAAGATATTCTTAAAGGAGCATTTGCATGGTTTGCAACACAGTTTTTTAAGGCTGGAGTCTTTATGTAGTACTTCCATACAAACTTGAGAATGTAGCGTTAATCAAATAAGCACAAATGTAAACTAACACATTTTATTATGCAACCCAGAACTCCATCACAGCAAAGTGGCAATAAAAAATTACTAATTTTCTCTAAACCTGCAGTGTTCCTCCAGTAAGTTTATTTGCAACCAGAGGGTTTAGGGTCAGTGTAATTTCTGCTGTGGCCATCAATCACTGTATCATGTACTCCATTGTTTCAGGAGATGAAGAGTGTGAGTAGATATTTACTCAGTTGATATTTTCACCAGAAACCAGTCAACTTGGATTTGAAATTAATTTCAGCTTGAATTATTGTTTGCTCAATATTTTTCATAAAAATGCATCCAACTTCAATCTACTGGTAACTTTGTACTGAATCTTTCTAAATATTCAGTTCTAGTAACAAAAGTGATCCACACCCCACCCAGGAAATACTAAATATTCAATTCTGGAAGACTTCTCCTCATATAGGTATATTTTCATGACATTTCTTCAAAAGTAATGCATCCCACCTTCAGGTTTTAGTCATAATTATTACCTATGGGAATCACTTCTCATTCTTCTGTACCATCCAAGAGGTGTATTCCATGTCCTATCTTAGACAAACCCAAATAAACTTTAAAATCATAAATAATTATGAATGCCCAAAGAGCCATATCAATGATAAAAGAAATGTATAGTGTATAATGTTTCGTAAAACAGTGAAATTTGATGTACAATTAGCAATTGTAGTTAAGTAAATTTTTTAAGTTTCGTCTATTCATCATGGTTCACTGTATGTAGAATGGTTTGTGATCTTCTAGAAATAAGTTCAGAGCTAATACTTTCTCACCTATTCTTTGTTTTCCCTACTATCTACAGCTTAGTTGTCTTCTGTTTTTCACTTTTGATTAGCTGGATGGCCTGGCATAATATGGGTAGTCAAAAATCGTTAATATATATTTAATAATAATCTAAATATTAAATATGTAATAAATAAACGACTGTTAATTCTGTTAGAGCATTTTCCAAGGAAATTATGAAGGGCCTTTTTCAAGTACTTCAACAACCAACCATTATAGGAAATTGCTGTCACTGTAGCAAGTGCTCAACATCATACCTTTCTACTGTGCTGCTATGCCTTTTCTCTAAATGTTACTAAATTTCCTGCTCCCTTAGACTTCCAATATCTGACTGAAGCTGTGATTTCTCAATCTGTTCTGACACTTCCTTTCTCTCTCCTTTTTTTTTATTGTGCTAAGGGAATACTAGAAGTCAGGTTTTTATTTTATATAAACAGATACTATAACTATAGCTATCACAGAAAACTGAAGGCAGCTAGGATGAGATGTGATCAACTCCCTTTTGACTATGTTAATTTTAAGATGTGCCATATCCAAGTAAAATATTCAGGAAGCAACTGAATAAGCTAAACATGCTTAAACTATACAAACTGTCTTTAAAATGTTGCTACTGATATGAGGCAATGTAACACTAGTAATTCAGACCAGATTATGGAGCCAGACTGCCCGGGCTTGAATCTCTGCACACTTGAAACCTTGGGCAAGTGAAATGTGACTAAGTTTCCTTTGTGGAATATGGGTAAAACCCTACTTATTCCAAGGTTTTTAGTAAATTATGTAAATCGCTGTACAAAAATGTCTTCCCCTGGTTAAAATAAAAAAGGTAGTCTACTTCCAAATTATCACAAACACTGTGACTTTCTGAGTCATGTTCCATAAAAAGTAGAAGCAAATATACTTCACAAAGGAAAGGTGGCTTTCAACAATCTATTTTCAAGTAGCAGGCTTCCAAAATAAGTTCAAAATCCTTAAAGTACAGCTATTTATGACACAATTAGGAGTGATCAACTTTCTCTGATCTTAACTGTAATTCAACAGATGCCATTTCCTAACCAATGGACTATACTTTGTTGCACAGGAAACCACCTCATATCTTTCGGTAAGAAAAAGCAATCAACCTGAGTAATAAAGACTTCACCAAATGAATTACAACGGTTGGTTTTCTTTAAGTATTTCTATGGAGGAAGGGATATCTACTAATTAGAGGTCTTTTATTTTATATTTTCCAACCTATCATGTGATGATTTCATAGGAAATGGGCTCCAGCAGCTCAGGTTCCATTCCATTCATTCTCACAAAGTGTGCTTCTCTGGGTGGAGCTGGATGGCACTTCAGTTGATCCCAGGTACCATTCTCTTTGGCTTCCTTCTCTTTTTGATCATTTTCCTTTGCACATTTCAAGAAGCGATCTCAGGTCTTAAGAGTGCTTAATATGCTCAACATGTACATTAATCTTTGGGCAAGAATCTTGCCCTTAACTTGCTTGTTTACAACAATGCATACTGTATACTAGGCAACATTGTCAATTCTTTTCGATTTGCCATGGTAACATTTGTGAGGTGTACCTTTTTGAGCAGTGCCCATTCCCTAGGTATTTGCAATATCGCCTTTCTTGTAGATTCACATATATGTAGCCAAAGGAACAACTCCGTGTTTCCTAAAAGACCAAGAGACCATATAGTGGGTGCCTTTCCTTTTTCCGTTTATGTTGGTCATTTTTACGAATTACTGGAAGATGGCAGTTCTGCACGAAGGGCTTTTCTGATACTTTCATTCTGTGATTCTATCAGTTCTTTTCATTGAAGATAGCAGACTGACTCTATGTATTACTCTTTTTAACTCACAATGATTATTTTTTTATAATCAATTCATTTATTTATCAAGTTATTTAACAAAGAGTTGTTAATTCACTTCAAAAATGTTTCTTGAGCATCTATTACATACTAAGTATTCTCCTAGCCATAATGGATAGAGCAATGAAAAAATAGATCCTTGCTCTCACTGACTTTAACCATTCAGTAATTGGAGATAGACAATAAAAATTATTAAACCGATAAATATATAGTATTTAGGTAATAATAAATGCTGTGGAGAAAACTAACAGGGGAAAAGGTTAAGTAAGACCAGGAAATGATATAGACTATATTGTTCCACATTTTATTTGGCAGAGTTCAGTCACACAGCTCTATCTAGCAAGGGAGGCTAGGAAATGTAGTCTAACCTTATACCCAGGAGTAAGAGGGAACCAATGAGGAGGCCGAGGAACTCTCTGCTATGTACTTCTCCAAAAATCTTTCAAAGTGCGATAATTGATAAGTGGTAGAGATGACTGATGAAGAAGATAATCATTAGCCTTAGAATTTTTTAATAGTTCATTCCAGGTTTTAAGACAAATTTAAGCCTATATATACATTTTGATTCAGTTATTCCTATTCATTCGAACAGTAGTATCTTCTGCCAATATTTAAGATGACTCTTTTATTATGCAAATTTCTGGGTGCCTTCTAGAAAACGTAACAATCCTGTTCATTATCCAAGTACTACTGAATCCATTATGGCAATTCTATCGTCTCTTAACATAGGATATTCATAACTGCAGGATGCAATGAGATTACCAAATTGCCTTTATGTGTTAGACTAAAAAATGAACTTAGACAGCCTGGGCACTACGTGCAATTGTTAGAAATGGTCTTCTCAAAGGTCAAAAATTCTTCCCCTTGTTCTCAAATGACTACTATTAATTTTAGAATCAAATAACTGGCTACTTGTTTCTTCTCTAAACTAACAACTTTATTAATAGAATCCACTTGCAGTTAGTAGTTCTATGTAAAGAAAGTAAGAAATGGTTAATTAATTATTCATTGAAAAAATGTTTGAAAAGTGGCAGTAAATAAAGACTACTAAAAAGAAAAAAGAAAGCTAAAGTTGCAATGCCCTGATGAAATCTATGACCTTGGCCTTAGTGCCACAATGTTTTAGCTAGAAATATTAACAAGCAATATGACAGGGAAGATTGGAGGCATACTTCTTTTATTAAGGAAATGAGCTGCAAATGGAAGCCCAGATACAAGGCACAAAATTATTTGAGTTTATTTAAAGGGAAAGTGTTCTGCACCATATGTTTCCTTCTCTTGAGGATTCCAAGGAATGGCTAGACATGGGACGAGAAGTTTTGGAGAACAAAGATGGGAATTTTATTGGGCTGATACTCTGGGAAAGTTTTAGAGCCACCTCAAATTGAAAGTACACTTTTAGTGAGTATCTCCTAGAAGAGTAGGTGAGAAATACAAGTGAGTCTTTGTCTATCTTGGTTCTTGAGAAGGCCAAAATGAAGACATTCAAGGAAATTCTCAAAAAAGTAGAAAACTGTATGTCCCATAGCAAAGAATTAGAGTCCACAGGTTACCATGTCAACAAAAAAGGAAGAGATTTGGTAATAATATACATAATGAAGAAAATAGCCTTTAAAACAGATTGACCAGTAATTCTTATTGTTTTAAATACAGTTCACATCTCAATGTTTTACATATGTGTTATGTAGGATTTTCTCTATATTTAGATTACATCATTTTATTTGCTGCTTTTTATGAAAAAAGAAAACGAGATGGTTGAGTTTAGTAAATCACCTACTTCCTTCTACATTATCATAGCCCCTCTTCTAACATAAATTCTTATGTAGTTTTTAGACATGATCAGAGGAGTGAAATCTAAATTCCGGAATATGATAAAGTGCTTTATTACATGGAATCTCAATTTCTCTTGAGTCTCAAATGGTATTATTGTATAACTTCCACTTAACTCTAGGTAGAATAAACTACTAAAATTTTCTGAACTCAATGCCATCTCCAATATTCCATATTTATACTTCTGTATAGTTGAGTCTTAGCATGGAAGATCCTTCCATATTTTTGCAGAGTGTCTGAACTTTACTTTCCTTCGAAATACAGTTCAAAACTATGCTGATCATGTTCAGACACAGTTAAATGTTTCTCTAACATGCTTCCTCAGTGCTATGAGCTTCTATTATTGTGTTTTGCAGTGTATTGTAATTTCCAAATAGTTCTTCATATTCGTCCATGGTTGAAAACCTCTAGAGTACAATGACTGACTGCCTTTTAATGATATGCCCAGAACACTAAATCATTGTGAGAATGCTATCTCATGTGAGACCTAACATCCTAATAAAAATACATTAATGTTTTAACTTAGAGACAAGAATAAAACATTCATGAAAGAAAATTCTACTATGTTTTCAGGAGAGCATTCTAAGTCTTTCTATCATTTATATCTAATTATGAAGCAATTCTAAAATATAGTAATTTTATCTTCATCATTTTCAATAAATTCTTCACTTCCTAAACACACACACACACACACACACACACGCGCACGCCATGGACTCAATTGTATCCCCCTAAAATTCATTCGTCGAAGCATTAATCCTAAATGGAACAATATTTCTTGATGGGCCTTTAGCAGGAAATTAGGTTTAGATAGGCCTGGAGAGTGGGGTGCTTATCTTGACATAACTGCCCTTCCTACAAGAGAGCTTGCTTGCTCTCACTTTCCTGTAAGTGAGGACAAGTGAGAAGGCAGTGTTCTATAAACCATGAAGTCTTCACCAGAACTTGACCATGTAAGTGCCCTGATCTCAGACTTCCAGTCTCCAGAACTGTGAGAAAATGAATGTCTTCTGTATAAGACACCCAGTCTGTGCTATTCTGTTATGGCAGCCTGACCTGACTATGTATGCACCCTAACACTATAGCTATATGATATAATATATGCACATAAATACATATACACTCTTTAATCTTTAAAAGATCTTTTAAAATCTCTTTATTTTAATTTTCTTTTCAATTACAGCTGATATTCGATATAAGTTGCAAGTGTACAGCATAGTGCTAAGACATTTATATAACTTACGAAGTGATCCTCCCATATGTCTAGTACCCGGCACTATCCATAGTAATTATAATATTATTGACTATAGACTGTATGCTGTACTTTACATCCCTGTGAATCTTTTGTAATGGTTAACTTGTCTTCTTAATCCCTTCATCTTTTTCACCTGTACCCCAACCCCTCTTCCCATCTGCATCCGTAAGTTTGTCCTCTGTATCTATTAGTCATCATTTTTTGTTTGATTATTTTCTTCTTTAGATTCCACATATAAGTGAAATCATGTGGTATTTGTCTTTCTCAGTCTGCTTTATTTCACATGGCATAATGCCCTCTAGGTCCATCCATGTTGTCACAAATGGTAAAATTTCATTTTTTATGGCCAAATAATATTCTACCATCTAAATATACCATGTCTTCTTTATCCAGTTACCTTTTCATGGACATTTATATCACTGATTTTTTTTTGAAATTATCACTTCCAATACTTGTTAAAAATTAGAAAATATAGAGTATCTGGCAAGAAACTAAATGTCTACTTCTCAGTTTCGAGATCATTAGTTGCATTTTAAACCTGAAAACAATGTTATATTTTTGAGATCGTTTTTATCAATTTTAATGAATCCATTATTCATCAAAGCATTACTAAAACTGATATTCCTGGCACAAAATTGTCATTTTAACTTTTAAAATAAATATATCTTAATTTTCTAAAGCTTAACCTAGATTAAATGTCTACCTTATGTAAATTCATATCACATCAATTTTTAGAGACCAAAACAAAATAAAAGCCTTTGTGTATTATAAAACCTGTTAGGAATTAATATCTGTATTCATCTTGTGTGAAGTGTGGAATTTCTCAAGGATGTAAGACAAGAATTTCCACTGAGCTACTGCTGGACATCACATATCACCATCATCAAAAGCAACACCCACAAATTTAGGAGTAATAAAAATTCACGTTAAGAGAATTATTAACAAGAGGAAAATAAAGCATAATTTTACTATATATATGTTTAATCATTGGACTGCCTGGTTACAGGAGGATGAGCACTGCCTACCAGGTGGCAGACATTGTAAATATATTTTCATTTAATCTTCACAATAATCCTGCCAGGTAAATGTTACTATTTTTATTTGTCACAAGAGAAAACTCAAGGACATTGAGTTCTAAAACTATGATAAAAAATACCAGTAAAACAGGAATATAATAAAATATCTCTCCAATGATAAAACTTTCTCTACAATTCCACTGGTGCCTACATTGAAAACATGAGCCTCTATAAGTGCTGAATCTTATTTTAAATGTATTAAATTCAGTCACATCGATAACAAAAAGTTAATTGGCTTCTTAAAAAAGGCAAATTAATCTTTCCATTGAAATAATTATATGTAGGATTTCAGGGCAGTAATACTTAATCGGGAGAACAAAAGAAAAAGACCAAACTTTAACATGCTTTGATATACTCTTTAAAACAATTGCAACATGTAAAACACAGTTCATACTAAGAGCATAAATTGTTCAAATAATGCATACTCAAAAAAAGCTTTAGTCTTAAGTTGCGATAGCTGTTACTAAACGAGTTGTTATGATTTACCACTTTCTTGATAACCTATATTATGTCAAAAAGAATGCTTATGTTTATTTTAAGAAATGTTAATTTCAAAATGATGCGTTCCTCTGTAATAGAATTTTATACGCTGAATATTACTAGTCTTAATTAATTCAACCTACATCATGGAACCATAGCCAAAGATCATCCAGAAATAGAGATTTACCTGTAGTTACAAATTTACAAACAGAATGAATATTCTAAAACAGTGATCAAATTATGTATGCCTTCCTAGTAAACTTTGTCTTCGATGAGAATGTTCATTTGTCTATACAATTTCACTTTTGTAAAATATTGATAAAAGAAGCATCAAGAGCGCATCACAGTGTTCTTTTCAATCACTTACTTGGTTAACTATGCTGAAAGTATTAAGCTGTAACACTTTTGGCTTTGGAGAAGATGACTTCTTACTGAGGGTCAAACCCCTACTACTGAAGTCACCTCGTTTTCATGTCAGGTGATTTACGTGTTGGACGTGTTCTAATGAAATTGAAAACCATCCTGTCAATTCCACAGGTGATACCCATTTCCAGGTGATACCCATTTTTATCAGCAACAGAGAGCCCATCCTGGGGTTGGTGCCCTAATCAACACTGCAGTATGTTATTTTGCCCAAATGAAACCTAGCAGAATTACATGACTACAGAACCTTAGGAAAATGTAAGATGTGACATTTCTTTAGACCACAGCTGTTGAGTCCGTTGTGTGTTCAGCACCAGCTGCCTGGTGGTAGACCGTCACTGGTGCCGCTCAACACATGTAGTTTTCCTCCGGCCACCAAGAGGCTGTGGTTGGCCCCTGTCTGTTGTCTGAGTTTCAGAATTCATTTGGTTTCTTTTCCTTCTTTATGTATTACTCTCAGTTCCAAGTCGACATGGAAGTAACATCAGAAAAGCCCTGTATATTTCAATGACATTTTTCCTTTCATTTGGCATGCTGAGGGGCCAGTCGAAAGGGCCAGGGTCACTGCATATTTGTGAGGTGCTCAGCTGGAAAGTGGCAGAGGATGGAGTTCCAGGAAAACGCAGCCCTAATATTCCCAGTGCTGTTCGGCAACCACCCATCTTCTCAATGAGGCTCAGCGACTGCATGAGCCACTGGGCAGAAGAAGTCTGCTTGTGGTATTTGGGCAAATAGATCGAAGATGCCGACATGAATTGAATGGTAAAAGAATAAAATGTAAGGCAGGTGAAGCCGGTATCTCAGTAGGTCTGCAGTGAACGGAGGACCCTCAGGCAGGAGGAGAAGCCGAAGCTCTGAGGCTTGGTTCGCATGTGGTCTCCAGGAACTATAGGGCCATTGGAGAGTGCACCCCCTTTTATGCTCATCATCCCGGGGCTGAGGCAGGGGAGTAGGTGGTGCGACTCAACAGTGGGTAGCCTCAGCAGAGTGTGCTATTGATGGAGCCTTAGCTGTATGTAGGAATACTGAGCCAGGCATTCTATCTTTGAGGATAAATGAAGCCCACTGCTCAGGACTCTGTCATGGCTATTGTCACGCGCTTCCTCCCTTCAGTGCCAGCAGAGATGAAGAAATCAAGTCTCAGGGCAGGAAGTGCCCCCAAAATGGTTGGGTGTTCTCTGTACATGGTGACCAAGCAAGCCAATGTCCCGATTTTGAAGGGTCAGTAGTCATTGCCATACTCCCACCTGGGAAATGAGCACCTGGCTAGACGTCAGGGGACCTGTGGGGTAGCCTGCCATTTGGGGTCTAGTTTACTCCCTGCCAAAACTGTCCATTTCACCAATATTCATGCTTTCACTCCAAGTCTCTGGGCTGAAAAACAAGAAGGCAGGAATGACTCTTTGAGTGGGGCATCTTCCATTTTGGAGGTGCTTCTTTCTCCCTGAGCCTGTCTTCGCTTGGCTTTGTGCAATGTCCAAATGACCAGCCTCCAGGCATATGAAAGCCCAAAGGGGAGCTCTGGCCATGCAGGGGTCCATAGACATCAATTCAGCCTCTCTGAGCCCCTGGACCTGCACAGGTGAGTAACCCAATTAAAGCTCCTTTGTGGGAAGTCTAGCTATCAATAAATCACACCTGCTGTGCATGCACTTGATGTCGGCCAGGCCATGGGCTCTGCCCTCTCCCAGCCTTTTACTGTGTCTAACCATCATCCCAAAGCCCTGTTCTTTTCCTTTACTCTCTCATTCCTTTTGCCTTCTACTCCCAGCTTCCACCTTCATGCCCGAAGTCATGAATTTTCAAGCAGGCTGTTTCCCTTTTCCTTCAGAGTGCTTTGATACTCACAGGCAATTCTACATTCCTTCACTCACCCATTCTCCAATCTTGAGTCGGCCGACACCCACTCATACATTCCTCAACCCCCTCATTTCACAGCCTACTTAAGAATGGTTTTCCTCAATTCTTATTCTCTCCTTAGACATTCTTACCCTTTAGAGAAGGGATGTGAGAGCCAAGAAAGCACCCAAGTTCTGGGAGCAGGCCTGCCTTCATGCCCACTGCTCAACCAGGTTGGCGCAGCCAGGGACTGGACTTTCGGGAAATGGAGGTTGCTCATGTCTCATTCAGCCTGGCAGAGGGCTATGAAGGGGAGACCACATGTCTTCATTATAAGCATGCGACCAGGCACACACCCATTTGGTCTTGAGGAAGGCATGCCAGTGAGCCGAGGAGAATGTGAAAGGCCCAGGCCTTTGGAGCTCCAGAAGTGAAAACTGAGATGTCCTCAAGGGCCTGGCTGGGATACTATCGTGACTTTGGGTGTCTTTTTGTGTCTGGGTGAAAAAGTGACAGCCACGTCCTGCTTCATTGTTCTTCCTGCCATGTGAGTCGTGTAGCTGTGCAATGTATTTAAATGTTAGAGGATTTCAGTTCAAACAAACTCCATGCTGGGCATGGGAGTTTCCACTCTGTGTGATTCTTCTTGGTGTGTGTGTGTGTGTGTGTGTGTGTGTGTGTGTGTGTGTGTGTGTGTATGACTGAGGGAGAGAGAGATGCAGGTGAGTGGATATCCAGGCACGTGAAATTGCGTGAATGTCCGCATGCGTGTGCCTGTGTCAAAATTTCTTGGGTGTCCGGGGGTTTTCAGGTGTTTAAAGATATAAGTGTTTGATGTCCTTGCTAAAGTGTGAGTTCAAACCAGCATGTGAGCATAAAGTGTCCTTTGCTTTTCTGAATGTCCAGATGAGTGGGAGTGGTTCCTATATCTTTTCTCAAGAGACCTGTAAATATTGGTCTGGTCCTGGTCTGAAAGAAGCGTGTAAAAAGTGAGGGGAATCCTCTCAGTCCTATCGTGGGAGTTTGCTCGGCGTCTACTGTGGCTGGACTGTTTGTAGGGAACACGTCGGGAGGTGTGTACCTCTCAGACCATGCCCTTGTGGGGGTGGACCTCAATCCAATACAAACTTGGACTCCATCCAGGCTGACATCGAGGATCTAAATTTCAAAAAGTCCAAGAAATGATTCGAAGACCTCTGCCCGAATAAACTGCTGCCCACACCATAACCCAAGACCATTAGGTGGAAGCTTCACACACTGCATGGCTACGGCCACCAGGGGGCGAACAGCCTGCTCCTGCTGCTGGCCTGCCCAGATTAAGGACTGAATCCACCTCAGAACAAGGGCTTCCTGTAGCCAAAGGGAGGGAAAGCAGAGTGGCCTTTGTGGCCCAAGGAGGCCCAGTAAACTTCAGGCCAATATTTTGCTGAGTGCACCAATGGCCGGATGAGGAACTGGCGGTGGCTTGTCTCACAGGTTTTTCTACATAATGAGTAGAGACACTTTCCTTTGCTCTGAATTGACCTTGGGCTTCATCCTAGCCTTCTCCTGGTACCTTTCTGGTGATTTTCAGGTGAGTGTGGGAATATACTTGTCCAGATGATGTGCCTTTCTAGTGGCCGGCCTTGAAATTCCAGCATTCCCTATCAGTCAGCGGTGCGCAAGAAGACTCTGTATCACCCACTCACCTTACAGTCGATCCCCTAGGCCCCTTTCGTGCTTCCTCACCCCCATTCTCATCACATCAATTACTCACCACTCACAAGGGTTCCCCTCACAGAATACAAGTATCTTGAATTGTTTCTTAAGGATTTGGGATTGTTTCAGGGAGGAAGCAGAGCTGAGTTTCAGGCAGAGGCAAAGACCCTGACAGGGCAGGAATGTCCAACTGATGGGGACTGGCTGGGACCCAGGAGCCATCGTTTCCCCCGACTCCTAGGGGACAAGGTTTTCCTCAGTACCCTTTGTCCTCGGCAAGAAGGTTCGTTTTTCCACAAAGCTTCCTTTTTGGTGCAGTTTTGAGAGAATGAGCTTTGAGTCATCATCACAGCTTTCTCTTCATGTCTCCATTCTGGACTACCAAACCAGAATATAGGACGTTGTAACAACTCTGGCTTTTGGGAAGCCAACTTCTCAGAATCAAACCCCTTCATTTGGAGTTCCTCACCTTTTCCAATCAGGGAACTCACGTGTTCAACGTGCTCCCATGAAACGGTCACCACTCATTCTGCCAGTCATTTTCAAATTCCCCTGAGCTTACACCAATGTCCTGTAGTACCATCCCTGTGACTCAACTGAAAAACATCCTCTCAAGTTCATACGGCGATCCAGTTAGTCCACATTGCTGTCAGCAACAGAGAGCCATTCTCGGTGTTGACGCCTTAAACCCAGCTGTGATCTGTCATTATGACCAAATAAAACCTAGCTGAAGAACAAGACTTCAGAAGCTTAGGGAAAGGTCAGGTGTGCCAGCCCATTAGCCAACAGTGGTTGAATGTGTTCCATGTTCAGTACCAGCTGCCCGGGGTTTGACTGCCACCCTAGCGCCGACCCTCTGTACACATGTCGCTATCTTCCTGCCACCCTGAGGCTGTGGTCGGCCCTGGTCCATCGTCTGAGTTTCAGAATTTGTTTTGGTTGTTTTGCTTCTTTACGTCTTGCCCTCCATTCAAGGTACACATGCGAGTGAAACCATAAGGGCCCTGTTTATTTCAATGATATATTTCTCTACATTTGGCAGGCTGAGGTGCTGGTTGAAAGTGTCAGGGTCACATGTTTATGTGAGGTATTCTGCCCAGAACTGGCAGAGGTTGAGTTCCAAGAAAATGCATTTCCGAAATTCCCAGGCTTTTAGTCGTCCATCTGTCTTCGCAATAAAGAGCGGCATCTGCACGAGCCACTGTGCCGCAGAAGTCAGCCTGTGGCATTCGGGAAAATAGATTGAAGATGCTGCCCCGACTTGAATGGTGAAAGAGCTAGATGCAAGGCAGGTGAGGCCGGCTTCCCATCAGGCAGGAGGCGAGGCAGACACCCTGAGCCTTGGTTCTCATGCGGTCTCCAGAATCTCAGGGTCCAGTGCAGAGTGCACACCCTGTACCTCTCGTCTGCCCAAGGTGAGGCAGGGAAGAGGTGGTACGACTCAGTAGTGGGGGGCCTGAGCAAAGTGTGCTACTGATGGAGCCTCAGGTGTATGCAGGAATCCTGAGCACTCACTTGAAGTTCAGGACACACAAATGCAACCTTTGCGGAGAAATGAAGCCCTCTGCCTCGGGCTCTGCCACAGCTGTTACCGACAGCTTCCCGCCTTCAATGCCAGCATGGATGAAGACACCAAGTCTCAGGGACGGCCATGGTCAAGAGCTGGCCAGGAGTTTTCTTTCGCCCTGGGGGCCAGGCTGGCAAATATCCTGCCATTGCAGGGTCGGGAGTCACTGCCCTGCCCCCAACTGAGATATCAGACCCTGGACAGACAGCAGGGGACCTGTGAGGTAGTGGACCATTTGGGTTCCAGTTCCCTCCCTGCCATGACTCTCCAGTTCACCAATATTCATGCTTTCGCTCCCAGTCTTTGGGCTGACAAACAAGGGACCTTAAGCCACTTTTCAAGTGGAGCATATTTTCATCTGGAGGTGTTTCTTTCTCACTCAGCCTGTCTTTGTTTGGCTCTTGCGCAATGTGCAAGAGCATATGAAATGTCAGAGGGGAGCTTTGGCAGTCAGGGGCCTGAGACCTCAATTCAGCCTCTCTGCGTCCCTGGAATGGCACAGGTGAGTAGCCCAATTAAAACTCCATTGTGGGAGGACTAGCTATCATTAAATCACAGCTGTTGCACATGCGCTTGATGTTGGCCAGGCCATGGTCTCTGTTCTCTTCTAGACTTTTGCTGTGTCTAACCATCCCCTAAAGCTCTGTTCTTTTCCCTGAGTCGCTCGTTGCTTTTGCCTTCTACTCTCAGATTCCACCTTCATGTCCTGTCCCATTTCAACACATGTGAAGTTTCAAGCAGGCCATTTCCTTTTTCTTTCATGTTTCTTTCAATCTTGCAGGCAATTACACGTTCCTTTGCTCACCCATTCTCCCATCTTCATCGCCCCGACATTGCTCCTACATTTCTCAAATTACCTATTTCATAGCCCATTTCCCTCTACTTTTCTACAACCCCAATCCTCACCTTAGTCTCTTGCCCCCCATTGAAAAGCTGTGGGAGCCAAGAAAGCACCCAGCTTCCAGGAGCAGGTCTACCTTCATGCCTATTGCCCAGCCAGGTTGGGGCAGGCACAACCTGAGTTTTGGGTAAATGGAGTTTTCTCATGTCTCATCCAGCCTGGAAGGGGGCTGAGAAAGCAAGATCACACGTCCTCACCATAGGTATGTGACCAGGAACACTCCCTTTCGTTCTTGAGCAAAGCATGGAAGTAGGCTGAGGAGAGTGTGGAAGGCCCAGGCATTTGTAGGCCCTGAAGTGAAAACCGAGGTGTCTTCAAGGGCCTGGTTGTGATACTATTTTGACCTTGGTTGTCTTTCTGTTTCTAGGTTAAACAGGAGTAGCCACATCCTGCCTCATTGCTCCTCCTGTTCTGGGAGTTATGTAGCCGTGCCTTGTATTTAATTATCAGAGGATCTCAATTCGAATAAGCCCCATGCTGGGGTATATGAGGTACCACTCTGTGTGATTCTGTATGTGTGTTTGTGTGTGTATGTGAATGAGGGAGAGAGATGCATGCGTGTGGATATCTAGGCAGGTGGAAATGTGTGAATGTTTGCATGTGTGTGCCTGTGTGAAAATTTCCTGGGTGTCCGGGGGTTTTCAGGTGTTTAAAGATGTAAGTGTTTGGTGTCCTTGCTAAAGTGTGAGTTCAAACCAGAATGTGAGCATAAACTGTCCTTTGCATTTCTGAACGTCCAGATGAGTGGGAGTGGTTCATATATCTTTTCTCCAGAGACCTGTAGCATTGGTCTGGTCCTGGTCTGAAAGAAGCGTGTAAAAAGTGAGGAGATTCTTCTCAGTCCTATCGTGGGAGTTTGCTGGGTGTCTCACTGTGGCTGGACAGTTTGCAGGGAACACGTTGGGAGGTATGTACCTCTCAGACCATGACGTCGTGAATCTGAAACAATATAAAGTAGTATTCTGTCTATGCTTACATGAAGCTTCTAAAGTTTAGAAAGTCCAAGAATTGAATCAAAGACGTGCCCAAATGGACTGCTGCGCTCACTACAGCCCAGGACCATTTGGTTGGAGCTTCATGTGCTTCGTGGCTTCATGTGCTTCATGGCTACAGCCACCAGGGAGAGAAGGGCCTGCTCCTGCTGGCTAGCCTGGCCAAGTTAAGGGCAGAATCCACCTTATAACTAGGGCCTCCTGTAGCCAAAGTAATACAGTTGTTGTGATTAATTTACATTAATGAATCCAGTAAGCCTGGAGCAAGATTTTGTATATAACAAGAATAGAATTTACATTGGTTAGTTTGTAAGTCAGTATAGATCTGAAAAGTTGAAAGAGGCTTTAATCTTTTTTTTTTCCAAAAACAGGCAAAGAAATGTCTTGCTTCACCAAAATTCATTCTAATGAATAAGAATAATAAATCTCAAAAGGTTAAGTAGTTCCTGAAACTTGATGTGACAACTATACTAGTTTTTGTAAACTTATAGCTCTTTTATATTTGTGTCATTTTATTTATTCCAAAGTATATTTTTCATAAATGATCATGGCCTTTTAGGATTTTTAGTAACATAAAAAAAGAAAAAGAAAAAGAAAAAGAAAAAGTAAAAGAAAAAAAATATATGGAGAGAGAGAAAAGCATTCAAGATTACCATCTCCTAGGGAACTGTAAAATAAAACACAAGAAAATATCATATGTTCAACAAAAGGGTTAAAATAAAAAAGACAGACAATATTGATCTACCACATTATCCAACATTTTGTTTCCTGGTTATTTACCGCAAAGATTTGAAAACTCATATCTGAAAAGATATTTGCACACCAATGCTCATAGCGGCATTATGAACAGAGCCTAGGACATGGAAGCAACGGAAGTGTCCTACGATAGATGGTTGGATAAAGAAGCTGTAGTACATATATAGAACGGAATATTACTCCGTCAGAAGAAGTGATGAAATACTGCCATTTGTGACAACATGGATAAACCTCGAGATAATCACGCTAAGCAAAATAAGCCAGAGAGAAAAAGTTGAAAATCACATGATATTATTTATATGTATAATATAATCCTAAAACAATGAACAAACCAAACAAACAGAGTCAAGGACCTGGATAAAAATAGTGGATTCCAGAAGGTAGGTGGATGAGGCAAAGAGGGAGGTAGACTGGGTATTAAGGATCAAATATGTGGTTAAAGAAGGAAATCCAACTATGGGAGCTAAACATAGTGTAAATCGTGTATACACACACACACACACACACACACACACACACACCTATCTATATGTATCTATCTATCTATATTCATGTTACTGTTAAAATGTATGGATGGAACTTATTGGATGGATTTTGTTAACCAAAGTTACCATCCAATCAATCAATTAAGTAATTAATTGATTGATTGGATGGTAATCAATTGGATGGTAATCAACAGAAATGCACTCATGTGCTGAGAAAAGATATGCACAAAAAATTCACTCTTTGTAGTGTAGACATATACACTATTTATTATATCAAAAATTTAAAACAACCTAAATGTCAATTAACAGTATATAAGATACATGAACCATAGTATATTTGTGTAATGGGATTCTATGGAACAATGAAAATGAATATGACTACAGACGATGAATTGGATGGATCTTATAATGTGAACAAATTTATTCAGGAAAAAAAAATCCCAATTTCCTAAGTCAATTTATATAAAGTACTAGAAAAGGAACAAATACAATCGGAATAGTTGTTATTTTGAGTTCTATTTGATTCGATGATAGTTAATTCCAGAGATATAATTTGAAAAATAAAATTATCAAAATGTTTAGAAAGCTCTAAATCTATAGAAACAAAAGGAAAGTTATTCAACTTTCTGATGATTTTAAGCTTTTCATGGAAGATATAATAAAATAATTTTGACAAAATGGAGGATTTCATATTGTTTTGTTAGTTTTTTGTTTAGTTAATATTAAGGAATTATCTGTTTTTAATGCTTGATGAGACAATGCTACATAGTTTTGTTATGATTTCTAGCAAGGAAGCATGATTTGAGTAATGGAGCACTAGGTTACTGGTAGCAGTGAGGACAGCAATTGGGAATAATAGGTTAGATCTGGAAGATGGGGTTGACAGAGGGAATGCAAGTTAGGATGAAAAAGCTCATCGGTTTATCTGGTTCTAGGTTTCACAATCCAGAATTGGAAACCAGAGAGTGGGTTTATGACCTGAAAATTGAATGAGCATGTTCACAGATCAGAAAAAGATTGATGAGTCTTGCAGGTCACATGAGTACAGGCAGAGGCTTTTCTGACGTTTTACACTATAGAGCACACATGAGGAACCTGAGCTGGGTAGGAAGAATAAGTGGAAGGAGACATGACTGAAGTCTTAGAAGAAGGACTTAGGAACTTAGCAAAGAACAGGCATCATAGGAAAAGAACAGTGTGCCTTTCAGACACAGAAAACCCTGGCAGTGAGCTCAGAACACATTTACTGCAGGAGTAAGAAACAGCTGAGTAGAGCAAGTCCAGCTGATTCTGAGGTAACCACTTTTGAGGGAGAGGCTCCTTGTGGCTTTAATATTTTAGAAGATTCAAGCTAAAATTAGACCGTGAGAAGAGGCTGTGACCAAAGGTGCAATCAATCAATCAATCAAGAAAGAAAGAACATCTGTATGCAGAATATGAAAGGGATCTCCCGCTTCTGTTAATTACTAAGGAAACTAGAGGACTTTTTCTTTACAACAATGTTGATGAAAGTTTAATAAAATGTGATAAATATGCTAAATCCTAAGATCATGAAGAATAAGATTAATGAATACAAAATATATAGACCATCAAAACCAAGTTTTATTATTGCAGTCGATATCTTTCTCTATTCTAAAGCGTAATAATAATGGTAATCCTACATTTTTATCTTTTAACCATTACTGGTTTGAATAACCTTGGACAAGTTTCTGAATTTCTCTAGGCAACAGGTCTGCCACCGATGACAATACTATCTAACAAAGTTCTTATGAAGATAAATGAAAACATGCATATGAAGCACTGAGTACAGTGCCTGGTTCCTTGAAATCTCTCAGTAAATGTTCACAGTCCTTGTTAGCTCTTCTATCAGAAGAGTTCTCTTTTTTCACCTATCAGATAATGGTAATTTCAGACTCAAAATGTTCTAATTCAGCATGTACAATGCATATGTTATTAAAAACACCATTCTGTTGAATGCTCAGTTATTTTATCATCACTCTTGAAACCAAAGAGTGGACTTATCTTTCTAGAAATCACATTTACCATCAATATAGAATACTAATTTTTCCTCTTATTTTAATGACAGAATAAGCAATATTTATAAAAGCCGACAGTTAACGTGAGAACACTTTCTCCATTATGTAATGACTACGCCAATTCCATCTTTAAATGCTATTTTTACTAAAATATTATCCCATTGAGAAATAATATCACTACTACAACTTCCTTAAATTAAATTACATACTTATATTAAAAAAGATCAGATTGATTGGAATTTTTGAGATATATGTTTAAAATAAATGGCATTATCTTAACATTGTATTTTGAGTATTTTTGTACGTATTTTCCTTGTAAATAATTATCAATAACTTGGTATTTCCCTTTCAGAAAGCTATAACAAATTTAAGAGAGAAATAATCTCTGCATACACAGGTGTGAGGTTCTGAGAAACAAACCCTAACAGAACAACTTGGAGAAGTTCCAGCCTTCAGATAGAAGCAGCATCAATTTATCCCAAGAACACTTTTAAAAAGAATATTTTTTAAATGTGTAAATTGAGAATTTGATCTTGATCACACTATACCATAGCAAATCATAAAATTAAATGAGGCTATCTTCTAGGAATTAACATATCTGAGAAATGGGAAAAAAAGTCTTGAATTTCTCTTGAATGAAATGTGAAAATAATCAACAAATCAGTAATTTTTTCCAGCTTTTTGTAAGTTCGATTTTCTTTATTGTAGCTGCTAAATCATTCACTCAACAATTGGTTTTATTGTATTATTTTTTATTTTATTTGTTTCAAATATAAAGTACATTGGTTAGACATTTTTATAGTTTATCAAACGACCCGCCTAATTGCTTCTTCTCTCCTTTGGTTTTTCACATAGCCGATATATTAATGCTAACTGCATTCCCTATGCCGTTATCCCCATCCCCGTGACCATCTATCAACTACTAATTTGTACTTCTTTTGCCCTTCAATCATTTCTCTCAGCCCCTCAGCCCCCCAGCTCCTCTGTCTATCACCAATCTGTCCTCTACATTTGTGAGTCAGTTTTTGATTAGACTGTTCTTTTTGTTCCAGAGATTCCACATATAAGTGAAATCATATGATATTTACCTTTCTCTAACTTTTTCACTCAGCATAATAAGCTCTAGGTCCGTCCACGTCATTGCAGATTGTAAGATTGCATTTTTTTAATGGCTAATATTCCATTGTATCTATGCACCATAACTTCTTTATCCAATCATCTGTTTATGGGCATTTACGTTGCTTCCATATCTTGGCTATTGTAAATTGTGGTGTCATGAATATTGGGATACATTGATCTTTCTGAAATATTGTTTTGGTTGTCTTTGGATAAATACCCAGACATCCATTTTTAATTTTTTGAGAAACCTCCAAACTGTTTTCCAAAGCGGCTGTATCAATTTACAATCCCAACAGCAATGTATGTGGATTCCCTTTTCTCCGCATCCTCAACACGCACTTGTTGTTCTTTGATTTATTGATGATAGTCATTCTGCAGGTGGCGAGTGATATCGCATCTTGGTTTAATTTGCATTTCTCTGATGATTTGTGACCTGGAGCATCTTTTCATATGTCTATTGGCCAACTGCATTTCCTCGTTGGAGAAGCAGCTGTTCAGATCTTCTGCCCACTTGTTAATTGGATCGTTTGGGTTTTGTTGTTGTTGTTGTTGAATTGTATGAGTTCTTTGTATATTTTGGATATTAAAATGTTATCAGATGTATCATTAGTGAATATCTTCTCCCAATTAGTTTGTCGTCTTTTTGTTTTGTTGATGGTTTTCTTTGCTGTGCGGAAAATTTTTAGTTTGATATATAGTCCTATTTGTTTAGTTTTTTGCTTCCTTTTCCCAGGAAGATATATCGCAAAAGAAATTACTGTTAGCAATATTAGAAAATTTACTGCCTATATTTTCTTCTAGACTTTTATGATTTCAGGTCTTACATTTATGTCTTTAATCCATTTTGAGACCTTTCTTGTATACAGTGTAAGATGATCCACTTTCTTTTTTTTTTTCTGTATGTATCTTTCCAATTTTCTCAACACCATTTATGAAAGAGACTGTATTTACCCCATTGTATATTGTTAACTTTTGGTCATATACTAAGTGAGCTTATAGGCATGGATTCATTTCTGGGGTCTCTATTCTGTTCCATTGTTCAAAGTATCTGTTTTTAAGCCAATACCATGCTGTTTTGATTACTATTGCCTTGTAGTATAGTTTGATATCAGGTAGTGTGATACCTCTAACTTTGTACTCAAGATACCTCTAACTTTGTACTTGGTACTTTTTTCTCAAGATTGCTGTGGTTATTTGGGGTCTTTTATGGTTCCGTATACATTTTAGCATTATTTGGTCTAGCTCCCGGAAAAATGCCATTGGTATTTTGATAGGGATTGCATTGAATCTATAGATTGCTTTAGGTAGTAGTATGGCCATTTGAATGATGTTGATTCTTCCTACCCATGAGCATGGTTGTGCTTCCATATATTTGAATCCTTTTGTATTTCTTTTTTCAATGACTTATAATTTTCTGAGAATAGTCTTATACCTCCTTGGTTAATTTGATTCACAGGTATTTTACTGTTTTTGATGCAATTGTAAATGGGATTGTTTTCTTACTTTCTCTTTCAGAAGGTTCATCATCAGTGTATAACAATGCCTCTGACTTCTGAATATTTATTTTGAAATCTGCCACTTTCACCTGCCACTGAATTCATTGATCAGTTCTAACAGTTTTTGGTGGAATTTTTAGAATTCTCTATATAGAGTACCATGACATTGGCAAATAGCGAGAGTTTTCCTTCTTCCCTTCCGATTCAGAAACCTTTTATTCCTTTCTTGTGTGATTGCTGTCTTTAAGACTTCCAATACAATGTTGAAGAGGAGTGGTGAAAATGGGCACCCTTATCTTGTTCCTGATCTTAAATAAAACACTTTTAGCCATTCCCCATTAAGTATGATGTTAGCTATAGGTTTGTCATATATGGCCTTTATTATGTTGATGTATGTTTCCTATATCCCCACTTTGCTGAGAGTGGATGCTGGATTTTGTCAAACACATTCACTGCATCTACTGATATGATCATATGGCTTTTATCTTTCAATTTGTCAATGTGGTGTATCACTTTAATTGACTGGCAGATATTGTACCAACCTTGCATCTCAGGAATAAATCTAACTTGATCATGGTATATGATGGTTTTAATGTATTACTGAATTCAGTTTGTTAATATTTTGCATCAATGTTCTTAAGAGATATCGGCATATAGTTTTGTTTTTTGTGGGGTTTTTTTGTTTTGTTTTTTTTGTAATGCCTTTGATTTTGGAATCATGGTAATGATAGACTCAAAAAGATTCTGGAAGCTTTCCCTACTCTTGAATTTTTTTGAATAGATAGAGAAGAATAGTTAATAATTCTTCTATGAACATTTGGTAAAATTCGCCTATGAAGCCACCTGGTTCAGGATTTTGGGAGGTGTCTGATTATTGAATCTATTTCATTGATGGTAATTGGTCGGTTCAGATTTTCTCATTCTTCTTGACTCAATTCTTGGGAGATTGTATGTTTCTATGAATGTGCCCATCTTCCAGATTGTATCAATTTTTTCGTATATAATTTCTTGTAGTATTTTCTTATGATTCTTTGAATCTGTGGAGTTTGTAGATATTTCTCTTCTTTTTTCATTTCTGATTTTTATTTGAGTCCTCTTTCTTTTGTCCTCGATGAGTCTGGTTAAGGGTCCGTCAATTTTGTTTATCCTTTAAAAAACCAGCCATTTGTTTTATTAATCTTTTGTGTTGTTTTCCTAGACTCTATTTCATTTATTTCCACTCTAATATTTATTATTTTCGTTCTTCTCTTCACATTGGCTTCTGTTTGCTCTTCCTTTTCTGGTTCATTTAAGTGTGAGGTTAGATTATTTATTTAAGCTTTTTCTTGTTTCTTGAGGTAGACCTGTATTGCTATGAATTTCCCTCTTAGGACTGCTTTTGCTGTGTCCCATAGATTTTGTCGTCGTGTTTTCATTTTCATTTGTCTCTAGATTTTTTTTTTATTTCTTCCTTGATCCCATTGATAACCCATTCATTGTTTAGTAGCATGTTATTTAGCCTCCATTTGTTGGTGTATTTTCCAAGTTTTTTCTTGTAGTCGATTTCTAGTTTTATACCATTGAGATTGGTGAAGATGGGTGATATGATTTCAATCATCTTTAATTTATTGAGACTTTTTTTGTGTCCAAACATGTGATCTATCCTTTAAAATGTTCCAAGTGCACTTGAGAAGAATGTTTTTTTTCTTTTTTCTTTTCTGCTTTGGGGTACAATGCTCTGAAAATATCCATTAAATTCATCTCGGGAAGTGTGTCTTCATGGCCCATTGTTTCCTAGTCGATTCTTCACCTGGAAGATCTAGCCATTGGTGTCAATGGGATGGTAAAGTCTCCAACTATGTGTATACTATTGATCTCTCCTTTTATGTCAGGCAATAGTTGCTTTATGTACGTAGGCGCTCTTATGCTGGGTGCATATATGTTTACTAGAGATATAGCCTCTTGATTTATGAATCCCTTTATCATTATGTAATGCCCTTCTTTTTCTCTTATTATAGCCTTTGTTTTAAAGTCTATTTTATCTGATATAGGTAACGCTACCCCAGCTTTTTCACATTTCCATTTATATGACATACCTTTTTTCATCCCTTTACTTTCAGTCTGTGAGTGTCATTTGATCTGAAGTAAGTCTCTAGTAGACAGCATATAGATGTTTTTTTTTTTTTTTTATCCATTTGGCTACCCTATGTCTTTTGATTGGAGCAGTTAATCTATTTACATTTAAAGTGATTACTGATAGGTACATAGTTACTTTTATTTTATTATTCACATTTGTTTTTCTATTTTCTTTTTTACCCATTCTCTTTTCACAGAAGTCCCTTTAGCATTTCTTATAATACTGGCTTGTTGGTCATGAATTCCTTAAACTTTTCTCTGTCTGGGAAACTCTCTATCTCAGCTTCCATTTTAATTGAAAGCCTTGCTGTGTAGCGTATTTGTTGTTGTAGATTCTTGTTTTTCATAACTTTGACTATTTCTTGCCATTCCCTTATAGCCTGCAAAGTTTCCATCGAAAAATCATCTGACATTCTTATGGGGGCACCCTTGTAGTTAGTAGCTGCCTTTCTCTTGCCACTTTAAAGATTCTCTCTTTGTCTTTGACCTTTGGCATTTTAACTATGATGTGTCTTGGTGTGAATCTGTTTGAATCCCTCTTGTTTGGGACACTTTGTGCTTCCTGAACTTGTATGTCTAATTCCTTTGCCAGGTTAGGGAAATTTTCTGTCATTATTTCCTCAAATAGATTCTCAAACCACTGCTCTCTCTCTTCTCCTTCGGGTACTCCTATGATCTGGATATTGCTATGCTTTATCTTTTTCCCAGAGGTCTCTTAAATTATCCTCATTTTTTAAAATTCTTTTATCTTTTGGTTGTTCTCATGGGGTGTATTCTGCTACGTTGTCTTCCAGTTCTCTGACTTGATCCTCTGCTTCATCCAGTCTCTAGTTGAATCTTTCAAGTGTGTTCTTCATTTAAGTTATTATAGTCTTCATTTCTGTCTGATTTCTTTTAATGGTTTCTTTGTCCTTTATTTTGCTTACTGTCTCTCTGTTGAGGTTCTCATTGTGTTCTCCATTCTCTCCCTCAGTTTAATGAGCATCCTTATAATCATTCTTTTGAACTCTGTGTCTGGTAGGTTGTTTGCCTATATTTCACATAGCTTATTTTCTGGAGTCTTCTCCTTTTGTTTCTGTTGTGGCATGTTTCTTTGTTTTCTCATTTTTTTTTTAGCCTCTTTGTGCTCATTTCTACATGTCAGGAATATTTGTTTCATCTCTCAGCCTTGATCAGTTGGACTAAAGTAGAAAGTGTCCTGTGTGACCCAGTGGCACACTCTCCCTGATCCTCTATGCCGGGGACTCTGGATGTGATCTTTGTGTGGGTTGTGTGTGATCTTCAGTTGTCGCCAAGCCTTATTGTTGTTAGCACTTCAGTGGATGGGACTAATGCTCAGGCTGACTAATTGTGGGAAGAGGCTGCACCCACAGGGTAAAAGGTGCTGTGTGGGGGCTGATCCCACCTAATGGGATTTGCCCTAGCAGGCTTGTGTACTTGTTGCAACCATCGTTTGTGTGTACCACTAATGGAGATAGTCAGGAGTTGCTTTGTCATGGTCTTTGTGCCATCCTCCAGATGTGTTGTTTTTGTGGCTCTTGGGAGGTGCTCTCCAGTAAGCCAAGTTCAGCTGCTGCTTTTGATTACTCAGTGCTACCTGGTGGGAACTACAAAGTGATCCACAGATGACTGTTGCCTATGCTGGATACATAGGTAAGTGGAAGATCCAATGCTGTAGGCAGAGGTCCGTTTATCCCCCATCCCTGTCCTAGAGCAGGTTAGCAGAAGGACCAGTACTCCTCCAGATCTGACAGTGTCAGTTGCCCATAAGTCTCTGAAAGAGGGAGAACCTCTGGGTGATTTGTGTGTTGGCTGGTGCAGGGACCCTTGGAGTTTCCTGGGTCTATTGATTAAATTAACCTCTGGCACGACAGTTTGATTTTACATGCCAGTGCTATCTCTGTGGTTCCCTGTACAAGTTTCCCATCCTAGCAAGGTCAGCTGCTGCCCACCTGGGGCCTGAGTGTGCCACCCCAGAGCAGCAGCAGCTTCCTACCACCTTGAGACGGGAGCTCTGGGAATCAAGAGTCATCAGCCAATCGCCTCAGTTTTCTGCAATTTCTGTGTCTGCACATTTCTGCATTAGTCACAGATCACATGGAGACAAGCTGCTGTCTGGGGAAGTTCCACAGAGCCCTGCCATCTTCTCAAGAGATATTGTAGCTCATACAGGAGGAACATAACAGTGAAAAATAGATATGAAAATTGTGGAGATAGTGTCAGAAGGTGGTATAGAGTAAAAGAAAAGTCTAGTTTCATTTTGATGAGAGAAAGATAGATGTCTTATAGTCTGTAGAGGAAGAGGTTGGAAGTACAGAGACAGGTAGAGCTGATGAAGCATTAAACATGGAAGATATGGGAGAGATTCAGATGAAGGCATAAGATCCTTCAGAACAGAAGAGTCAGTTTGTTCCTCTGAGATCTGAAGAAAGACGATAAGTCCAGATATAGGTACTTGTATAGTTATAGGCTGAGAATTTGACCTATTTCACACTGATATCCTCATTTTTTATCTGAATTGCAACTGTTCTGAAGGATCAGGCTGAATAAATATGCAATCTGAAGAAATGGATGAACTTGTGGAGCAAGACAAAGATTATAGAACACCATTTTTCCAAATAAATGCAAGCACAGTTGCACTCAGAGATCATTTAATTTCTTTTATTACTCTCCCATCACCCAAGAGTAGGTTGGTGGTTAAAATGATCCAAGAGGAACACGTTCCATGTGTGGAAAAAGAAAAAAAATGAGAACATGATGACTGTGAAATCTATGATGGAGAAGAAAGGGATATAAGCCCTGAAGTAGTGAGAGCAGGGAAGATAACTTTGGAACTAAAAGTTCACTGTTAGTATCAAAGTGGTCTTAACTGAATAAGAAAGTGATGAGAAGCCGTGGTCAGAAATTTATACATGAAAGTTTATGCTTGCAGAGCTGGAGTGTTTTTTTAGAAACTATCACATAAATCATTTTTAGAAACAATATCACATAAATCAAAAGGAATTGAATTGAATTGATGCAGTCAGTTCGAAGATGGAAGGTTTTTCATGCCTAGCAATTTGAAATGGGTTATTGGGTGTGTGATCTACATAAATATTAAAATTCATGCAAAAAGAAGGCGAAGTTAAGGAGGTAGACAAAGTACTAGATACCTACAGCCTCATTATATTCAACAACAAGGGTAAATGGATACTACATAGAAATGCATGGATTTCAATTGAGTGAAAGGTTGTGCATGGTTGATTCAAAAATGACCAGGAAGCAATAAGGAGAGCAGGAAAAATATATATCAGGAGAGCAAAGTCCATGCATCTTGAGGTGAATAAGAAAAAACATTGATTGATGCATTATATTAAGGAAGTTACACTCTTATGATATTATGTCTGAAGTAACGAGTTTTAGTTGGTTTTGAGCTTAAACTTGCATATTCATTGGTAAATGTGTGGAAAATATTATTTTTTAATGTTATAATAAAAATATAGGTAATTATGACATCGTACTGTACTTGGCTATATCTTAAAATAATATTTGTTGATCAATATTCTCATTTTGTAAGGAAACCTAAAACTATGTGACTTATATTTAAATCATATTTGACTTTTGAGTCCGTCTCTTTCGAAAACAATACAAAAACAAACAAGTAAAATTAAAATTATTAAAAGTAGGAAACAAATAGATACAATACACTCTGTGCTGAAACTCTCTTACTTTGTTCACATCTTGAACCACATTTAAAATTGTGTTCCTAATTTTGTTGTCAGTATTTTTTGTGACTTTGTATGTATTTTAATGAATCGTGTTTTGTAATTGATTTATAAAAGGAACATTGTAAATGTGTATGATTGTAATATATATAACCAACATTTATCAGTCACACCTTATATATAGATTTCAGTCTTAAATCCATCATTCATTAAAAGTGGAATAGATTCAACGTTAAACTTGAAAATTCTAAAAGTATAGTACCTATTGGAATTTTTATCATTCACTGTTTAACTCACTAGTATTCCAGTATATATGCTTGGTAGACAGCAGGGAGATTGGAAAGAATGCTAATGATTCCCTCAACCATCCTCAATAAGTGTTTTCGGAAAAGAGAACTTCGAGATTTCAAAGAAGATCAAGCCTCTTCAAGAAATAGAAGAATAAAGTGGAGTCATTACTAACAACAGGTCGAGTTTTATATCTTTGGAAAAAAAAAGGTCCAGTAAACATGATTTTTTAAAATCCCATATCTCATTTTTTGCAATTCACATTGAATGTACTATGAAAAATTATCAAAGAAAATAGATATTCCTGTGTTATAATTATTAATTTGATATCCAAATTTTGCGTTAAGCGATTTTTGTTTTAGGAAATGTTTGTTTAAAAGAGCACCTTAATCTGATAAAATAAAATATGTCTATTTTGTGGTTATTATAATTTAATAAGTTAGCAATAGCAATACTATAAAGTGAAATTACTTGTTTATTGAAATAGTAAGTTAATAACAAAAACTGTGCAAAGAAATTTAGTGTACCAAGCAATCGCAATGATTCTTTTGTAACCACCTTTTCTTTTCTTAATGTGATTGTGTTGTGTTACCAAGTCTATTTTAAAATATAAAAGTTTAGAATCTCAAACACAATATTGAATAAAAGAAGTTAGACAGAAAACAGAACTTATGACCGCATCAATATAAATTTTAAAAATACACAGAACCAATCTATTGTGTTCAACATTAGGATATTGGTTTCCTCAGGGAGCTAGGTATGACTGGAAGGGCATGAAAGACATTCTGGGATGCTGGTAATGTAATTCTTGATATAGATGCTGGTCTCATGGATATGTATATTTCGCAAATTTCATGGAGCTCTACACTTAAGATTTTTGCATTTTTTGGTGTGTGTTTGTTATACCTCAATAAATTTTGCATTAACAATAAAATTTATTTTAGGAGAAATGGCCATGTTAATCATAAGTTAAAGGATAATGTTGAACCAAATCTTTAAGTGAGTTGGCTTAGTCCCAAATTTGCTCATAGTAATGTAAAAGAAACATCTTTGATTACCCGATTCAAACTCTGATTTTAACTTTAGTTGGAATGTGCTTTTTTATTTCTTATGCTGTTCATTGTGAAATGAATAAAAGCTCTGAAGTTCAAAACTTAAAAAGAAAACCTTTGATAACTAATTTTCTTTGTTCTTGTTTTCTTTTTAAGTAATAATGTGACCTAATGTTGAAATCTAATTACCATTCCTCTAATACCAAAACTAAGCTCTGTCATTATGTAAACCATCTAGATCATCTAAAGAGATGAGCTGCTGGTAGTCGGAGCTTGTGCTATCCTAACGCTGAGAATTTTATCTTCTTAGAAAACTGAAGAAATGTTTTATCCTGAAGTGAAATATCTGGGTTTTTAAAGTGACCTTGTCTAACAGGTTAAGCACATATATCAAATTTGAAGCTAGAGAGTTAGTCTTATGCTGCATATTAATACACATTTATATTATTTACTCTTATTGTCATTATTATATCCCAACATTACCACTTACTGTGTTGCCTTTGGCTACTTAAATTTTAAAAAAATTAAACTAAACTAAAATTCAGTTCTTCAGGCACAATAGCCTTCTTTCAAGTGTTCAATAATCATGTGACTATTGGCTACTATATTGGAAAGAACCTTTTTAGAGCAGTTCCGTCATTACAGAAAATTCTATTGGGCAGCACTAATATATATAATTACAATAATACATTCCTCTGAGTTTTTATTTTATTAAAAGCGATTAGTTTTGTAGAACTTTTAGTATTGTAATGGCCAAACATAAATACTTGATTCATGATATTTAATAATAATGTCACTGGTTAAATTAAGAATAACCAGATAAAAATAGTAATAAAAACATAACATGTACTTATGTAGTGTCATGAATAGGGTATATATAGCTTTGTATTAATTCACTAAGTTTAATTATGTTTTTAAATATTTCACTATGCATAATTCTTAAATTGACATTTTGAAAAATTTCCCTGAAGTAGAAGTTATATATCAAGCCTAATATATTATGCTCACAGCTTTATTAAAGACACACACACACACACACACACACCCTATATTAAGCAACTATTTTTTATAATTCTAAATATTAAGAAAACAGGTAGATCGTAAGGACCTATCACCAGGAATAAATATGGTTAACCAGGATACAAGATTATGAAAAAGGAAGTTGGATTAGTATCTAACCCTCTCGAATTATGTCATAGAATTAACTCATTAGAATCTCTTTATGCATATCTGGGATTACCGGCTTAAAGTTCTGAACTTTGATTTGTCTTATTGTTGTTTGGGGTATAAATATGTTTATTTCATTGTTTTTTCCTTTAGGAAATATTTTAGATAAAAAACACGCACATACACACACGATCACATACTATGCTTATACACAAAACAATGGTTAGGTTAATGCATTATATTAATATATTAATTATATTATATTATAATTAATATAATTATATTAATTATATTAATCAATCCCATCTTTAAATCAACATGGACCACAGCCAAAAGATGAACCCAACTTTCATGCCGGTTAAAACACTTTATTTATGGACTGGACTCTGTTAGTGTCTATGTCCTTTAATTCACAGTTCAGTAGTTATTATCATTCTTTAGACAACCATTCGACCCTGTGGACAGAAAGTCTCTAAGTCTATATAATATCCATAAAAAATAGACTCTCATTGTATTATTACTGCACACGGAACATCACTCTTACAAACAGATAAGTTCTTTACTAAAAGTTATTTTTTCCTGATTATTTATAACCTGTGTTTCCCCCCTCCTAGGCTACTGATAAAGAAGTTGGCAGTTATAATGCCATGGCATACAGACTCATGATACCACCAATTAAAGAAAGAAAAGAAGGATTTGGGTGGAAACATACACAGGGCTCATCGAAACTGCTATGAGGAGGGCCTACTTCAAGTTATAAGTCATAGCAGCTAACGACTATGGGAAGGGACTAAGTGGCAAAGCTGATGTACTGGTAAGTAGATAAAACTTCAGATAAGGGCGTACGTAAAATACTAGTCAGGGGTCAGTGTTTTTAACTCATAGAACAGATTATTTGATATAGGATTTCTATAACGTGATTAATTTGCATTCAAGTTGTTGATAGCTACAGTTTAGGATATAAAAAATAGAGCTTTATGGTTGTTTTTTTTTTTTTTTGTCATTTGGGAAATATGTCATGTGCTTTTATGTATGATTGTGACAGCAATGTCCTAAGCATTAGATTTCTATTTTATCTGTTAATCTCATTTTTAATGGAGTTGGCTGCTGCTACTTAAAATTATAAAATGCTTTACAGAGTTGTACTGTAGAAGTTAAAATATTTTTAAATTACTTTTAAGCTACTTCTAGGGCTTGTGTAATTAAGAAAACAAAGGAAATATTTAGAAACAAGTTTATGTCCCAATGCATGATTTTTTTTCGTGTTTTACCAAAATCCCCATTGACAATTTTGATGAGCCTTGACTGTTATATTTGGCTTCTGTCAGTAACATCACCTTTCTAGTCTGCTTTTTTCTCAGTCTACACAAGCTCAGTGGTGATTAATTCCCAAGGGTGATTTGATACTAATATTTATTCAAAATAATCAATACCAATGCATCTATCCTATAGAATCTCTATCATTATTTGGACTTTTCTCTGATGAATCTAGTGAAAATTATATTTATTATTGGAATTATGTGTCACTAAAGACAGAATCGAGTGTAAGTTCTCATTTGCTCTTTACATCTTATTAAATCTTTGTCTTTCAAGGTAGCCTTCATTTAGTTCTCTAGACAAGTTGAATCTTTATTTATATATATATACAGACATCAGTGATCAAATATTATTCTTTTTAGATAATAGTGATGACCAAGCACGATGATTGTGATTGGTATGAAGGCCAGAACTTTCTCATGTATAACATTAAAGCTGTATGGAATAAACAAAGGCCAGTCTAGGGCTTTTGGCATAGAAGATATTATGGCTGACCTAGATTTTCAATCAAATCAGTAGCTGTAAACATTATGTGAAATAATGTCATTCTCTTCCTGTTATTTAAGGTATGCACATTGTGATTATTTAACGCTGATAAGCTCACTAAGTGTACTTAAAATACTATGAAAAAACATTAACAAACAATAACTATATAGATTATATATATATACACACACACATATATATATATTATGTACATAAGCAATGTGAAGTTTGTGGAATTTTTATTTGAACTCTATAAACTTATGTGTAAATTATAAAATGTACCTTTAAAATTATCCAAGATATACTTAGAAAAATTAATTCAAAGACATCATAATGTTATACATTTATAAATTATATATATACAAAGAAGAATTCTCAGCAAAATACTATTTATAAGGCCAAAAATCCTTTAAATAAAAAAAAGGGAGGTATGGAGAGAAATAAGACTTTTATGTAGAAGGAACAAAATATGCCAAAACCAAGAAAGAAGAGAAACGATGTCAGGTCTAAATCACTACTAGATATTTACTCATTCTGGAAGAGTGAGAGAGGGAAAGTAAATAAGAGACAGGCCTGAAGATGGGAGTAGGCTGGTTTATAAAAAAGCTTTAATTCATATAAAAAGTATTGAAACATTTTCTTCAAAGCAACAGGAAACTTTTGAAAATATTTTAGGAAGAGTGAGTGAAGATAAGATTTTTAATTTAGATAAAACCTGGCATAAGGCAAATCTAGACCTGCCCTGAGGTTACTAATTCTGCTGCCTTCTCAAGTAATGGCTTTTTTATGCTTTTCTATATTTGTTTGCCACAGTCTTTATACTACCTCCAGGCAAAGTAGAATTCTCAGTGCGCCACATTGCTATTTGTACACCCTTCCTCCTTCCTACGAATCCAGGCATTATTCTCACCGTCTGACTCTCACTCACTCCTGTCCTCACACTATTGCTGTGATCTCATCACTCCCATCACTAAATTCATCTCCCTACCAGAATTTACACCAGCATTCTTTGCCTTATTTCCTATTCTTTTAGATGGATTCTCTATGTGTTTTTCTGGAGCCATTACCTCCACCTGTGCAACAGATCCAGTCCTCTGCTCACCAGCTCTAACATATTGTTTGAGTAGCTCTCCTGTTTCTTATATACATTACCAATATCAGTTTCCTTCCTTTGATTATTCCTATTATCATGCTTTTTTCCAAAATATTTTTAAAAAACCCTCTTGACCTACATCTAATTCCTGCTATCACTAGGTTTCTGTTCCTCTTTCCAGAAAAAAAAAAAATATATATATATATAGTTAGAATTGACTCATTTTTCAGCATCTAATCACTCTTAAAATCTGTTTATTGTAATTTCACTCTCAACACATCTAAAACTGCTTATGTCAACATGATCAATTGTTTCTTATTACTAACTGTACTCGTAAATTCAGTCTTCATCTTATTTGAACCATCAGCAACATGTGACTGATTGTTACCTTTACTAGGCTCTCGGGTCACCATTCTCTCTTGTTTACTTCTCACCTCATTGTTTTGTTTCTTCTCAGTCCTCATCTTGGAGTTCCTTAGGCTAAAAATTTTTTGATTTCTTTTTTCTCCTAAATCACATGTTCAATCCTGTAGTAAATACTGTTGTTATATAGATATAGTTATAATTGTAGATATCAATATAGACATAGATCCACATGTTATCTGTTTCCTTTTTAACACTCCTATGATTACAACTTGGTGGAAACCACCATCATAATTTGCCTATATCATTGTACAAACTCATTAACTTGCTCTAATATCTCCACTCTTGCTCCATCCACTAAAGTCTGGTTTTAATACAACACCCAAAGTGATTCAAATTTAATTCAAGTCCTATTATTTCTTAGCTTAAATCCTTCTAATGTCACCTCGATGTTTTCAGAAAAATTTTCTAGTTATTACAGAAGACTGCGAAGCTCTTGATAATTTGTCCTCCAACAGCATCATTTTCTGCTTTCCTTCTAAGTCATTGAAACTAGATAACATTGGTCAAATTGCTTTTCAAATAGCCAGAGATTCTCTCATGTTAGCGATTTTGCAGTGGCTCTACCTAGAATACTCCTTCTCCAAATGTGGTGTCATGGTATAATATCAAAAAAGAATATACACGTTTATCTCAAAAGACCATTAAAATACCTCTTCTTTTTTTAAGGAAAGTGGGGTTCTACTATAAACCAGTTAAAAGACTGACCAGTCGAGGCAGAAAATGATGAGGGTCTCTAGAGTTATAGAGGATCTTCAGAGGATCCAATATGGTAAATCTTTGTCTCTGAGAAATTCAAATGTGGCTAAGTTGCATTGTGATGTACTAGAAGTATAAAATACACAATGAATTTCAAAGATTTAGCATGAAAATATAAATTTTGTTTTTTATTTTGGGGGTTAAGTACAGT
Organism: Pteropus medius; assembly: GCF_902729225.1. NCBI lineage: Eukaryota > Metazoa > Chordata > Mammalia > Chiroptera > Pteropodidae > Pteropus > Pteropus medius. The sequence continues at coordinate 134,576 of NW_024346235.1, read as the reverse complement.
ATGACTGTTTTTGGGATTAAGTACAGTATGACTTTATTTTTTATCGAAGTTAGAAATATATATTTTTATATCTTAATACAAAAGTATGTTTTTAAAACTTATTAAAATTGAGAGAGTTTTTGATAAATTGTAAGTTTAACACATTTATGTATATATATATGTGTGTGTATATATAGGTGATATATATATAGGTGATATATATATACTTTATATATAAGGTGATATACATATAGGTGATATATATAGGTGATATATATATACACATATATATACATAAATGTGTTAAACTTACAATTTATCATATATATATATATCACCTATATATATATCACCTATATATACACACACACACACACACACACACACACACATATATATATATATATATATATATATATTCCACAGGATCTTAAATCTTAATTATTTTGTTAATTCAGTCAGAATTTAGTCCCTAAGCACATTAACAAATTAGAAATTCCCTTTCAATAAGTATCTGTCTGGGAAATTACTAACTGTTCTTAAAAGGCAAACAATAGGGTGCCTTATATCTGCTAGGCCAAATTATGCTACGTTTCAAAAGTTTCTTTGTGTATGAGTTTCTAAAACTCAGAACATATGTTTATACAAGGGGAAATTCTATTAAATCCCTGGACCCATGTATAACTAACATTCTAGTTTTTCATTGTCCAACAATTAGTAAGACTCTAATAGCTATGTGTAATAGATCTCATGTGTGATGAATCCATGACAAACAGCATGGCAAATGAGTGTTTACCATGGTAGATTGATGATGTAACCAAAAACTCCAAAATTTCAGCAGTTTAAACAAACACATTTGATTTTTATCTGGGGAGACAGTGATCATAGACAGGAACAAAAGAGTATTCATAATTTTGAAATGACATATTCAAAACATGAATGCATTCACATTTACATTTCTTTCATATAATGAAGATAATTATTTGATCAAAAATAATGGGGGTTTAAAAAATCATGAGAACTAAAGAAGAAATTATGGATACCTGACAGAATGGGACCAGCTGACGAGAAGTAAAACTGGGAATCTGGAGGACCAGAGTTTTTGTGGCGAAGGACTGAGAAATCAGCCTTTACTTCCCAGCTATGCATGTGGAGGGAGAGAAATCCTCCAAACTCTTCAGAGTCCCTATAATATCGAGCACTGGAAGGCAGCTCCTAAACCATTCCCATAATTAAGACATTTTACTGGCTACATCTGTTGTAATGACTATCTAAATTATGGGATTGAAAGAGTGACCAGTGTGCTACGGCATAGGAAGTATAGATGGTATATATGCTGAATATTTGCATACTGTTAGCCTGGTATTCAAATCCTTCATAATCTGACCTTAACATTCCAGACTCACTACTTCACTAGACAAACCTTTGTTGAGTATATTCATGTGCTACGCATTTTAAGCTATTGGGATATATCAAAGCACATAGACAAAAAACTTTGCCCTCATGGAGTTTAAAATCATTACAAAATTTTTGGCTCTATTCTGTTCATCAGCCACACTGAACCATCAGTATGCTTAATATAGACGTATGAAAGATAATCATAAAAGTCTATTTTTCTTTTCTACTATCTCCTGAATTCTGCTCACTTTTGATAGTGTTTTCTTCTGATGTCGAATGAAAGCTCCAAAAATCTCATAACTTCTTAAAAACGTGGTTCTATTTAATAGAAAGTACTACGAGCATGCTAAGTTTTAAAAATAAAATATTCTCTAATTCAATATATCAGTCAATATTTCAAATTTTATTTAATGGTAAATTTGTTCTCTCTTCCTAACTAAGATGTATTCTTGGAAAGAAGAGGTTGTAAAAAACTTTCTTTTTCTCTATTCATCACCTCCTTTCCAGTTTACTACAAGCTGCTCTTTTAACACTCAGGTTGCCATCATCTGCAGTTGGACACTGAGGAGAAAAGATGGGTAAGGTAGGGAGGAAAGTTCCAAATTAATTGTTACTATTGTGAAGTGGTTGAACATGCTGTGAGTTAGACCTGTGTTTAAAAGAGACATCGTCCATGGGATATCTTCAGCCCCAGAAGAGTTCTCCTGCAGCGGCTTGATTTGGGCATCAGGTTTTATTTAATTCCATTTGATCACTTCAGGAAAAATTCAGCAATTCATCCCCAGCTTTTGCTGTTTGCATTCTCATCACTCATCCAGGTGATCCTGCTAAAGAAGATCCACAAAAATCTAGCATTCGCATGTGTCTCAAATCTGGACCTCGGATAACATTCACAGGCTCGTTGCCTACATAATTCTATGAGTTCCGGCTCCTTTTAAAGTAATTGTGATGCCCCTCTACTCCAGCCATCAGAACCACTTTTCAGCTCTATAGTTTACACTCTGGATTACCTCACAGATCTCAGACTTGAATTCAATGTGCCCTCTGAAACATAGGAAAGCAGTGGTCTTACTCCAGTTGCCAACATTACAATTGAGAAGAAAGTACATATCCTTACAATTCCCTTTTCTGAGGGCTTGAACACCTGGGGAGATGAGAAAGAGAATGCAAATACTTTACAACTTTTTTTTTCCCCCCAAAGGAATATTTTACACAAAATCACTTCTGCAGTCTTTCACTTAACCTTTTGTTCTCCTTGGGAATTTGGGTTTTGGAGTGGTTAATTGTTATGCTGTTTGTTCTTATTTTAAATATCTTGATAATCTGTTTCTGTTTCTTGTACATTTCTTTGTAATTGTAGGTTTCTTGCATCTGGGGACTTTTGTCTAAACTTCTAATTTAATACATCATCATATCTTGCTATGCTTACTGTGTTTGGAACTGTCCCTTCAAAACTGTTCTTTTCCTTTTTCAGGATGCAGCTCATTGTCAACCCATTTGAAAAGCCTTCTCTGATGACTCAGTTGATAATTGTTCACTCTTTTGTACTACACTGCAATGTGTACCACCAGCACTCTCTGTAGATCCTGAACTGATAGTCAGCAATGTGCTAAGCCTAGAGTTTGTTGAATGGAATATAACAACAGCAAGAGCAACAGCAACAACAACAACATAAAAGAGATATCATATTTGTGACTTATTGGAATACACTTTCTCTTTATTTTGTCACTTTTGTTTTAGCAGTCATCTAATGAACCAGTACATCAAAATAACAGCTTTTCTTTCTATGTTTATTTATCCATTTTTGGAAATTCACTCCTTAAGTATGTTCTTTGTTAACTTGGACTATATTATTTATAATTCTTTTATTCAGTTCATCATATATTTACTATGGTACCCACTACTTCCAAATATGACTAATGGAATTTAAAAATAACAGCCAGTAGTTTGGAAAGGGGAAAACTCTATCTAGAAGTCCTGGATTTTAGAACAATGCAATAGAGTGAAACCTCAGTCCTAAACTTGGTAATAGCTAACAAAATGTGAAAATGAGAGGGCTACATAGTTCCCATTCCTTCAAATTCGTCGACTGTGAAACAATTCCACTGATTCAACAAATATTTCAAATATCCTTAGGTTAAAGTTTGCATTTCGGAATTGATTAAGGTGACAATGTAATATTTGAATCTTCTAGAAACCTCCATCATTATAAACAGCCCGAGAATTGGATAGCTTAATATTGGGAGACAGTAAACTTTGGGCCTTTTGTAGTTTTATATATCTTGCTGAGTGTGCCAAAGTGGCAATGCCCTGAACATTTTTCACCTGGGACACAGGACTGTCTATGCAGCTGAGAATTCTGAAATGTGAGATAATGTGTATAGGAATGCGTCACATAGTCTAGCATTTTCCTGATCTCCCATTTGCCAAAGATTTGCTATTGCTTGCTATCACAGTGGCAGAATCTTTATGTTCTTTTGTGCTGTACTCCACTCATGAGCAGGTTTCATCTGGACCTACAATTTGCCTGTGACCTTTTGGAGTTTAGGATAGCTGCATCACTGTGCTGATTACTATGTTGATACACCTACTAGTATTTTTTGGTGGAATAAAGTCCTTCATTTCTGCCTAGGAATCTTTTATATATTATCAACATCTATGCAACTTTATTAGGGTAAATTATTAACTTGTACAGTTATTTCTGTGGAAATTCTCCTGCTTCTAGGTCTCCTCCTCGCGTGCAAATTTATTGAAGTAGGAAAACATAGTATCAAACCAAAACCCCACAGATAATATCTACAATTTAATAAAACAATAAGCTAACTTATTGAATATGAATGGCTATGGAAAACAATTGAAATAAACAAAATCTCTACAGTATCAACAAGTATGATGACAACTATTTCGATTGTTCAGGGAAGGATAAGGTTTTCTGTTGGCCATGAGAGCCAGTGAACCTCAAAGTTGTCCAGCTACACTAAAGGAAAACTTTACTAACAGGAAAGCAGTTGCAGAACAAAAGTCTACACTGAGGAGAAAACACTGAGAGCACAATATAAATTCAGCAGGACAGACAAAATAGAGTAACAAAAGAAAAAGAAAAGAAAAAATAGAAAAATCCTCCAATTAAAGTAGAAGCACAGAAAAGAGCAAGTGGGTTTCAAAAATAAAAGGATATATATTTTGAACACTAGAAAAATACTAAAACAGATATTCTAGAGCTGTGAATTAGAAAATCTAACTTAGTGCACCTTCCTTTTTAAGAGAATGTAAAGGGTAATTTTATTTAAACCTGAATGATAGGAAAGAATCATGGTTGAAGTCAGAAAGTAAAAAGAAAATAGCAAGCAAAATAATGGTCCTAAGAAAATGAGGCCATTTTTCAAAATGATGAAAACTGTACCTCGTATCTTAAAACAAGCTAATTTATTTAAAAAAGAGAAGCGATGAAAAATATTCATCAGACTTAGAAAAAATCATAAAAATTGTTAAATCTAAATGCAATGAATAAAGATGTTAAATAGATTAGAAAGAAATTTAAAGGAAAAGAGAAGATTTATCACTTATATAATAAGAGTCTCCTAAGATGAAAAACAAATTAAGGAAACAGAAAAAATATTAAAATATAGAATTCAAGAAAACTTTTCATGGAATATAGGCTAGTGGTTACCAGAGGAGTATAGACTAGTGGTTACTAATGGAGTGGGGGTAGAGGGAAAAGGTATGCGGGGTAAAGGGGATCAAATATAGGGTTTAGGGGAAGGATGAAGAAGGTAAAAATGATCAAATATATGGTAGCTGAAGGAAAGTGGACTTTGGGTGGTAAACACACAATAGAATATGCAGATGTCAAATGATAATGTTCACCTGAAAATTATAGAATTCTATTAATGAATGTTACCTCAGTAAACTTAATTAAAATTTTAACATAAAGATAAATAAGTAAAACTTTCCTGAAATAATACTTGAAGAGCTATATCATATCTAAGCAGAAAATGACTCAGAATAGCCAATATGGAGATATGTTAAATAAATATTGGAATCTAAAAAAAAAGTCAACTCTGAAAACTTGACATAAGTTCAAAACCCATTTAAAAAGAAAACCAGTGTATGGTTACATCTTTTGACATTAATGCCTCAGAGAAGAAGAAAATAGAGTAATATGTTTAAGTCAAAGAAAAAAATATGAGTCAAGGCTCATATAAAATATCTAGCCAAAGTTAGGTTCAATTACAAGGGCCTCAGATAAACTCTAAGTAATGCGAACATAGGAAATGCTGAACCATTGAGTCTGCTCTGAAGAGTCTACTAGTGCACAAGAGACGAATAACTATATGACTAAATTATTCATATTAACAGTGAGAAAACAATATTACTTCAATTTATATGTATAGGAAAAGTAGAGATGAAGCAGAAGCAATTCTCACAGTAGAAATTATACGAACAGTAGCTAAAAGAAAATTAAAAAGAATGTGAAGCATATTCTGTAAAGTAAAGTAAAAATTAGAAAAAGAGTCAGCAAACTGCAGTTCCTTGGTCAAGTCCGGCCCATGCTTGTTATAGTAAGTAAAATTTTATTGGAGCACAGACACTTCCATGTGTCTACCTATTGAAGTACAGCCCGCCCTTTTGATTGCATATTGTCTCTTTGTCCTTTCAAACTACAACTGCAGAATTGAGTACATTCAACAGAATCAAGATGGGTCATAAAACCAAATCTATTTATCCCAGTAGTCAAATCTGGAGTATGAAAGCGTATCAACTTATTATTTTGTAGTCCAGCGACTTAAAGGAAAGAAATATATTTTTTCTCTGTCTTTACTATGGGAGTAGGACCTTCAGGTAACTAACTATTTGATATGGAGAGGTTCCTCTTTGTAGAAGTAATTTAACTAATAAACACAGAAGAACTGAAAGGATTTAATAGGTAGGAAATGACTATCAGTGGATGCTACTATCACAAAGGAGAGTCAAAGGGAGTTGGTGTACCTCCTTAAGGAAATAGTACATAAAGAAGCCCCCCTCATCCCTGGTTTCACTTTTCAAGGTTTCAGTTATTGTCATCTGAAAACATGACATGGAAAATTTCAGACATAAACAATTTAATTGTCAATTCATAAGTTTCAAATTGTGCATTATTCTGAGAAGCATGATGAAATCTTTTCCCCACCATCTCATCCGGGACTTGAATCAACCCTTTGTACAATGTCCCCATGCTGCATATACTCCCTTCCCATTAGTCACTTAGTAGCCCTGTCGGTTTTCAGATCAACCTCCCTGTTATTGTGATTCTTCTGTTCAAGTTTCCCTTTTTTATTTAATAATAGCCCCAAAGCGCAATTGTAGTGATGCAAGCAATTGGGATATTCCAAAGAGAAGCCATAAATTGCACATTTACGTAAAAAGATAAAAGTCCCCACTTCATAATGAAAGAAAACAAAGTGTATGCTAAAGTATACACTAAGAATAAATCTATCCATGAAATTGTGAAGAAAGAGTAATTTGTGCTAGGTTTGCTGTGTTGCAACTCAAACTAAAAGTTTTGGTCACAGTGCATGACAAGTGTTCAGTTAAGATGGGATAGACACTTCATTTATGGGCAGAAGACATGTACAGGAAATATGTTCTGATTGACAGCAATATGTTGCACTAGAAAACACTGAGGCTATATGAAGCATCCGCAAAAGATCCCCTGAAATGCGTAAGCATATTCACATAACTTTTATTATATTGTTATAATTGTTCTATTTTATTATTAGTTATTCTTATTACCCCCTTACTGTGCTAATTTATCAGTTAAACTTTATCATAGATATATATGTATAAGAAGAAAAACATACTACGTCCAGAGTTAAGTACTATCTGAGGTTTCTAGCAACAATTGAGGGTCTTGGAAAGTAGATACCCTGAGGATAAGAGGATTCTGTAGCACCTATGATTTATTTCTAAAAACAACAACAAAACTTCGATCTAATTAGGACTCTATTTCTAACTACTAATTTATAGGACATGGAGGAGACAGAAAAATATGAAATGAGCCACTGAATATATAGTCATCAGTATCCAGACTTCAGAAATCTGGTTTTTGAACAAGATGCATAAAAAGAAGTGACAGTGCTGACGCCTATAGATTAAAAGGACTTAAAAGACCTACCTTACTATTGCAGTATATAGATGGACCTTATTTGGATCCTGATGTGAATAAAATTTTAATATAAATATTGACAGGATATTTGTTGATATGAAGGAATTTTTGTTAATTGGGGGGCAGGTAAGAAATGTATTGTGATTAAGTTTTTACAGTCCTTAAATGTAAGAGATACATACTAAAATATTGACAGGTGGAATATTATGTCTCTGCTATGCTTCAAAAGAATGGAATGAGGAGCAATTGGAAGTATAGAGAAAAAAATTTCCTAGGACTCGATAATGTTGAAGCTGGGTAGTTGATAGGTGCAGGTTCATTGTAATAGTCTCCATAATTTTATTTATGTTTAAGATGTTCCATGCTAAAGAGTAAAATATTTTCAATGCTACTGATTTCAAATTTTGGAAATAAGTTCTAAATTTTTCTTTTAATTGTTAATTTTCATTTAGATATTAAATTCAGTTACAGCATAGCAATACAACTTACTTTGTAATTGACTTCATTAATAACTTCTTGGTACAGAAATCCCAATAAAATATTTCTTTCATGAATTCAATTTATTCTGTTTCTTACCTTTATTCATATGATATGTGGTATAGCTCCTAACCATGGGCAGCTAATTCTGAAGAAAGGATGAACCTGTAAACAATTAATTAACCTTAATTTACATAACAATCTTATTTGCATAACTAACAGTCTAGGAATTGATAATAGGCCATTAACAGTCATATTAATAAATAAAACTGTGCTAGAAATACATGTGTCTGTAATTCATTCTGAAGAGGCAAAAGTTAGTCATGAAATGCTAGTAACAATATTCAAGAATCAGGTGTTAAACAAACTAATATTTGGCATTTAATCTTCACAAATTTTTGAGAGGATAGTTCATGAATTCGCTATTCTACCTCACCTCTACATGCATAATGTGGCATATACAAGCATACATGTGTACATTAGGTAAATTGTTATTATCCTTAGATTTACATTCAAATTACACTAATGAGAATGAGCTGTATTATATTCATATATGAGTACTGAATATATTTCTATTCCTAGAAATCAGAGCTATTTGGTAAAAAATACCAAGTTCCACAACCTAAATATTTACCAAAATTTTCTTTTTAAATTTAACTACTAATTTGTTTCAAAGGAAGTTGACAGATACAGTTTTTGATGAACTCTTACATTGATTTTTATTTGCAATACGATAGTTAATATATGTAAATTAGACCGACCCTAACCTTTTGACTCTTTAGATTTTATAAAAAACGTAATTGCCTGCAGTTTAAAGATTTTAAAAACAAAGAACTGGTCTGCTATTTTTAAACCACTTTATTGTGTATGTGATGCTTATCATGAAAGACAACTTAATTCCTTTAATTCCAAAGACAAACTGTGTATAATCTGATTTTTTCCAATGATTTGATTGTACCTGTGCAGCCTTCAGTGCTAGATGAGTAAGTGAGATTTGAAGTAAAGGAAGAGTGATTTATTTTTAACGCTCATCGGTTGAACTCAGATGGGACATTTATCATGCCTCTTCTACCTTTTACTCACATCTTACTCTCCTTTCTCTTCCACTGGTATTCATACCTGTGTGTACACTTGCTCTGGCTCTTTTCTTTTGCCCTCTTCCCCCTTCTAAAAATGCTAATCGATGGAGTGTTTGATGGGATGTCTAGGAATGGCCCCCAGAGTAAAAGGTAAATGTTTCATATCCTGTTTCCCACTTCATGATTTTTCTGAGCCTCTATTCTACTAATGGTTAAATTAAATTTGACTTTCCTGGGTATTCTAGATTCTAAAAACATTGGTGTGATTGCTAAAAGAAAAAAAAAAGAAAAAAGAAAAAAGTTGGATTGCTTAAGTGCAAAGAAGTATTACTTCAATTAATGGTAAAAAGATAGCATTGGTCCCATTATAGGTAATATCTCACAGAATCTGTGTTGGCCTACTTGACAAATTGGTTTTTACTTGCTACTCTTTGTGGTTAAACTATATCAAACTGAAATGTTGAAGAAAGATTTCAGAGATAAGAAAATGTGAGACTGAATTTTTAACTTTTCATTTATTGACAAAGTGTCATTTTAAGGAAATCACTTAACTTTTTCTCATCATGACTTTGTGAAGTGAAGATAATAATGATATATTCTAGAAATGGGTGTGAATTAAATATAATATGACATAAACAAATTGATAAATGTTAGTCACTAATTTTAACATGTTGTTTCCTCTATTCTATGAAAATATGTGCCAGAAACCACACAATTCAGAGAATGTCTAGCAGTCACACACCCATTAACAATATACTACGCTCCAGAGGTTTACACAGTACCTCACAGCAGAATGAGAATAAGGTTTATTACCTATAATACTCAAATAATGACAGTGTTCTACAGCATTATACACTAAGTCTGGAAATAGCGTGTTATTGTCTTGACATTTCAGGAGTTTGAAATCCTCTCAATGTTGTCATCTATCAGAAATGAAAATAAATGAGAAAAGATCTCTAAGTGTCCATTATCTTCCTACATTATTCACTGAGAACATTTATACATATGTATTTCATTAGATGATGAGCTGAACATTATTGTTTTATTTAACATCCCTTAAATAAAAACTTAGTTTTTGAAGGAACTCGGAGATTGGTGAGGACCACTTCCAGGGAGTCAGCTTGCACTCAAAGTGGATAGCTGGTCCTTGTTTCATAGTCCAGATGGGCATTCACATTGATAACCGCCATGATGTTATTAATTCCAAACTTATCGAGAATTAAAATACGATTTCTTGGTCATTTTATTTATAGTACAAAAAAAATAATTCTCTTTTAAAGGCACTGTGATTTAAAAAACACCTATTTATAAGAGTAATGCATAAAGTGATAACATACTGGCTTTTGGAATCCATGTTCCAGAAATGATCGACATCAGTGTTATCCTATGTGCATGCCTTGAAATTCTAGTGTTTTTTTCTTTTTTAAATTCTCCTGAAAATTTATGTAATCAATTACATTTGGGAGCAATGCATACTATACCCCTCACCACGAATTCAGATGGCCCTCTACTGTACTAAAGGCCTTCAGGAATTCTGTTTTCAAAAAACTCATACTAGTTTGTTTAAACAAGTAATTTATGATCTTATGAGATTATTATACTTTGTATAATCTAAAACATCTTATTATTCCATATATTCTGCTATGAACCCTTGAGGGAAAAACAGATAATTTAATATGTTGTTAATATAGAAAACATGATTTTTTATTTTAAATGACTTAAAGTATTTTATCTTGATGTTCATTTTCTAAAATAAATGTGCTTATATATAATTGAGCAAAGAGCAGGACAATTTTGGATATTTTATATTATCCTAATTCTTTTTCTCCTGGTATTTTTTCCTCACTTTAGTTTTATCCACAACATTTATTACTACCTAAATGCTATATATTTATCAGTTTAATAATTTTAATTGTCTATCTTCATTTATTGGATAGTTAAAGTCTGTGAGGGCAAGGGTCTATTCTTTTCATTGCTCTGTCCCTCAAGACTGGGAGAATACTTAATATGTCATTGATGCTCAAGAAACATTTGCGAAGTGAACATTTGCAAAGTGATAAAATCACACACACACAAAAAGTATCAGAACAGCCATTCGGGCAGAACCACCTACTTCCAGTAATTCGCCAAAATGACCAACACGAACGGAAGTGGAAAGGCACCTGCTATATGTTCTCTAGGCCCACTAGTAAACATGGAGTTTTTCCTTTGGCCACATTGATGTGAATCTACAAGAAAGGTGATATTGTAGATATCAAGGGAATGGGCACCGTTCAAAAAAGAATGCCCCAGAAGTGTTTCCATAGCAAAACTGGAAGTGTTTACAATGTTACCCAGCTCGCAGTTGGCATTGTTGTAAACAAGTTAAGGGCAGTATTCTACACAAGAGAATTAATGTATGCATTGAGCATACTAAGTACGCTAAGAGCCGAGATTGCTTCCTGAAACATGTGAAGGAAAATGATCAAAAAAGAAGGAAGCCAAAGAGAAAGATACCTGGGATGAACCGAAGGGCCAGCTTGCTCTACCCAGAGAAGCACACTTGGGGAGAATGAATGGTAAGGAACCTGAGCTGTTGGAGCCCATCTTCTGTGAATTCATGGCATGATAGGTTTGAAAAAATAAAACAAAAGACCTCTAATTGAGTAGGTGTTCCTACCCCCAAAGAAATATTTAAAGAAATCCAACGTTCTTAATTCAATCTGTGATGTCTTTATTATTCAGGTTTAGTGTTTTTTTCTTGTTGAAAGATGTGAAGTATTTTGTTGTGGAATGAAGTATAGTCCTTTGGTTAGGAAATGGCATCTGTTGAATGACAGTTAAACTCAGAGCAAGTTGATCAATCCTAATTGTGTCATAAATAGCAGTATTTTAAGGATTTTGAAATTAACTTGGAAGCCTGCTACTTAAAAATAGGCTATTTAAAGACCCTGTTTTCTGTGAGTTACATTTGCTTCTACCCTTGATGGAACACGACTCAGAAAGTAATAGTGTTTGTAATAATTTGGAACTAGACTATCTTTTAATTTCAACCAGGGGTAGATATTTATATATAGTAGTTTACAGGGATGCATGGCATTCTAAGCATGTTACATAATTCACTGATAAACCTTGGAGTAAGTAGTGTTTTACCTGTATTCCATAAAGGAAACTGAGTCATAGTTCACTTGCCCAAGTTTCCAGGTATGCAGAGATTAAAGCCCAGGCAGTCTGACTCCCTAATCAGGTCTCCATCCCTAGTGCTATATTGACTCATATTAGTAGGTACATTTTAAAACTACTTTGTATAGTTGGAGCACATTTTGGTTGTTCAGTTGCTTCCTGAATATTTTTACTTGGATGTGGCATGCATCTTACATTTAACATGGTCGAAAGGGATTGATCACATCCCATCCTAGCTGCCTTCAGTTTTCTGTGATTGCTATAGCATCTTTTAATTTTAAAAAAATATCTAGACTTCTTATATTCTCTTATCACTAATAGAAAAAGAAAAGAGAAAGAAAGCATCGGCACAGATTGAGAAATCATAACTTCAGTCAGATGTTGTAAGTCTAAGGAAGAACGAAGTTTAGTAATATTTAGAAAAGAGGCACAGCAGCACAATAGAAACAAAGAAGAAAGCAATAAAAAAATGTATGATGTTGAGCACTTGTTTCAGGGGCAGCAATTTCTTATAATGGTTGGTTGTTGAAATACTTGAAAAAGGCCTTTAGAATTTCCTTGCAAAATGCTTTAACAGAATTAACATTCCTTTATTTATTACATATTTAACATCACATTTTTATGAAATATATAACTATTTTTGACTACTCATATTATGCCAGGTCATCCAGCTTATCAAAAGGGAAAAACACAGGACAACAAAGCTATAGACAATAGGTGAAACAAAGAATGGATGAGAAAGCGTTAGCTCTGAACTTATTCCTAGAGACTCACAAACCATTGTATTCTCAGTAAACCATGATGGGTAGACAAAATTTAAATGATTTACTTACTTACAATTGCTAACTCTATGTCTAATTTAACTGTTTGTGGAAACAGTACAAATGTCTTTTATCATAGAAGTGGTTCTTTGTGCATTCATAATTATTTATGATTTTAAAGTTTCTTCAGGTTTATCTAAGGTAGGACATGGAATACAGGTCTTGGATGATACAGAACAGTGGAAAGAGATTCCTATAAGGCAATAATTATGACTAACAGCTGAAAGTAGGATGCATTACTTTTAAAGAAATGTCATGAAAACATCCCTACGAGGAGGAGAAGGCTTCCAGAATTGAATATTTAGTGTTTCTGGGTTGGGGGCTGTGGATGGATCTCTTTTGTTACTAGAACTGAAATTTTAGTCAGATTCAGCACGTAGGTACCAATACATTGAAGTTGGACACATATTTATTAGAAATGTAGAGTAAACAATAATTCAAGCTGAAATTAATTCAAATTACAGTTTATTGGTTTCTGGTGAAAATACCGACTGAGTAAACATCTACTCACTCTCTTCATTCCTCAATCAATGGAGTACACAGTACTTTGATTGATAGCTGCAGCCATAATTACACCAACCTTAGTCCCTCTGTTTGCAAATTCACTTACTGGAGGAGGTCAGCAGGTTTAGAGAAAATTAGTAATTTTTTATTATCTACTTTGCCGTGATGGAGTCCTGGATTGCATAATAAAATGTGTTAGTTTATGTGTGTGCTTATTTGAATGACACTGTTTTCTGAAAATTTTAAGGAAGTACTACATAAAGACTCTGGCCCTAAAAACCTGTGTTCAAAGTCATGCGAATGCTCTCCTAATAGTATCTTGTCACCTGCATTGTTTTTAATTTAAAATAGAACACACTACTCTACTATTTTATTATCTGCCAAATATCATATAACTTTCCTTTCACTTGTCTCTAAAGCGCCTTCTGGACTGAAACAATAGATAGATGTCTCTGAGCCTTTTTGTAGTCTAGTCAATCTATCTTTCCCATCCGATTTCTAATAACCTTTAGCTTCTTTTCCCAAACCCATAAGATTATTCCTATTGTTATTTCTTTCACATGGTCTTTTTCTTTTAAAAATTACTCTTTTAATACTATTTTAGTTTTATCTTCATTTTCTCTGTTCTTCTAATCTAGATTGCACTGGGGAATTATATCATGACTACATTGAAACCTTTTCTAACAAAACCCAAGATACAAATATAGTCAGAAGAATTAATTACATACAACCTTTCATAAACATTTTGTTCAAATTGCGATGTTCTTTGGTACTATAGTCTATATATTGATTGACTAAGTGTAAAGCAATCTCTTATTTATAGATGTTTCAGCACCTAATCGTGGTCCATATATTAATTATATGGTCAATAAATATATCTCAATTTACTTTACTCTCCTGTATCTTTTCTGCCTTCTTTTGTTAACAATATTCAGATATTGCTTGGATAATCATACCTCCTTCATTCTCAGGCTAACTGATTTGCATAGGACTGACCCAATCTTTAGGTTATATGGATAGACACATTACCTATCTCTGTCCAATGAGGACACTTTATTTATCCTCTTCCCTCAGTGTTCATATGTGATAAATGTCTCATACAAAGCCAATTAAAGTCATGCCCAGAAACTTTACTGTTAACTATTAGGAAAAAAAAAAAAGTATTTGACTTGCTTTCTTGGTTTTGTATTTTTTTACTAGGATTTTAATGTTTGTATCCTGTAAGTAGGTTCATATTGATAATGATACCAACACAAATGAAATACCTAAAGGTTGAAAATAGATCTCCTATACTTTGCCTAAAATTTTATTTTATTTTATTATTATTTTTTGAAATATAGACCTAGTGCTTATTTTTTTCATATATTTAGATTTTTTTATTTACTTGTTTTATGGTGACATTGGTTAATGAAATTGCCTCCCATAGTTAGATTTCTTTATGTCACCACATATTTGATCCATTTTACCCCATCTACCTGTCCTTCCCCCTAGCCTGTAGCCTCCAATAATCACTAGTCTACAGTCTACATCCATGTGTCTCTGTTTGTTTGTCCTGTTCATTTGTTGTTCTGTGGTTTATAGTCCCCATATAAGTGATATCATGTGATTTTCAACTTTTTCTGTCTGGCTTATTTTGCTTAGTATGATTATCTCGAGGTCCATCCATGTTGTTACAAATGGCAGTATTTCATCACTTCTTATGGCTAATATTCCATTGTATATATGTGCCACAGCTTTTTTATCCAGTCATTTATCGTAGGACACTTTGGTTGCTTCCATGTCCTGGCACTGTGAATTATGCTGCTATGAACATTGGTGTGCAAGTATCTTTTCGGATATGGGTTTTCAAGTCATGTGGGTAAATACCCAGTAGAGGGATTGCTGTAACATATGGTAGATCAATTGTTAGGTTTTTTTTGAGGAATCTCCATATGGTTTTCCATAGTGGCTATACCAGTTTGCAGTCCCACCAGCAGTTATAAGGGTCCCTTTTCCTCCACATCTTATCCAACATTTGTTATTACTTGTCCTGTTACTTATAGCCATTCTAAAAGGCATGAAATGTTATCTCGTTGTTTTAATTTGCATTTCCCTAATAGTGTTGTTGAACATCTTTTCATATGTTTTTTGGCCATTTGGATGTCCTCTAGGGAGAAATGTCTGTTCAGGTCCTCTACTCATTTATTGATTGGATCGTTTGGGTTTTTTTTTTTTTGGTGTTATTGAGTTATATCAGTTCTTTATATATTTTAGATATTAGGCCCTTATCGAAGGCATTGCTTGCAAATACATGTTTCAAGTCTGATAGTTGTCTCTTTACCTTGATGATTTCTTTTGCTGAGCAGAAGCTTTTTAGTTTGATGTAGTCCCATTCATTTATTTTTGCTTTTACTTCCTTTGCTTTTGAGGTCAAATTCATACAATCCTCTTTAAGTCCAAGGTCCTTGACTTTAGTTTCTATGTTTTCTTCTTTACATTTTACTGTTTCAGGTCTTATATTCAGGTCCTTAATCTATTTTGAGTTAATTTTGGTGTGTGGTGATAGACAACAGTCTTACGTTCATTCTTTTATAGATGGCTTTCCAGTTTTCCCAGCACCATTTATTGAAGAGGCTTTCCTTTCTCCACCTTATGTTTTTGGCTTTATTGTCAAAAATTATTTGCCCATATAAACATGAGTTTACTTCCGGATTCTCAATTCTGTTCCAAGGGTCTGGGTGTCTGTTTTTCTGGGAAAACCATGCCATTTTGAATATTGTCGCTTTGTAGTAGAATTTGAAGTCAGGCAGAGTGATTCCTCCAGCCCCGTTCTTTGTTCTCATGAAGCCTTTGGTAATTTGGGGTCTTTTATGCTTCCATATAAATCTGATGATTTTTGTTCTATTTATTTAAAAAATGCTGATGAGATTTTGATAGGGATTGCATTACATCTGTATAATGCTTTAGGCAGTATGGTCATTTTAACTATGTTGATTCTTCCAATCCAAGAACATGGAATATCTATCCATTTCTTTGTATCTTTTTCGATTTTTTTCAAAAGGGTCTTATAGTTTTCATTATATAAGTCCTTCACAAGTTTCGTTAAATTTATTCCTAGGTATTTTATTCTTTTTGTTGCCATTAAGAAATGACACTTCATTATTAGAGTATAAGAATTCTATGGAGTTTTGAACATTGATTTTGTATCCAGAAACTTTACTGTATTTGCTTGTTTCTACCAGTGTTCTTGTGGAGTCTTTAGGGAATTCTATATAGAGAATCTTGTCATCTGCAAATAGTGACAGTTTTACTTCTTTGTTTCCTATTTGGATGCCTTTTATATCTTTCTGTTGCCTGCTTGCACTTGCTAGGACCTTCAATGTTATATTGAATAACAGTGGTGATAGTGGACAGCCTTGTCTTGTTCCTGTTCTTAGAGGGAAGGTTTTTAGTCTTTCACAATTAAGTATAATGTTGGCTGAGAGTTTCTCATATATGGCCTTTATTATGTTAAGGTACTTTCCTTCTATACCAATTTTGTTATTTTTTTTTTTTATCATGAATGGATTCTGCATCTTGTTGAAGACTTTTCTGCATCTATTGGTATGATCATATAATTCTTACTTTTTAATCTGTTCATGTAGTGTATCACATTAATCGATTTGCATATGTTGAACCATCCCTGTGCGTTTGGGATGAAGTTCATTTGATCATGGTGTATAATCTTGTTAATATGTTGCTTTTTTCGGTCATTAGTATCTTAATTTGGATTTTTGCATCTGTGTTCATGAGAGAAATTGGTCTGTACTTTTCATTTTTTGTATTATCTTTACCAGGTTTGGGTATCAGGGTGATATTGGCCTCATAAAATGCGTTGGGAATCTTGCCTCCTCTTTGATTTTTTTGGAAGAGTGTGAGGAGAATAGTTACTAAATCTTCTTTGAATGTTTGGTAGAAATCGCTAGTGAAGCCATCTGGTCCCGGACTTTTACTTTTTGGTAGGTTTTTGATGATTGTTTCAATGTCCATACAGCTGATCAATCTATTTAGATTTTCCAGTTCTTCTTGATTCTGTGTAAGATGGCTGTATTTTTTTAAGTAATGGTCCATTTCTTCTAGGTTATTAAATTTGGCGTTATACATTTTTTCATAATTCTTGTAGGATCCTCTTTCTGCGATGTCAGTCATAATTTCTCCTCTTTCATCCCTGATTTTGTTTATTTATGTCGTTTCTCTTTTTTCTTTAGTGAGTCTAGTCAGTGGTTTGTCAAATTTAATAATCTTCTCAAAGAACCAGCTCTTTATTGTATTTATTTTTCTATTGTTTTTTGTTTGTTTTATTTTCAACATCATTTATTTCTGCTCTAATTTTGATTATTTCTTCCTTCTGCTGAATATAGGCTTCACTTGTTCTTCCTTTTCTAGTTTTTTAAGATGAAGTGTTAGGTTGTTTATTTGGGCTCATTCTTGATTTTGGAGATAGGCCAGTGATGATACAAACTTTCCTCTTATGACCGCTTTTGCCATGTCCCAAAAGTTTCGATATGTTGTACTATTATTATCGTACATTTCTATGTATCTCTTGAACTCTCTTTTTATTTTTTCTCTGACCCAGTTATTCTTCAGTAGCATGTTGTTTACTCTCCATGTATTTGTGGTTATTCCCACTTTCTTTTTGCAGTTGATATCTAGTTTCAAAGCATTATGATCAGAGGACATGGTAGGTATAATTTCAACCCTCTTATATTTATTGGGGTTATGTCTGTGCCCCAATATGCACTAGAGAAGAATGTATAAGCAGCTGTTTGGGGATGAAAGGCTCTCTAAATGTCAATTATGTCCAGTTGGTCTAATGTGTCATTGAAGGATGTTATTTCCTTATTGATTTTTTTAGGGGGGAGATGATCTGTCCATATCTGCCAGTTGGGTATTAGGTTTCCTACAATGATAGTGTTTTGGTCTGTTTCTCCCTTTAGTTATGTTAGTAATTGCTTTATATATTTTGGTGCTCCCTGATTGGCAACATTGATATTAATATGTGTTATGTCTTCTTGGTGCTTGATCCTTTTATCATTAAGAAGTATCCTTCAGTCTCTATCTTTACCTTTTTTATTTTGAAGTCTATTTTGTCCCATATTAGTACCACTACTCCTGCTTTGCTCTGAATGCCATTTGATTGGAATACCATTTTCCACTCTTTTACTTTAAGTCTATATTTGTCTTTGGAACTGAGATGTATCTGTTGGAGGCAGCATACGGTTATGTTTTGGTTTTTAATCCAATCTGCAACTCTGTGCCTTTTTATTGGTGATTTCAGTCTATTTACATTTAGGACAATTATTGAAATATGAGGACTTCTTATTACCATTTTATGTTTTGCTTTCTGATAGCTCGGTGTTTCCATTGTTTCCTTGTCTTTGTGTGTCTGTATTTTTGTTGTTGTTGTTGTTGTTGTTGGGTTGTGTTTGTTTTCCCTTTGATCCTTCTTGTTTATAACATATACTTTAGTTCTGGATCCTCGCCATGTGGTTACTGTTACAAATATGTAGAGTATAGTGTACATGTATATATACATTTTCTTTATATATGCATGTGCCTTATATCCATTCCCCTGTGCAAATTTGGGTCTTTGAATCTTCTCTTTTTCTGTCATTGTTGTCTTAATTTGTCCCTTTGTATGTTGCATGTTCATTAATATCCTGCTATAGCAAATTTTTTCTCATTGTTTAAGGTTATAATGTACTGTTCTTAAGCAAGTTTGCACTCTTTTGTTTCTGTGTGCTTGTTGTCTTATTCATTGTTATATTTATTTTTGTCATTTTGTTTCAAATGAGATGACCCCCGTCAGTATTTCCTACAAAGCAGGCCTCGTAGTGAAAAATTCCTTGAATTTTTGTGTGTCTCGAAAGGTCTTTATTTCTCCTTCATATTGAAAGGAGAGCTTAGCTGAATACATTATTCTTGGCTGGTAGTTCCTTTCATTTAATAGTGTGAATATTTGACTCCACCCCTTTCTAGCTTGTAATGTTTGTGTTGTGCAATCCTAAAATAATCTAATAGGTTTTCCTTTATAGGTTACCATCTTCTTTTCCCTGGCTGCCCTGAAAATTCTGTCTTTGTCATTGATTTTTGATAATTTTAATACAATGTGTGTTAGAGAAGGCCTTTTTGGGTAGAGATAATTGGGTATTCTCTTGACTGCTCAAATTCTAAGCTCCAGCTCATTCCTTAGATTTGGGAAATTCTTGCCAACTCTTTGTCTGAAAATGCTTTCTAAGCCCTTGCTGCTTTTCCTCCCCTACAAGAATGCCCATTATCCTTACATTTCCTCTCTTGATGGTATCAACTAGTTCTTGTATTTCTCTGTCATTATTTTTTATTCTTTGATTTCTCTCTTTTTGCTTCTGATTTATTTCTAGATTTCTGTCTTTGAGATCACTTATCTTTTTGTCCATTTGGTTGACTCTATTTCCCAGGTTCATTTTTCATCTTTTTCAGTGTACTCTTCATCTCCAGAAGTTCTATTTGATTCTTTTTGATGGTTTCACTCTCCTTGCTAAAGAATTCATTTTGCTGATCCAGTTGTTTTCTTTTCAATTCCTGGACTTGTTGATATGAATTATTTTGTATCTCATTCAGTTTTTCAGAAGTACTATCCTGAATTCTCTGCCACTTAAGTGGCATATTTCTATGTTTCTAAGCTTAATATCTGGAGACTTTTCTCTTGTTTCCTGCACTGCCTTGCCACTTTGGTTGTTCATAGTGTTTAATGGACTATTTCTTCACCTGAGCATTAATAGAAGTGTATTCAGCTTTTGTTCCAGAAAGAAGATATAAAAATGTCTCTCCGTAGCCTTAAGAATGACCTTTTTTTTTTATTAAAGATCTTAAATCATGATCTTATCGTCAGCCTCAGTCCCTGTGTTGGAGACAATTTCAGTAGCATTTGCTCAGATTCCCCTTGGGCTGCACAGTGTTTGGTCTCAAAGGATACGGGCAAATGGGCCCTCTGGGTAGGAGGTGGGGGCTGCGGCTCAGCCTTATGTTTTGAAACCGCGGCTGTTAAAAATCAACTGTTGTTTTTCTGCGTCCAGCTTTTCTGCCGTCCGCAATTCTCTGCTTTCTGCCCTGAGCCTGGCACTGCCGCTGGCCACGTGGAGCTCATCGCTCTTCCAGGCAGGGACAGGACACAACTTTACCCCTGTCATTCCTCCTACAGGGAGCTCTGGCTGCCCATGGCAGCTTTTTTGTTTCTCCTGGGGCAGAACCCCAGGAGGTACTGCCCACCTCCTGGGGTTCTGCCCTTTGCTAGCTATTATGGGTAGATCTCATGCACACCCGTGCTAGTGTGCACGTTCGGTGTTTTTTGTTGAGTTTTAGATGTTCACTTTATTGTTGTTTGAAGGAGAGAGATTTGGAGATGTTTCTCACTCCACCATGGTTTGAACGTGATTCCTTGGCCTGATATCTGAGAAGAAAATATTTGCCAGGATTTTTTAAAGAGCTCTCACCCTAAACCAAATGTCCCATTGGTGCCTATGGGAAGACCAAATTAAAAGACAGAGGAGTATTATGGCTAGCCTAAGAAACACTCCCTTAACAAAAGAAAAGTACAGAAATCAGACTTAGAATGAAAATGATAACCTATTTACACCATCAGCCCACCCACCCATATCACACTGTAATCATGCAATCTTCCAGATGGGCCCCTGGAGCAAGTCCTTACCAAGATCACAAATGGCACTATTTCAAATGGCCAAACCCTCTGCTAATGGTTAGCACTTGGCTCAAGTGGAGGTTGATATTTAGTGCCAAATGGAAGCTGTATATCAAGGCTCTTTTCCTAAGACTAACTGGGCCAAAATGGAACTAAGTGCTCCAAGGGGAGGAAAATATGCGGAAACTTTGTGGTAGGATCCCACATCCCACACTCGAAAGGCAAACAATTCTATTCCAGGCATAGGAACCTTTCGATTTCCACTTTAGTTGGAATTCTGCTCCTTGATATAAAGAACTGTGTGAGTGCTGTGTGATTCCCAGGTGACCTTCATGTGATGACCACAGCTGGTGCCTTAAACAAGCTCCCTCACAATAGACGTGGGTGCCATAGCTGCTGCCTTAAGATAAGTTTCCTCTCAACAGATGTGGCTTCCATAGCCCCTATCATAAAGCAAGTTCTCTCATAAGCCTCAGGCCTAAAAGCAGCAAAAGTGGAGCAATAGCTGCTGCTGTCATAAACCAGAGTCCCTCAGGACAGATGTGCCTCATCGCACAGTGCAACAGCAGTAGGGAAGCTTTCTCCACTGACCTAAAGCAAGTTCTCTAGAGCAGAGGAGGCCTCAGGGCTGGTGTGGCAGTACAATGGCAGCTGTTGCCGCTGTGATAAAGCAATTTTTTTTTTTCAAAACAGACGCAAACTCATTCCTGAAAAAGCACCAGCCTCTGCTGCTGCTGTAAAATAGGATCCCTCAGAACACACACAAACTCAGGCCTACTGTACTGCAGCCGTGCTGCAGTCACTGATGCTGCCGTAAACCAGGGTCCCTCAGAACAGATGCAGCCTCACAGCCTCATTGCAGCAGCCAAACAATTTACAACTTGTTAAATTTATCCTGACATCAAGAATTTACAAGAGTGAAAAATCATGTGCTTCCAGATTATATGTGTGCATGAATTTACAGACTTGAACAAAACAATAAACACACCAGACATAGATGTAAAAACACACATGATTTTAGAATAAGATTAAGATAAAACTGCAAACACTTGGGAAAGGGGATCTTATCAATGAATGATATTGAAGAATTTAGGTAGTCAGCTCAGTGACAAATAAACTCCATCTGTTTATCTCTCTCTTTCTCTCTTTTTCTCTCTCTCGCACACACAAATTCCAACTGGAAAATTGGAATTCTTCTACAAAAAAACTATTGTAGAAGAATATATATATATATTCTTATATATACATATATATATATATCTTTGCATATGTATATATACATGTATGTATATATACATATGCAAAGGTACAGTGTTTTATGAAGAAAACACTGTAAAGCAAATGTGGGAAATCTTGTGAACACCAAAGAGGAACAGGAGGGCTCTTGTGGCTACTTAATGACATCACATCTCCCAGAAAGACAGGGATGCCTGCCTCTCTGGTAAGGAGCCTTTATTACAACATCCACCTGTACATGGGGTTCTGCCTCTCTAGGTAGCCAGCTCTTCCTCTCCAGCTACCTAGCTTGGGCTCCTGAAGTTCAGACTTCAGAAAACTCAAGTGGCCAGATAGCAAAGTGGAGTGTGAGGGGACTGGAAACTACTCCACCACAGGGACAGGGGATCCACCATGGCAGCAGCAGAGATGACATGAAGGGTCAAACAGTGCAAGAGGGTGGGTGATAATGAACTACCCAAGACCAGGCAGGCCTAAGTGTGGCAGAGATGGACCACAGTGGCAAGGGCCACAGAAATGGTCAGAGGTTGACAGAGAGGCAGGCGACAGGATGTGACGAACCAAAGGAGCATGATGGGGCACTGAGCGTAATTGGAGAGCGGTGGAAAGAAAGAGATTCACAAAGGGTGAGGGAAGGATGACAAAAAGCAGAAAACTGGTCATTGAGAACAGTGGGATGAAGTTGGTATACATTTATTAGCCTGGAATGAGAACTACAAAATGAAGAAGTGATAGGGAGGAAGGGAGAGGACAGAATGACCAGGAGCTCTGCCTTCTTAGAGAGTGAGGTCACAGCATGAAAAGAGCAAGCCTTGAACCTAGTTGGACAAAGATGTTCAAAGGATGAGGGAGATGGCCAGACAGTGCCAGAAAGAGCCAGAAAATGTATGATGTAGAGTGATGAGCTGCTGCCAACCCGTGGTTGCTGAGTATGCGTGTCTGTGACTTTGGTGTCTCCTTGAGAGTAACTTTGGCTGGACTGTCACTGTTTTCCAAAGTCTACCATAGATGCCTCTAGGTCCCTGAGAGCCTGAGGTTTCCATACTATTGGCCAGAGTCAAGCTAACCTTCTGATCAGGTCCACTTACCATGGATGTGCAGGGGCTGGCTGTTCCAACAAAGCTGCCCGAGGAGCTAGGAGTGCAGTCCCTCCTGAAAATGCTGCATCTGGTGTGGTGTCTCCGTGCCTTTTTCAGTATCAGCACCCAGGCCAGAGCAAGGGATCTCAGCACAGACTGCGACCTCAGCTCTGCCTGGGGTCTGCAGTCTGGCTCCTGCGGACCTCTCTGTGGTGTTTCCCTAACTGATCTTTCTGCTCTCAACTTGGGTTCCTTTGGATCGGGACTTCCTGGGCTGCCTAGATCCTCTTGATTCAAAAGGTACAGCAGCCATCCTGAAGGAGAAAAAATTTAATATATTGCCTAGGAATTTCATGTGAGATTTCCCCAAAGTGTTTTCTTGTAGGAATTTGAATAGAAACAGTAAGCTTCGGAACTCTTTTTATCTAGAGAGTATAACGTTCTAAATTAGCAGTTGGCTAAAGCTCACAAGCTAAATCCAACCTACTACCTGTTTCTGAAAACAAAGTTTTATTTATAAAATTATTTTGTTATTAAAATTATTATTTTAAAATTATTATTTTAAATGTTAAATTATTGTCAACATTTCAATATTATAATAAAATAAGTAATTAATAAAACAAGATAATTCAATCTCATTATTAGAAACTATAAAAGTATTTTTAAATTTTCTATGAAAATATTAATGTTTCTTTACAGAAAGTCCCCTATCCCCACAACTCTGAAACAATGAGAGAGTAAAACTGAAGAAAGATAATGTGTTTATTCATCAGCTATTCAACTTAAACCTTCCCCTCCAAACCAAGTCTTTAACATACTGATTTAAGAAAATAGAAGTGCTGGCATTTATTGTTTCATGTTTCATAGGTTCCCTTCCAAAGAGACTATACTTCTCATCCTAGAAACAAA
Source organism: Pteropus medius (assembly GCF_902729225.1). NCBI lineage: Eukaryota > Metazoa > Chordata > Mammalia > Chiroptera > Pteropodidae > Pteropus > Pteropus medius. The sequence goes on along the minus strand of NW_024346235.1, from coordinate 110,091 downwards.
TATCTCGACTAGATTTCTAAAGGATGTCTTGTAACCTTAATAACAGGAGCTATAATTTACACAGACATATTTCCGATGTTGTATAAATATTTCATGGAACTGGGCTCTTCTACACCAAAGCAATAACTACTTCAATAAGGTTCTACTATCATTAATTTTCCATATTGTATTTAGAAAGTAAGAAAAGTATTTGACCAACTCGAGGACTTAAATGATCAATTCCAATTCATATTGTGACAGTATTTCTAAACTCTTTAATTTATACTTTTTGAAAATGTCATTTCAGCAGATTCCTAAGGATTTAAATTTTAGAATCTCAATCTTCTGTTTTTCATTTGGGCTTCATGATTGAATTGGAAGGAGAAAGAAGGAAGACATAAAATGAAAATATTTCTTAGCTTTTTTTAAGGATACTATTGACAATCATTGGCTGTTTAAGTAAGGTGTCATTAACCTTATCCTCACAGAAATTTCTTCTACTCCTTAATCTTGAGAATTTGGAAGCTAGAGAAACACAAGATCCACAAAGAGACAAATCCTAAGGTCATCGATATGCAAGAACATTTGTATGGGGCATAGAGTCGGCTGGAATACATTAATATAACAAAAAGAGGTTGTGTTTCATTACAAAGGGGTGTTGATTAATTCTATAATCATAACATAACATAATCAAAAATAATTTTAAAAAATTCAGTACGGCCATGTAAGCCAATTCCAGGGGATTGGAGTGTAATTGTTATCATTACCATAGCAGCCAACATTTACTATGAGCATACGATTTTCCAGGCACCATGCTCTTAGCCAGCAAAGGATACCCCTTTACAAAACATTCCCCATTGTGAAATGGACGTACTAGGTCATTACATTTTCCTTTCATCAACTTTCCCAGCTTGTACTGGTTTCCTGTTTACAAAGGAAACTTTAGATTATAATCTGTCCTCATATAAGGGACTTTCTAAAAAAAATATGTGATGAACATATGGAATTCAAGTTTTCCACTTCAAAGGGTAGGGATACCTCATGGGAAATATAGAAAATGACTTTGATGATGATGTGACTTGTCATCTAAGAATGGGTATAGGAAATGAATGTGCTGGTTAGTCTGGTCACTGGAAAATACATTCTTAATTTAATGAACAAATGGGCACTCTGCTGTCTACCTCGCTCATGTGTGTATTTTCACTATTCATCCTTGGATATTAACAGTGAGTGTTTGGAGATTCATGGTGCTGCATCAAGTCTAACAGTCCTTATCACTACCACATTCATCTACTAAATTAGAGTTCAAAGAGAGATCCAAAAGGCTACATACTGTATGATTCCAGCATTCCGGAAAAGGCAAAACTGTGAAGAAAGTAAAGAGATCAGGGGTTAGCGCACAAGGCGGAGATGAATAGCTGGAGCACGGAGTATTTGCAGAGCAGTGAAAATAATCTGTAGGATATTATAATAATGGGTACATGTCATTACACTTTAGTCAGACCCACAGAATGTACAATGCCGGGAGTGAACCCTCATGTAAAGCATAACTTTGGGTGATTATGACATCTCACTGTAGGTTCACTGATTGTAACAAATGTATCACTCTGGTGATAGATATTGGTAGTGAGGGAAGCTATGGGTGCCCACCGGGCAGGGAGTAAATGGGAATTCTCTGTATCTTCTGCTCAATTTTGCTATGAATATAAAACTCTTCTAAGAGGGATTTGAAATTTTTGTGCTTAAGAATCTCTAACTTAACACAGATTTTTAAAAATCTACCAAAAGAAATCAGACATGAGCCTGCTATGCTTACTGCACTAGCGAATGCACAGTTAATTCTATCAAAAGCAACAAAAGATTCACATCCTTATTCCAATATTCAAGATGAGGAAGTGTGGTTGTAAGAGATAAATATCTTGCTCAGAGATCACACAGCGATAATAGGATTCAAATTTGTCTGTCTGAATCCATAATCTGAGCTTTCTTACTAAACTATGCTCTTTGAGTAGAAAGAGTAAAACTCTGGCCTCTCTAGGACTTGCCTTAGTTTGGGCCACTAACCTCATTTATGTCAAATATTTATTATTCATTAAATGTTAAAGATTTTCATTGTCCAAGATGGCTTATAATGTTTAATTCTCAACACAATCCTAAAACATTATTTTTATTAGCACTTGTAATTAAATAGTGAAACTGAGTCCAGGCAAGCTTCAATTATTTGTCCAAGTTTGCACTTCAAAACCAATGCTATATGAAGTCAAAGCTCCTTTCAAAGTGACACATTTCTTGAAAGACTTAAAAGCTGCCTGATTTTTCTCATTTGTATTTTCATTATCCCCTTAAGAGGTATAAATCATATAAATTGATATGAAATTATACTTTTAAGTTGCCATTTTTTTCTTTTTCATAAGTTTTATCTCATCAAGGAAAGGGACATCATACTTTTGCTTGTACAAAATTTTCATTAAGTAACATGTATTGAGTGCATTCTCTAAACTAGCTGGTTGCTTAGATAATGAACTATTTGAGCAATATGGAGCCACAAAAATCATGATTTATACTCACATAATTAATGTTATGAATTAATTCTTACATGCTGCATTTGATGTTACATTGATGCATCAGTGAAAGCATTCTGAATAATATCTTCTTACATCTGTTTTATTCTTATTTGAAAGTACTCTCAGAATCTTCAAATATTTCAAATAAAGCTACTTATTTCAGAAAAATAGCAAGCTCAATTATTATTAAGGCAGTGTTTTAAAATGTATGTAATCTAAACATTACAATGATGTAAATGATCTGATCCATTAAAAATTATAAGCGTGCAAAAATAAATATATAAGTAAACAAAAATCTAATACTCAGTAAGATCTTCTATCATTTTCTCCACTAGAATTGGGGGCACATTACAAACAGTGACTTGTATATCCAGCTGATTAACCACAAAAACCTGAATGAAGAAAAAGAAACAGAATTTGTTCGCTTTTACTTATTAACAATTCTATAATTAAAAATAACTTTTATAGCTTTCTTACTATGCATAGACAGTTTTAAATTTAGGAATAAATGATATTTTTGATTATGCAGCTCCACTAGACATGGGGGCATGTTGACAACGATAGACTGTTGTTTACTTAGAGGTTACAAAACCCTAATGATTTTGACTTTTTTGTAGATTTTTTTTTGTTATTTACTAGGACATGAGAGAAAGTTTTTGTTTCTTTGTTTTTAAATGTGTTCTTTAAGGACACTCAGAAGAATGAAAAACACAGCCTTTAGATGTTATAAATATCATTTATTCATTGTGATTAGGAATGTGGGATATGACTACTCAGAATAATTCATTCCATGTAATCATCACAGAAACTCTTTACATCTGCTTTAGCCACCTTTATGTATGTGTAGATAAAGAGATATATACATACGAACTTACATATGGGCTAAAATAAATTTGAACATGTGTTTATGAATTTGTCCTATTTATTTAACATTTACAGAATTCTTTCTATTCGTATTTAGAAAAATGAAGAAAACTAAAAGCATTTATTCTTTGCTTACAACATACGCTTTATTTTTTGTCCTCAATATTCTACAGGCTTTAACTCATTTAATTCTAATAACTACCATGTAGGTAGTTATAATTATTATTCCAATTTTAAATAAGAAAACTGATAAAACAAAGAGACATTTAATAACTTGGAGCCAATTAGCACAGGCTATCTGACTCCAGAACATATGTCCAATATAGATATTAAAAAAATGTAAATTCAAATCACATATTGTCCAGTATGTATGTGATACACTATTAAAATTGTATAAGTTCATATACATCGGGACCATAAATTGAATATTATAGATTAAGTATATTTATCACCACATAGCGAAACATAATTTATCCTAGGGATAATTATATGTTTACAAGTATTTTTGATATAATTGCCCACAGATTCTCTATCAGAAGTCACAAATTCAGTGTATTCAGGTACCAAGTGGTAACCTAAATAAGTGAAGCAGACAAAAGTATGAAATGATAGGGATAAATAGAAATGAGCCTACAACTTGTGCAAAGAGGTCAACTACTAATTCACCTCTAGTGAATATTACCATGTGGTAAAACAGGTCCAGATTTGAAATATTTACAACTAATTAGAAATTTTTCAAACCATTGTATGAGCTCAATAATTATGTCTTGCAGTTTATACTAATCCAGGCATTGGTTCTACTACCAGCTATGAACAAATAGTTAACAATGACTGCTACAGCCCTGCATCCCTAACTCATTATAGGTGTCTGGAAATAAACGTTCAAATTTTCCTTAAACATGTAGATGAATCTTGTCTTCACAAAAAAATATAACTTCATTAGAAATGGGATTATCACAGTTTTTGTGTAACTTTCTTTTCTTATCCATCCTGAGTAAAACAAGAGAAGGGAGTTACACAGAAACATTTTTGTTTTGTTTCTGTTTCTTTATTTTTATTTTTGTTCTTAGTAGTATAAACACATGGCCAAAATCTCTAGAAATAAGTATACTTACAAAACTGTTCTCTCCTTCCCATCCTCCCTTGCTTCCTTCTTTTCCTCTCATTCTCCCTCTCTCTCTTTTCTTCTTTTCTATATTTTCCCCTGTCTTTCAACACTGAATCAAGGAATGTAATAAAATGAAATGAAGTGAAATTTCTGGCCAAAAGCAAATGGCCTGAAATAAATAGTAACCATGGAATCTTATCTCAACAAGAATAGATTCCTCAACCTCCTTTGTAGTTTGGTGGAACCCTGTGATGGAATATAGATCGATGCATAAAGTAAGTGTAAAGGAAGAAATAAGTATTCTTAAATCTATGTGAACCTATCCTTCCTCTCCCAATCTCTATCTGAATGAAGAAGTCAATGAAAAGAACAGAAACACAAGTTAAAGGAAATTGAGTCTGTGAATCTCTATATGTAGAAAAGCTGACAAGAACATCACCCAACCATGTACACACTCATTGCTATGTCTTGTGAGAGAAAAATCAAATATGTTTGTTTTAACCGCTGAAATTTGGAGTTTTTTGGTTACATCATTAGTCTACCATGGTAAACACTCATTTGCCATGCTGTTTGTCATGGATTTATTACACATGGGTTTATTACACATAGCTTTTATAGTCTTACTAATTATAGGGCAATGAAAAGCTAGAATGTTAGTTATGCTTGGTTTCAGGGATTTAATAGAATGTCCCCTAGGATAAAAATGTGTTCTGAGTTTTAGAAGCACATACACAAGTAAACTTCTGAAATGCAGCAAAATTTGGCCTAGCAGATATAAGGCACCCTATTGCTTATTGTTTGTCTTTTAAGAAGAGTCAGTAATTTCCCAGAAGATAAATTACTTATTGAAAGGGAATTTCTACTTTGTTAATGTGCTTAGGGACTAAATTCTGAGTGAATTAACAAAATAATTAAGATTTAAGATCCTGTGCAATATATATAAATATATATATATAAATATATAAATATATACACACACACACACACACACATATATATAAATGTGTTAAACTTACAATTTATCAAAAAGATCTCCTAATTTTAATAAGTTTTGAAAACTTTTGTATTATTAAGGTATAAAAATTATGTATTTCTAATTTTGATAAAAAAACAAAAGAAGTCTTTCTGTACTTAACCCCAAAGAGTCAGCTCATACTTACTTGTTAATAGTTGTCTTTAAAATTTTAAATCTTTTGAAAGTGTTAATATATGATTTATGTAAAATGTACACATTTTTGACTATGCAAATGGAGAATAAGCTTTTACAGATTAAATTTTGATTTTACAAAGAAATCTATCATCCCTGAATTCTTCTATCATCTATAGCAAAGATATTTAAATCTTTAAGATAACTAGATATCATTTATGTTACTTTTCTAGGATAGCCTCTTTGCAAATAGTTCCAGAAATATGTATGACGTTTTATTACACCAAATGTTAATAAAATTGAATTTATATAGCAAAATTTTTAATGTTTTGTATAATAAACTAACACTTGGAGTTTTGGAACTATTTATAAATGTCGAACCACTATGCTGTATAATTGAAACTAATATTATACAATAATATTGAATGTCAACTTTATTTGCAAAATTAAAAAAACTATTAAAACATTCTTATAAAATTGCTCAATTTTCATTCTTTATATGTTGATTACTAATAAAAACGTTTAAGGAAATATTTCTATTGTCAGAATCTATCTTTGTCGCTAAAAATAATCAAAGAAAAAGGAATATTCATGAAGCAGGAAATTCTATAAACAGAGATTGCCAATTTACTTGTTTTATTTCTAAGTCCTTTTAATTCTTCACCATAAACCTCTTATGTGTTTTTCCCCCCATTTGTTCTCATATAGTTTAGACAATGCATTCCAATATAAACATAACCTGAGTCACAAGTACATACCAGATATATAATTTAAATTTTTCTGGTTCCCAATATAAAAAGATAAAAAAAAAACAGTGAAATTAATTTAAAAATACATTAAACATAATATCTTAAATATATTATTATTCCATCATGTAATCAATATATAACAACACATAAAGGAAAATAATATATAGTTTTTCATGCTAAATCTTTGAAATTCATTATGTATTTTTAACTTCTAGCACATTGAATTGTAATTTGGCTGCATTTCAAGTGCTCAGGGGCAAAGATCTAACATATTAGATCCTCTGAAGATCCTATGTAACTCTAGAGACCTTCATCTTCTGCTTGAACTGGTCACTCTTTTAACTGGTTTCTGGTATAACCCCACTTTCCTTGAAAAAAAAAAAGAAGTATTTTAATGGTCTTTTCAGATAAATGTGTATATTCTTTTTTGATATTATACCATGACACCACATTTGGAGAAAGAGCATTCTAGGTACAGCCACTGCCAAATCGCTAACGTGAGAGAATGTCTGGCTGTTTGAAAAGCAATTTGACCAACGTTATCTAGTTTCAATGACTTAGAAGAAAAGTAGAAAATGAGGCTATTACAGTACAAATCATCAAGATGTTCACAGTTTTCTGTAATGACTAGAAAATTTTTCTGAAAACTCGAGGTGACATTAGAATATTTTAAGCTAAGGAATAATAGGATCGGAATTAAATTTGAATCACTTTGGGTGTAATATTAAAACCAGACTTTAGTAGATGGAGCAAGAGTGGAGTCATTAGAGCAAGTTAATGAGTTTGTACAATGATATAGGCAAAATATGATGGTGGTTTCCACCAAGTTGTAATAGTAAGAGTGTTAAAAGGGTATGGATAACATGTAGATCTATATCTATATCAATATCTACATTTATAACTATATCTATATAACAACAATATTTACTAAGAGATAGAACATGTGATTTGGGAGAAAAAAGAATCAAAAAATGTTTGAACCCCAAGATGAGGACTGAGAAGAAACAAACAGTGAGGTGAGAAGTAAACAAGAGAGAATGATGGCCTGAGAGCCTAGAAAAGGTAATAATGAGTCACGTGTTGCTGATGGTTCAAATAAGATGAAGACTGAAATTATGAGTATAGTTAATAACAAAAAACAATTGATCATGTTGAGGTAAGCAGTTTTAGATGTGTTGAGAGTGAAATTACAATAAAGAGGTTTTAAGAGTGATTAGATGCTGAAAAGTGAGTCAACTCTAACCATATATATATTTTTTTTTTTCTGGAAAGCGGAACAGAAACAGAGTGGCAACTAGAATTAGATGTAGGTCAAGAGGGTTTTTAAAAAATATTTTGAAAAAAACATGATTATAGGAATAATCAAAGAAAGGAGACTGATATTGATAATGTATAAAAGAAACAGGAGAGCTACTCGAACGATATGTTAGAGCTGGTGAGCAGAGGACTGGATCTGTTGCACAGGTGGAGGTAATAGCTCCAGAAAAACTCATAGAGAATCTATCTAAAAGAATAGGAAATTCTGGTAGGTAGATGGATTTAGTGTTGGGAGTGATGACATCACAGCAATAGTGTGAGGACGGGAGTGAGTGAAAATCAGACAGTGAGAATAAAGCCTGGATTCCTAGGAAAGAGGAAGGGTGTAGAAATAGCAATGTGGTGTACTGAGAATCCTACTTTGCCAGGAGGTAGTATAAAAACTGTGGCAAACCAATACAAAAAAGCACACAAAAGCCATTACTTGAGAAGGCAGCAGAAGCAGTAACCTCAGGGCAGGTCCAGATTTGCATTGTGCCATGTTTTATCTAAATTAAAAATCTTATCTTCACTCACTCTTACTAAAATTCTTTCAATAGTTTCCTGTTGTGTTGAGGAAAAACTTTCAATACTTTTTATATGACCTAAAGCTTTTATATGAACCAGCTACTTCCATCTTCAGGCCTATCTCTTATTTACTTTCCCTCTCTCACTCTTCCAGAATGGGTAAATATCTATTAGGTATTTAGACCTGTCATCGTTTCCCTTCCTTCTCGGTTTTGGCATATTTTGTTCCTTCTACAGAAAAGTCTTCTTTCTCTCCATATCTCTCTTTACTTGATTTAAAGGATTTCTGATCTTATAAATAGTATTTTGCTGATAATTCTTCTTTGTGTGTGTGTGTGTGTATATATATAGATATAGATATAGATAAAGATATAGATATAGATATAGATATAGATATAGATATAGATATATGTATAACATTATGATTTCTTTGAATTAATTTTTCTAAATATATCTTGGATAATTTTACAGGTACATTTTATAATTTACACATAAGTTTATAGAGTTCAAATAAAAATCCCATAAACTTCACATTGCTTAAGTACATAATATATATCTGTGTGTGTGTGTATATATATATATATATATATATATATATATATATATATTTGTGTGTGTGTGTGTGTGTGTGTGTGTGTATAATCTATATAGTTATAGTTCATTTATGTTTTTTATAGTATTTTAAGTATACTTAGTGAGCTTATCAGCCTTAAATCATCGCAATGTGTGTACCTTAAATAACAGGAAGAGAAATAACATTATTTCACTTAATGTTTACTGCTACTGTTTTGATTGAAAATCTGTGTCAACCATAATATCTTCTATGCCAAAAACCCTAGACTGGCCTTTGTTTATTCCATACTGTTATCCTTTGTTTATTCCATACTGTTATACATGAGAAAGTTCTGGCCTTCATATCAATCACAATCCCGGTGCTTGGTCATCACCATTATCTAAAAGGAATAATATTTGATTACTGATGTCTACACATATATATAAAGGTTCAACTTGTCTAGAGAACTAAATGAAGGACACCTTGAAAGATAAAGATTTAATAAGATGTAAAGGGCAAACAAGAACTTACACTTGATTCTGTCTTTAGTGACAGATAGTTCCAATAATAAATATAATTTCCACTAGATTCATCAGAGAAAAGTCTAAATAATGATAGAGATAGATGCACTGGTATTGAATATTTTGAATAAAAATTAGTATCAAACCACCCTGGGGACTAATCCACCACTGAGCTTGTGTAGACTGAAAAAAAGCAGTCTAGAAAGATGATGTTATTGAAAGTGGTGATTGAAGCCAAATATAACAGTCAAGGCTCATCAAAATCATCAATGGGAATTTTGGTAAAACATGAAAAAATCATCCATTGGGACATAAACTTGCTTCAAAACATTTACTTTTGTTTTCTTAATTACACAAGGCCTAAAAGTAGTTTAAAAGTAATTTTAAAATATTTTAACTTCTACAGCACAACTCTGTAAAGCATTTTATAATTTTAAGTAACTGCAGCCTACTCTATTAAAAATGTGATTCAGACCAAAGAGAAATCTAACGGTTATGACATCGCTGTCACAATCATACCTAAAAACATATGATGTATTTACCAAATGGCAAAAATAAGCAACCATAAAGCTGTATTTTTTATATCCTAAACTACAGCTATCGATGTCCTGAATGCAAATTAATCACGTTATAGATATCCTATATCAAATAAATTTAACTGTTCTATGAGTTACCAGTACATCAGTTTTGCCACTAATTCTCTTCCCATAGTAGTCAGCTGCAATGACTTGAAACTTGAAGTAGGACCTCCTCATAGCAGTTTCGATTAGCCCTGTGTATGTTTCCACCACAAATTCTTCTTTTCTCTCTTTAATTGGTGCTATCGTGAGTCTGAATGCCATGGCATCATAATTATCAGTAGCCTAGGAGGGGGGAAAACACAGGTTATAAACAATCAGGAAAAAATAACTTTTAGTAAAGAACTTATTTGTTTTTAAGAGTGATGTTCCTTGTGTAGTATTAATACAACAAGAGTCTATTTTTTATGGATATTATGTAGACTTGTAGACTTTATGTCCACAGGGTCAAATGATTGTCATAAGAATGATAATAACTACTGTAATTTGAATTAAAGGGTATAGACATTGACAGAGTCCAGTCCATGAATCAAGTGCTTTGACTGGCATGTCAAATGGGTTCATCTTTGGGCTATGGTCCACGTTGATTTAAAGATGGGATTGATTGTTTACCTAACCATTGTTTTGTGTATAATCATAATATATGATCGTATGTGTATGTGAATGTTTTTTATCTAAACAATTTCCTAAAGGGAAAACAATGAAATAAACATATTTATACACCAAACAACAATAAGACAAATCAAAGTTCAGAGCTTTTAGCCAAGAATTATAGATATGCATAAAGAGATTCTAATGAGTTAATGCCATGTCATAATTCGAGAGGGTTAGAATACTAATCCTACTTCCTTTTTCATAATCTTGTATCCTTGTTAACCATATTTATTCCTGGTGGTAGGTGCTTATGACCTAAATGTTAAACTTTCTTAATATTTAGAATTAAAAAAAAAGTAAATTTTGCTTAATGTAGGTTGTGTGTGAGGGTGTCTCTGTGTGTGTGTGTGTTTAATAAAGATGTGAGCATAATATATTAGGCTTGCTATACAGCTTCTACTTCAGGGAAACTTTTCAGAATGCCAATTTAAGAATTATTTCATAGTGAAATATTTAAAAACATAATTAATTTCAGCGAATTAATACAAAGCTACATATACCCTGTTCATGATACTACATATGTAAATGTAATGTTTTTATTACTATTTGTATTATATAATTATTCTTAGTTTAACCAGTGACCTTATTATTAAATATCATGTATCAAGTATTTGTTTGCCATTATAATACTAAAAGTTCTACAAAACTAATCAGTTTAATAAAATAAAAACTCTCAGAGGAATGTATTATTCTAATTATATATATTAGTGCTGTCCAATAGAATTTCTGCAATGATGGAAATACTCTAAGTATGCTCTGTCCAATACAGTGGCCAATAGTCACATATGAGTATTGAACCCTTGAAAGGAGGCTAGTGAGCCTAAGGAACTGAATTTTAGTTCAGTTTAATGTTTTTTTTTTTAAATTTAAATAGCCAAAGGCGACGCGGTAAGTGGTGAAGTCGGGATATAATAATAACAATAAGAGTAAATAATAAAATAAGTACTAAGATGCAGCATGAGGCTGACTCTCTACCTTCAAATTTGATATATGTGCTTAACCTGTTAGACAAGGTCACTTAAAAAACCCAGATATTTTACTTCAGGATAAAGCATTTCTTGACTTTTCTAAGAAGATAAAATTCTCAGCTTTAGGATAGGACAAACTCTGACTAACACCAGCTCATCACTTTAGATGATCTGGATGGTTTATATAATGACAGAGTTTCGTTTTGGCATTAGAGGAATGGTAATTAGATTTCAACATTAGATTGCATTATTACTTAAATAGAAAAAAAAAGAACAAGATAAATAGTTATCAAAAATTTTCTTTTTAAGTTTTGAACTTCGGAGTTTTTCTTCATTTAACAAAGCACAACATAAGAAATAAAAAAGCTCATTCCAACTAAAGTTAAAATCAGAGTTTGTATTAGGTAATCAAAGATGTTTCTTTTACATTACTATGAGCAAATTTGGGACTAATGCCAACTCACTTAAAGATTTGGTTCAATATTATCCTTTAACTTATGATTAACATGGCCATTTCCCCTAAAATAAACTTTTTATTTTAAAGCAAAATTTATTGAGGTATAAAAAGCACACACCAAAAAAATGCAAAAATCTTAAGTATAGAGCTCAAGAAAATTTTGCAAAGTATACATATTCATGAGACCAGCATCTGCATCAAGATTTACTTTACCAGCATCCCAGAATGTCTTTCATGCCTTTCCAGTCATACCTAGCTCCCGGAGGAAACCACTATCCTAATTTCGAATGCAATAGATTAGGTCTTTGTATTTTTTAACTTTGTAGTGATGGGATCATAATATAAGTTCTGTTTTCTGTCTAACTTCTTTACTCAATATTGTGTTGCGAGATTCTAATCTTTTATATTTTAAAATAGACTCGGAAATACAACACGTTAAGAAAAGAAAAGGTGATTAAAATAGAATCATTGTGATTGCTTGGTACATTAAGCTTCTTTGCACAGTTCTTCGTTATTGGCCTACGATTTCAATAAACAAGTAATTTCACTTTATAGTATTGCTATTGCTAATTTATTAAATTATGATAAGCACAAAATAGCCATATTTTATTTTATCAGATTAAGGTGCTCTTTTAAACATACGTTTACTGAAACGAAAATCATTTAATGCAAAATTTGGGTGTCAAATTAATAATTATAACACAGGAATATCTTTTTTAATAATATTTCATAGTACATTTGGTGCGAATTGTCAAAAATGAGATATAGGATTTTAAAAAATCATGTTTACTGAACCTTTTTTTTTCCAAAGGTATAAAACTCGACCTGTTGTTAGTGATGACTCCACTTTAAATTTCTATTTCTTTGACGAGGCTTGATCCTCTTTGAAATCTTGAAGTTCTCATTTCTGAAAACACTTATTGAGGATGGTTGACGGAATCATTAGCATTCTTTCCAATCTCTTGCTCTCTCTCAAGTATATATAGTGGAATACCACCAGTTAGTGAAACAGTGAATAAAAATTTCAATAGGTACTATACTTTTAGGATTTTCAAGTTTAACGTTGAGTCTATTCCATTTTTAATGAACGATGGATTTAAGACTGAAATCAATGTATAAGATGAGACTGATAAATGTTGGGTATGTATATTACAATCATTTACAATGTTCTTTTTATAAATCAATTACAAATCATGATTCATTATAATACATACCAAGTCACAAAAAATACTGACAACAAAATTAGGAACACAATTTTAAATCTGGTGCAAGATGTGAACAAAGAAAGAGAGTTTCAGTACAGAGTGTATTGTATCTGTTTCCTAATTTTAATAATTTTAATTTCACTTATTTGATTTTGTATTTTGTTTTCAAAAGAGGTGGACTCAAAAGTCAAGTATGATTTAAATATAAGTCACATAGAGTTTTAGGTTTCATTACAAAATGAGAAGAATATTGATCCACAAATATTATTTTAAGATATTATATAGCCAAGTGCAGTATGATGTCATAATTACCTATATTTTTATTATAACATTAAAAAATAACACTTTCCCACACATTTACCAATGAATATGCAAAGTTAAGCACAAAATCAAGTAAAACTCATTACTTCAGACATAATAAGAGTGTAACTTCCTTAATATAATGCATTAATCAATGCTTTTTCTTATTCACCTCAAGGTGCATGTATTTTGTTCTCCTGATATATATTTTTACTTTATTTTCCTGCTCTCCTTATTGCTTCCTGGTCACTTTTGAATCAACCATGCACAACCTCTCTTCCAATTAAAAATCCATGCATTTCTATGTAATATCCATTTTACCCTTCCTTGTTGTTGAATATAATGAGGCTGTAGGTATCTAGTACTTTGTCTACCTCCTTAACTTCACTTTCTTTTTGTATGAATTTTAGTATTTATGTAGATGACACACCCAATAACTCATTTCATATCTCTAGGCATGATAAACCTTCAATATTTGAACTCACTGCATCAATTCAATTCTATAACTACACTCTAGCCTTTTGGTTTATGGAGATATTGTTCCTAAAAAAAACACTCCAGCTCTGTAAGCATAAAGTTTAATGTATAAATTTCTGACCATTTCTCATCACTTTCTTACTCCGTTAAGACCACTTTGATACTAACAGTGAACTTTTAGTCCAAAGTATCTTCTCTGCTCTCACTACTTCAGGGCTTATATCCCTTCCCTCTCCATCATAGATTTCACAGTCACCGTGTTCTTATTTTTTTCTCCTTCCACACATGGAACATCTTCCTCTCGGATCAATTTAACCACCAACCTACTCTTGGGTGATGCAAGAGTAATGAAAGAAACTAAATAATCAGGCAGTCTAATGCTACTAAGTCCATGATCTCTGAATGCAACTGTGCTTGTATTTATTTGGAAAAATGGTGTTCTATAATCTTTGTCTTGCTCCAAAAGTTCACCCGTTTCTTCAAATTGCATATTTATTCAGCCTGATCCTTCCGCGAAGTTGTAATTCACATAAAAAATGAAGATATCAGTGTGAAATAGGTCAACTTCTCAGCCTATAACTATAAAAGTACCTATAGCTGGACTTATTGTCTTCAGATCTCAGAGGAGCAAACTGACTCTTCTGTTCTGAAGGTTCTCATGCCTTCATCTGAATCTCTCCCATATCTTCCATGTGTATTGCTTCATCAGCTCTACCTGTCTCTGTAGTTCCAACCTTTTCCTCTACAGACTATAAGACATCTATCTTTCTCTCATTAAAATGAAACTAGACTTTTCTTTTATTCTATACCACCTTCTCGCACTATCTCCACAATTTTCATATCTACTTTTTACTGTTATGTTCCTTAGAAAATATTCCTACAATTGTTGCCTCTAATTGTTCACTTCACAATCATTCCTTAACTGCAGCAGGAATCCTGCCGGTATCGTGCCAGTGAATCTGTTAAAGTCAGTGACTGAGGTTGGCTCTCTCTCAGATCAATTATCAATCCACAATGTCCATTTGCATTAGTTGTGTGATGTTATTGCTGATGCTACAAGTTAACATATAGGGAATTCTTATAGTTTTCTAAGTGTTGTGTAAATATATAAGTTATTGTATGACAACCTTTCATTGAGTAAATTTAATTATTATTTCATAGGTGAAAAAATTGAGGCACAGGGAGAATAGTAATGTGCTCATAATCATACAGAGAGTTGATAGCACAGCTGGCTAGGTCTCATTCTAAAACCACTACATTGAATATATCAGACTAAGTACCAGGATTAAAATCCCAATGAAAACAACAATAAATTCTAAATTACATGTCTTAAAAACTTCTCCTAGAAATATCAAGGGTGTAGAAAGACAATAATAAATAACCAGGTCAAAACCTAAGTGAAGGCAAAAATATAAAAATCTCACTTAGAGTTTTTTGCTTATCTAAGTGAACTTAAAATTTAATTTATGAGGTTGTGAGTGGCTCAGAGAACAGGATGCAAGACTCGAGGCTTACTCATGGAAGTGAGTCTATA
Source organism: Pteropus medius (assembly GCF_902729225.1). NCBI lineage: Eukaryota > Metazoa > Chordata > Mammalia > Chiroptera > Pteropodidae > Pteropus > Pteropus medius. The sequence continues at coordinate 94,609 of NW_024346235.1, read as the reverse complement.
AAGATTTCCTACCACAGAATACAAGATTCTCACTACGAGGACAAATGTAAAATCCATCTCCCCTTTCCAGCCACGACTGCCACAACCATCCTAAAACTGCAAAGAAAATTGCCTAGCTGAACCCTTGATTTTGAGTGTAGTGGAGAAAATCTTCCTTGAGAATTCATAATCCAATGCAAGCTCTCATTAGAGTTTGTATCCTTTATTTACATACCACCAATTTGTTCAACTCAAGCAGAACCCATAATTCTGAATTTGAAAATCTAATGATCCTGAACTCTACCTAAATGAACAGAAACAACACAATTAAGAATTTGAGAACAGCAATCACTGACTGATAATGGCCTAACACCCTTACAGAAGCAAGCACTATTTTTTCATCTTTATTGAAATAGACAATTAGTTCCTTGTATCAACATTGTACAATTCAATGAGTTTTTTTTTTTCAGTTATAGTTGGCACACAATAATATACCAATTTCAGTTGTATAGCAGTGATCAGAGACCCACATAACTCACAAAGTGATCACCCCACTAAATCTAGTTCCCCTCTTCCCCTTACATATTTATTACATTATTAACCATCTTCCCCATGCTACACTCTACATCTCCATGTGTATTCTACAACCATCTATTTGTATCTCTTAATCCCTTTGCCTTCTTTTCGTCCCCTCCTACCCCTTCTCATCTTGTATCCCTCTAAATATTCTCTATATCTACGAGTTTATTTCTGCTTTTATTGTTGTTGTTGTTGTTGATTTTGTTCTTTCGATTCCACATGTACATGAAATCATGCAATAATTGCCTTTCTCTATCTGACCTATTTCATTCAGCACAATACCATCTAGATCCATCAAGATAATATCTTTTTCCATCCCTTCCTTTTAGTCTGTGTGTGTCTTTTAATCTGAAGTGAGTCTCTTCCAGGCAGCATATCTAGGGGTGTTGTTTTCTTATCCATTCAGCCACTCTATCTTTTGGTTGGAGCACTTAATTCTTTTCCATTTGAGGTACTTGTTGATAGAAATGTAGTTATTACCATTCCTTATTCTTGTTTTTGATCCATGTTTTTTCTTCTTAAAGAAGTCTCTCCAACATTCCCTGTAATACTGGCTTGGAGATAGTAAATTCCTTTAGCTTATTTTTGTCTGGGAAGCTATCTGTCCTTCAACTCTAAATGATAATTTTGCTAGATAAGCATTCTTGGTTGTAGATCCTCGGTTTGCAACACATCAAATATTTTGTGCCAAGCCCTTCTGTCCTGCATAGTTTCTCTTGAGAAATCAGCTGCCAGTCTATGGCTGCTACCTTGTAGGTAACTAACGGCTTTTCTCTTGAGGCTTTTAAGATTGTCTCTTTGTATTTAACCTCTGGCATTTCAATTAAGATGTGTCTTGCTGTAGGCCTCTTTCATTTGGGGGACTCTGAGTTTCCTGGGGTTGCATGTCTATTTCCCTCACCAGGTTAGGGAAGTTTTCCATCATTATTTCTTTAAATAGCTCTTCAAAATCTTGTATTCCTTCAGGTACCCCTATGACATGGATATTTTTACCTTTAATAGTGTCCCATAGGCTCCATGAATTATTATTATCGCCTTGGCTTCTTTCTTCTTGCCATTCTGATTGAATGTCCTTGGCTTTCCCATCCTCTATATAGGTCATTTGATTCTCTTCTTTATTCACTTTATTTATTCCATTTAATATACTTCTCATCTCAGATATTGTGTTCTTCATTGCTGACTGGTTCCCTTTTCTAATTTCCATTTTCATTTTTATGTTTTTCTGTCTCTTTGTTGAAGTTCTTACTGAATTCATGGACACTTTCCATAAGTTCATTGAGCATCTTTATAATCAGTGTTTTGAACTCTGCATCTGTTAGATTGTTTAAGTCCATTATTTCTGGACCCTGGTTCTGTTCTCTCATATGGTTTCTGCTTCTCTGTCTTCCCATTTTGACTGCTTTTCTGTGTCTGTTTCTATGAACTAAGCAAAGCTCTGAAGTTTCCTAGTCTTATTAGTGTGGCTTTGTGTGGCACAGACCTGAGAGGGTTTCAGCTGCAGGTGAAATTTAGCCCCGGCCTGTGCCACTCTAGGGCCACCTGTTAAGATTCAGCAAGCAATCCACAGATGTTGTGATTATAGTTGCCTCAAAAGGCCACACCAGAAACCAAACCCAGCTGCCAACATTGTGAGTCGAGGTGCTGCTCAGCAAGGAGCACCTGAGTTAGCGATGACACACCTGGATGTGGCTTCGGTGGGGCCGTGCATTGGGGGATCTGGAGATTCAGGGACTTCTCTGAGTAGAGTGACATCTGTTATCCATTTTGATGATATCTCAGCTATCGCGGCGCTGAGTTTGCACACTGGGAGTGGAGAGGGCTCAATAGAGAAACAATGGATACTGCTGGCACTTCCGTCCATGAGAGAGGCTTGCATCTAGCCCTCACTTCAACAAATCGGTGACCACCTGTTAGTCCCTAACACATCCCCGAGCAGCCGATCTGGTGCTGGTGCTCAGAGTGAGCGAGTCCATCACAACAAAAGTCCACTCACGGGTGCAGCCCCCAAAAAGGTGACTACAGCTGCTGTTGCTTCTGAAGCCTCCATCCCACTCAGGCACTAGGGATTGGGCAGCCTCACGTCCTCGCCCCGTCCTGCCTTCTGCCATTGCAGAGTGATTTCTTAGATTTCTCACTGGTTGTATAACTTATTCATCCAGATCCCAGGCAATTTTACCTTGCTGTTTCCTCCTTGTTTCTGTCACAACTTTGACTTGGTCGCCAGAGGGATGAACAGAACCTCTATTATCTACGCCATTTTTTTCCACCCTGCAAGCACTTCTTCAATGAATTTTCCTCCAACCTATGACTCAAGTAATCCTGACTTATAAGTTCCAAGAAAGATGAAAAATAAAAATAAAACAATTCTCGAAATGAACAAAAAACAAACTACAATGAAAAAGAGTATACTGAGACCAAAAAATAATAAAAATAAAAAGTGGTCATTCCCACAAAGGCTTTAGGTATTTGATTTAGCTTGAATTAGCAGACAAAGGAGATAAAGAAAATGTGTTCATTATATTTTAAAAAATAACAAAGTTTTAAAAATATGAATAAAGAATGAGGGATATAAATAAAAACTATCTTCTAGAAATAAAAAAATATACATAATTAAAATTAAAAACTCAGAGATGAAGTTACTAGCAGATTAGGCAGAACTGATGAGAGGATTAGTGAACTGAATAACAGGGCAAAAGAAATGATCTAGAATTCTTCACAGTTACAAAGATAAAAAAAAAAATCTAAAAGCAACGTTAGACAGAATTTAAAGTGAGAACGTTTAGCAAATATTTACTCAGAGTTTCAAAGAGAAGGGAGAATGGAACAAAATTTACCCAAACTGATAAAAGGCAGCTATCCACAGATTCAAGCCCAATAAATTATCAACAGTGTAAATAACAAGTGATCAATACCTAGAACCCACATATCATGTAGAAACTGCAGAAAACCCCTGCCGCTACCCCAGAAGAGGAGTATTAGAAGTAGTAGACTGACAGCTGACTTCTTAACAGCAACATTAAATGATAGATCCTAGGAAAATTAAATCTTCAAAGTAAAGAGAGAAAATAACTGTGCATTTAAACTTCTAGGCCTAATGAAAATGTCTTTCATAAACAAGAGTAAAATCAGCACTTTTACAATCGTGGAAAGAGTTTGACATATAAAGATACCCATGGAAAGTTCTAAATTGTGTACTTCAAGTGAAAGGAATGTGATTCCATATGGAAGGACTAATAGGAGGAAATGGAAAAGCAAAGAAAGTATTAAATACATGAATAACTGTACAACAGGGGCTCTTCACACAGTAATTATATCATTACATGTGGTTAAAAAAAATCAACCACAATAATATATAAATTGGAATGAGAGTGACTGTAGTTCAATGTCCTAAGACTAAATACTAATGTTCAAGATGGAGGGGACATTGATTTTTTTAGGTATGTGTTGTGTTAAAATTTCTACAGTAACCCTTATTTAATAAAATACAGTATAGAATGCAGTTAGCATTAATATATTGCTAAGTGGAGGGCCAGGCAAGGGAGGGAGCAATTGGGGGGATCGTTATATGAACATTATAGATGTCTAACCAATGGATTGTGTACTCGAAACTAATTTAAATAAATATATCTATATTTTTAAATTAGAGTGTATTACTTTTCAAATATACCAGGGATACATGTGGTTTTTTAAAAAATGTATTGCCCATAAGCTTTTAAAAGAAAAAAAAATGTAGGGATGAAAAGGGATAAAACTAAAATGAAATAAAAGGGAGTAAAATCTATTATATCTATAATTACAACAATGTAATTTAATCTTTAGAACGAACAAGGTTAATCACACTGGAGAGTATACACTCTAGTGTATAAAAGTAGGAAAGTGATTGAAAACATAAGTCAAAGTTCATTTACATTTTCATTTATTTCCAGGTAGAATTTTACCTTACTATTTCTTTTTTGGTGGGGGAGAAGGGGAGGGGAAGAATCAATATTTAAACATTTTAACAATATTGGAATTTAGGCCTGATACATTCTGTGTGGCTAAGAAGAACCAGTTTAAAAAGAATCTACTTGCCTAACAATCTACTTGAATAAAGCAGAACAGCCATGTGGTATTTTTAAAAATAAATTATTACCAATGTCGCCTGTTCTGTTTCTTCAAAAATGGAGAAAATTCATAGAGATAGTCTACGAAAGGGAAAAGTTAAGAAAAATTAAAAATCACTTCTATCACTTTTTAGATAGTAGTAAAGGGAAATCTCACAAGCTTGGTTAAACGAATGTCTGAAAATTAAAGCTGATGCATAACGGAAATTCTAAATAGATCAAATTTACTAAATATTCAAAGTCATTTTACTGATTCCATCAGTTTCTTTGTAATCAAAACTTTATACTGAGTTTCTGATAGTCATTATTATCTGGAAGAGCTGACTATGAAAGAACTGATTCACTGACTTTTGTTTTCTCAGTGAGCGAAATCGGCAAAATTACGTCTAGAGGTTTTAAAAGAACAAAAGTCAAAAATGCGTAATACAATTAAACTTGCTGTAATTATATTTGTAATCAAAGCTACAACACAGGAAACCACTTATACATTTCTAAGATGTCTTATTGAAATTTTAATACACACAGGTGCCTAACATTAAGAGAAAATCACCAAATAATTGCCTCTATCATACAGGGGAGTAGGTGAGCCCATTAATTTGCTAGCAGCCAAAATAACTGTTTCCTTCTATTGTGTAAATGAATACTATGGCTGCAGAAATATTAGGAGGATAATTTAGTGATGTCCTAAGACAATCTGAAGCCCATTAGCGATGTCCAAGAAACTCTGAAGCCCATTAAAGTCTAATAATACTAACTAACTTTAATTCTACATTTTAAATTAGAACCCATTTTAACATTTAACATCACTAAAGCTCACCTTTTCAAAAATGTAGTGAGAGTATTTTGGAATGTTGGGGTGAAAATCTTCAAATCTCGCTGAATTTGAAAATACTGACATTAGTTTCCACAAACTAATGTCAGTATTTCAAACTGTGCTTACAAGAGGCAAAAAGAATAGAGGTTTTGTTTCTTAAACAACCTTAGGCTGTTTTTTCTAATTTTAGAAACTACAAATAAGCTTTCCTTTAAAGCGCTTAAAAACAATATATACAACATATGATAAAATATAAACAAGGAAAATATCAGGTATACTGACCTACTTATAAGGCTATTCAAAATTTGTGCAAAAAAGAAAGAGGAAAAAATAGTTTAAATGAGAAAGCTTAGTGTTTGATTTTTTTAAAAGGATATCAAAAAAAGTACCACAGTACAATGTTAATAATTCCTATTTTCAATATATCCTAAGTATTTGTATAGTTAAGTAAAAATTGATATAATTCAGAAGTATTCTGATCAGCAAAACACAACTTTGCATAGAAACAACAATTAAATAATGATATGTAGGGACATACAACATAGTTTGAATTATAAAGACATTTATAGGGATTTTAGTATTAGTTGGATAGAATTAGAATTTGCCAGAATTAAGAGTTAATTAGAACTAAGTTCACTCTTAATTGAAAGAGTGGCGCTAAATGTCCTGAGATAATATCTACTTAAAAATTAAGGAAAGAAATTGATCTGAAGAAAAGCAAAATATTTCTTTTATTATTTTCAAAGTTCTACACTGAAATATTCAATATTAAAGAAGGCATGAGTTCAAAATAAGAAAAACTTGCATTATATAATAATTGACACATTTCTAAAATTAATTTTTTTACTTATAAAACATTTTGGAAAATAAATATTATTACCTCAAAAAATAGTTGTTTTGTTCTTTCTTCATTATTGCTGATATAATGACTAATCATGTATTCCTCAATGATGCTTTAAAATGAATTCTGGAATTATTTGTTCAAACTGTCATTCGTGTGGAAAACCTATAAATTGTGCTATTCAACAGAGATAGTAACAAAATGTGTATAATGTCAGCCCTTCATTTGAAGAGAAAATTGAGTTTCGATGTTGATTTTGAATAAACAAAATGTTGTAGGTTTTTACTTGATGCTTACTTATTATTAAAATGTTTAAGAAATTTATAATTTGAAATAATTCTGTAGTTATAAATCCTAAATCCTTTAGCATTCAAAGCAAATTAAATAACACACACATTTTTAACTCTCTTCTTACTTAGTTACATTACATTCCATCAATATAAACCAAATGTAGTTATTGTTTGTTTGTGTTTTTTTTTTCCTCAGCTCCCACCCTCTCATCTCTCTTCTGGCTACCATCCTTGTTCCTCTTTTTATTCCTTTTTCTTGGTAAGTGCATCACAATCTATGGATCGAACTGAGCTAAAAACCCTCAAATATTTTATCTCACCTCTTGTTCCCTGTTTCCAGTTCATTAGCAAGCCTTCTGCATCCTACCACTGCAATATTTCTCAGTTCAATGACTATCTATCATGCTGATGCAGCCCAATTTCAGTCTCTCATGTCTCATGTTTTTACTCCAGCAATAGTTTAAAAATGACTGATAGCTTCCTCCTTCCAGAAGATGGTTGTTCAGACAAGTTCATTAAGTATTCTCAATGTGATCCCAGGTTACCATTCCAACTTCTTACCCTATATTTGCTGTTTCCCCAAACTACATTGTCTAGTTTTTTTCTGAACAATCTATGTTCTTTCATGATTCCAATCCTTTGCACAGATGGATTCTTCTACCTCAAAAAGTTCCTTGTCTGCTGGCCAAACGATGTCCACTCCTGAAATACACTATGGTGCTCATATGTGAGTGTACACACACACACAAACACACGCACACAGCATATCTATAAAAATGAATAAAGAAATTAAACCTCAGCTTTAATGACTACTTTTCTGAAAGCTGTCCTGAACCCTCTACGGAGTGCTGGTTTCACTTACATGTTTTCTATAGTATATTTTACATATTTTTTACTATTGCATTTACCTTGGCATATTATAATATTTGTGATTCTGAATTACACACAAAATTTGTTCCTGATCATGTTTGCTTTTGTTTGTCTGTTTACAGTAGTAACATGCCCAGTAAATGGTCAATACTGTTTTGCTTGAATTTAGCAGAAGAAATATCAGAGATAAATATTTAGAAGTAACAGATGTGAGATTGGTTCTACCCCCTATTAGCTATATGACCTTGGGAATATACCTCTCTAGGGTTCAGTTTCTTATGTGTAAAGTGAGGAAAATAGGACATGCTGAATAGTACGGCTGGGAAAATGCAGTGCTTGGCACAAATTAAACAATCAAGATTAACTATTGCTGTAACTGTACTACTGCCATCACTATGAGTAGTTTGCAGCCATTTAACTTATCAGGGATTGCATGTTTAAAGATTTATCCCTGTCTACCTTTTGCACTTGACTCTACTAGTCCTGGGAGCAGGACTATTTTCAAATCCATCATTGTATCTCATAATCCTAAGTGCCCAGAGCTTGCATATAAAATGTAGCTAGAAAATATTTGTGGAAGAATCACTCTGCCGCTCATAAAGTATACTTATTAATGTCTTTTTAATGAATGGTATACCTTTATTTACTGATAGCAAAGTGAAAGTATCTAAATTTTTGTTGTATTACTGAAAGAAGATGCTTATCAGAGACTAAGCTAATTATTTTGAATTTTTTTTTAGCTAGGAACTGCTAGAATATTTAAGAATACAAATCAAATAGTTCTTATGTATATTACATACAATGAAGACTGCACAGTTTATAATTATTAACATGTATTTTAGAACTATATATGGCCATGGATTTCACCTATGGGCCTAAAACTTGAAATATATTCTTATTTTAATGTATTTAACTGAACAGGTTATTTAACTTGAGATAACCTGATTAAATACTTTAAGAATATTGATTTATGAAGCAGAGTTCACCTTATATTCATTTTAAATTTTAATTATGTTAATTATTGTTCATTTTTTCATCTTTTAAAATTTTTGTCACTTGGTTTATATAGATTAACTACAAAAATCTCTTCGAAAAATAAAAATTTAAATTTAAAATAGAATGTATAATGTTTAAAAAAAATCTTTTTGAATATAAACTTAAAAATTTGCTTTGGTGCCCATTATTAGAGTATTTACTTCAGTGTCTCTTTCATTTATTGATGAATTGTTCCACCTTGCTCCATAAAGAGATTTGCGTATCTTTTCAGTTAAACATCCTCAAATATATTTTTACAATTTCAAAGTAGACTATTCATGTTAGAAAATAAATAATGAAACTTTTCATTATTACAAAAAGGTTTAGAATATGAGTAATGTAGAAGAAGCTTCCGTATCCCTCAATTTCTAAGTTTAATAGAAAATCAGGGGAAATGAATAGCATCCTATAGCAAATGAAATCTGAATGTTGAAATCTCCATACAGTCTTTCTGATATTGCTTCTTGGTCTATCTAATGTGAAATTAACAAGCACAAACAAAAAGCTTTACTACAAAACAAACAAAAAACCTTTATCATAGCTCTATTTACAAAAAGAGCATGCCAAAGGAAAATAGAAGTCAACTTATAAACCTTTTACTTTCAAAAATAAATTGAGAACTTTCAAAACTATAATAAATACAAAATGCTACAATGAAACTAATGATCGCCATTTCATTAAGTGTTTTCATCACAAATAAGGTTTGCCTCTCTCACGTCTGCATTGAAATCACAACCAAATTATAAAATAATCAACGTGGAGAATCACCTCAAGTCCAGCTGAGCATAACATGTATATCTGATAATATAAAGAGGAAGCCACATTGAAGGCAGTAGGAGGTGCAAAGTCAACAATTGGCTGAAACCGCACTCAAGGGTGCTGGAGGATCACTGGGAGGGAGAGAGAGGCTGCAGAGGCTCCCTGAAGGAGAAAGGTGTCCTGGCCTCATTTGAGGGCTCCCCGGCCCAAGGTCCCATCCCAGAGATGAGGAGATTCCAATAACTCTGACTGTAAAAACCAGAGGGGATTCCTGCCATCTGGGTGAGATGGAAGGAGACTGAAAGCCTAGACATCCCTTTGAAGGACCCAGGCTTCCTGACCTGCGGATTCTCACCCAGGACACTGATGGTGAGTCAGAGGTTCCCCTCTGCAAGTGGGTCTCTTGTAGACAACATATGGATGGTAATGCAGTCTCTCTCTTTACCATCCATATGTTGTCTACAAGAGACCCACTTCAGATCAAATGACACTCACAGACTGAAAGTAAAGGGATGGAAAAAGATATGTCACGCAATTGGAAATTTGAAAAAGCTGGGGTAGCGATACTTACATCAGATAAAATAGACTTTAAAACAAAGGCTATAATATGAGAAAAAGAAGGACATTGCATAATGATAAAGGGATTGATAAATCAAGAGGCCATAACTCTAGTAAACATATATGCACTCAGCATAGGAGCACCTACATACAGAAAGCAATTATTGCCTGACATAAAAGGAGAGATCAATAGTATACACTCATAGTTGGAGACTTTACCATCCTATTGACATCAATGGAGGGATCTTCCAGGTGAAGAATTGACTAGGAAACAATGGGCCAAAAAGACACATTTCACAAGATGAATTTAATGGATATTTTCAAGGATAGACAACATCTTAGGGCACACATGCAAAAAAATCTCAATAAATTTAAGATGATTGAAATCATATCAACTGTCTCCTCTGAACATAATGGTATGAAACTAGAAATTAACTACAAGAAAAAACTTGGAAAATACACCAACAAATGGAGGCTAAATAACATGCTACTTAACAATGAATGGGTTATCAATGAGATCAAGGAAGAAATGAAAAGATATCTAGAGACAAATGGAAATGAAAACATAATGACTCAAAATCTATGGGACACAGCAAAAAGCAGTCCTAAGAGGGAAATTCATAGCAATACAGGTCTACCTCAAGAAATAAGAAAATGCTTAAATAAACAATCTAACCTTGCACTGAAAAGAACTAGAAAAGGAACAACAAACAGAGCCCAATGTGAAGAGAAGGAAGAAAATAATAAATATTAGAGTGGCAATAAATGAAATAGAGTCTAGGAAAACAACACAAAAGATTAAGGTAACTAACAGCTGGTTCTTTGAAAGGACAAAGAAAATTGACAGAAACTTAACCAGATTCATCAGGGACAAAAGAGAAGGAATTCAAATAAATAAATCAGAAATGAAAGAAGAGAAGTATCTACAGACTCCACAGAAATACAAAGGATCATAAGAAAATCCTGCAAGAAATTATGCCAAAAATTTGGGACAATCTGGAAGAAAAGCACACATTCATAGAAATATACAATCTCTTCAGAATTGAGTCAAGAAGAAACAGAAAATCTCAACCAACTGAATACCATCAATGAAATAGATCAGTAATTAAAAACCTCTCAAAACAAAAAGTCCTGGACCAGGTGGCTTCACGGGTGAATTATACCAAACATTCATAGAAGAATTATTACCTATTCTTCTCAATCTATTCCAAAAAATTCAAGAGTAGGGAAAATTCTCTGAATCTTTTCGAGGCTACCATTACCATAATTCCCAAATTAAAGAAATTATCAAAAAAACACCAAATTAAAAAAAAAAAACTATATGCCGACATCTCTTAAAAACATTGATGTAAAAATCTTCAAAAAAATAAGAGCAAACTTATTTCAGTAATACATTAAAACTATCATACACCATTATCAAGTTGGATTTATTCCTGGGATGCATGGTTGGTACAATATCTGCCAGTCAATTAAGATGATACACCGCATTAACAAATCAAAAGATAAAAACAATTTGATCATATCAGTAGATGCAGAAAAAGTATTCGACAAAATCCAGGATCTACTTTCAGCAAAGTGGGGATATAGTAAACATACATTAAAATAATAAAGGTCATATATGACAAACCTACACCTAACATACTCAATGGGGAAAGGCTAAAAGTGTTTTTCTTAAGATCAGAAACAAGATAACGATGCCCACTTCCACCACTCTTCTTCAACATTGTCCTGGAAGTCTTAGCCACAGCAATAAAACAAGAAAGAGGAATAAAAGGTTTCTGAATCGGAAGGGGAGAAGGAAAACTCTTGCTATTTTTCAATGTCATGATACTTTATATAGAGAACACTACAAATCCCACCAAAAACTATTAGAACTCATCAATGAATTCAGTAAAGTGGCAGGTTCCAAATAAATATTTAGAAGTCAGTGGCATTGTTATATACCAATGATGAATTTTCTGAAACAGAAAGTAAGAAAACAATCCCATTTACAATTGCATCCATAACAATAAAATATCTGGAAATCAAATTAACCAAGGAGGTATAACACTGTTTTCAGAAAATTATAAGTCATTGAAAAAAGAAATGGAAAAGAATTCAAATAAATGGAAGCACAACCATGCTCATGGGTAGGAAGAATCAACATCATTCAAATGGCCATAGTACTACCCAAAGCAATCTTTAGATTCAATGCAATCCCTATCAAAATACCAATGGCATTTTTCCAAGAGCTAGACCAAATATGCCTGAAATGTATATGGAACCATAGAAGACCCCAAATAACCACAGCAACCTTGAGAAAAAAGAACGAAGTTGGAGGTATCACACTACCTGATATCAAACTCTCCTACAAGGCAATAGTAATTGAAACAGCGTGGTATTGGCTTAAAAACAGATACACTGAACAATGGAACAGAATAAAGATCCCAGAAATGAATCCGTGCCTATAAGTTCACTTAGTATATTCCTAAGGAGGTAACAATATACAGTGGGGTAAAGACAGTCTCTTCAATAAATGGTGTTCGGAATATTGGACACATACATGAAAAACAGAAAAGAAACTGGATTATCTTCTTACACTGTATACAAGAGTAGCCTCAAAATGGATTAAAGACATAAATGTGGGATCTGAAATCATAAAAGTCTAGAAAAAATATAGGCAGTAAACTCTCTAATACTGCTAACTAATATCTTTTTGGATATATCTTCCCAGGAAAGGGAAATAAAAGAAAAACAAACAAACAAACAAAAACAAATAGGACTACATCAAACTAAAAACTTTTTGCACAGTAAAGGAAACCATCGACAAAACAAAAAGACAACAAACTGATTGGGAGAAGATATTCACTAATATTACATAGAGAAAAGTTAATTTAATATCCAAAATATAGAAAGAACTCATACAACTCAACAACAACAACAAAAAATCCCCAAACGATCCAATTAAAAACTGGGCAGAAGATCTGAACAGCTGCTTCTCCAAAGAGGAAATGCCATTGGCCGATAGACATATGAAAAGATGCTCAAAGTCACTAATCATCAGAGAAATGCCACCTGTCAGAAAGACTATCATCAATAAATCAAACAACAAGTGTTGGCGAGGATGCGGAAAAAAGGAAATCCTCATACATTGCTGTTGGGATTGTAAATTGGTAAAGCCACTTGGGAAAACAGTTTGGAGGTTTCTCGAAAAAATTAAAAATGGATATATCTTTTGACCCAGAAACTGCAGTTCTGGGTATTTATCCAAAGAAAACCAAAACAATAAATCGGAAAAATCAATGCACCCCAATATTCATGGCACCACAATTTACAATAGCCAAGATATGGAAGCAACATAAATGCCCATAAATAGATGATTGGATAAAGAAGTTATGGTGCATATATACAATGGAATATGAGCCATTAAAAAAATGAAATCCTACAATTTGCAATGACATGGATGGACCTAGAGCTTATGATGCTAAGTGAAAATAGAGAAGGATAAATATCATATGATTTAACTTATATGCAGAATCTCTGGAACAAAATGAACAGACTAATCAAAAACTGATTCACAAATATAGAGGACAGATTGATGATGGACAGAGGGGCTGGGGGCTGAGGGGCTGGGAGAAGGAGTTGAAGGGTTAAAGAAGTACGAATTAGTAGTTGATAGACAGTCAGTCACAGGGATGGGGATAATGGCATAGGGAATGCAGTTAGCATTAATATATAGGCTATATGAAAAACCAAAGGAGAGAAGGAGCAATTAGGGGGGTCGTTTGATAAACTATAAAAATGTCTAACCGTCGTACTGTATATTTGAAACAAATAAAATAAAAAAATAAAATAATTCAATAAAACCATTTGTCGAGTGAATGAGTAGCTACAATAGAGAAAATCAGACTTACAAAAAACAGAAAAAAGAAATTTTACTGACTTATTTTCACATTTTATTCAAGAGAACTTCAAGACTTTTCCCCCACTTCTCAGATATGTTAATTCCTAGAAAATAGCCTCATTTAATTTTATGTTTGCTATGGCATAGTGTGATCAGGACCAAAATTTCCAATTTACCCATTTAAAAAATATTCTTTTAAAAACTGTTCTCTGGATAAATTGATGCTGGTTCTATCTGAAGGATGTTACTTCTCCAAGTTGATCTGTTAGGATTTGTTTCTCAGAACCTCACATCTGTATATGCAGAGAGTATTTCTTTCTTAAATTTGTTACAGCTTTTTGAAAGGAAAATACCAAGTTATCGATAATTATTTACAAGGAAAATATGTACAAAAATACTCAAAATACAGTGTTAAGAATGCCATTCATTTTAAACATATAAATATGTCTCAAAAATGCCAATCAATCTGATCCTTTTTTAATATGAGAAGTATGTCATTTAATTTAGGGAAATTGTAGTGGTGATGCTGATTATTTCTAAATGGGAGAAGAATATAGTAAAAATAGTATTTAAAGATAGAATTGGCATAGTCATACAATAATGGAGAAACTGTTAACTGTCAGCTTTTATAAATATTGCTTATTCCGTCATTAAAATAAGAGGAAAAATTAGTATTCTATATTGATCGTAAATGTAATTTCTAGAAAGATAAGTCCACTATTTGGTTTCTAGGGTGATAACAAAATAATTGAGCATCCAATAGAATGGTGTTTTTAATAACATGCATTGTGCATGCTGAATTAGAACCTTTTGAGTCTGAGATTACCATTATCTGATAGTTAAAAAAAGAGAACTCTTCTGATAAAAGAGCTAACAAGGACTGTGAACATTTATTGAGAGATTTCAGGGAGTCAGGCACTGTACACAGTGCTTAATATGCACGTTTTCATTTATCTTCATAAGAACTTTTTTAGATAGTATTGTCATCAATGGCCAACCTGATGCCTAGAGAATTTAAGAAACTTGTCCAAAGTTATCCAAACCAGTAGTGGTTAAAAGATAAAAATGTAGATTTGCCTTGGTTGTTATGCTTTGGAAAAGAGGAAGATATCAACTTCAATAGTTAAACTTTGTTTTGATGGCCTTTATATTTTGTATTCATTAACATTATTCTTATTTTAGGATTTAGCATATTTATCACATTTGATTAAACTTTCATCATCTTAAATGAAAAGTTCCCTAGTTCCCTTAGTAATTAACAGAAGCAGGAGCTCTCTTTCATTTCCTGCATACAGATGTTCCTTTTTTAATGATTGATTGATTGACTGATTGATTGCACCTTCGGTCTCAGCCTCTTCTCACGGTCTAATTTTAGCTCGAATCTTCTAAAATATTAAAGCCACAAGGAGCCTCTCTCTCAAAAGTTGTTACCTCAGAATCACCTGGCCTTACCCTGCTCAGATCTTACTTACTCCTGCAATGAGTGTGTTCTGAGCTCACTTCGAGGATTTTCTGTGTCTGAAAGGCACACTGTTCTTTTCCTATGATGCCTGTTCTTTGCTGAGTGCCTAAGTCCTTCTTCTAAGACTTCAGTTATGTCTCCTTCCACTTATTCTTCCTACCCAACTCAGATTCCTCATGAGAGCTCTATAGTGTAAAATATCAGAAAAGCTTCTGCCTGTACTCATGTGACCTGCAAGACTCATCAATCTGTTTCTGAACTGTGAACATGATCACTCAGTTTTCAAGTCACAAACCCACTCTCTGGCTTCCAATTCTGGATTCTGAAACCTAGAACCAGATAAGCCCATGAGCTTTTTCATCCTAACTTGCATTCCCTCTGTCAACCCCATCTTCCAGATCTAACCTATCATACTCGATTGCTGTCCTCACTGCTACCGGTAACATAGCGCTCCATTTCTCAAATCATGCTGCCTTGCTAGAAATCATAACGAAACTATGTAGCATTGTTTCACCAAGCATTAAAAGCAGATAATTCCTTAATATTAACTAAACAAAAAACTAACGAAACAATATGAAATCCTCCACTTTGTCAAAATTATATTATTATGTCTTTCATGAAAAGCTTAAAATCACCAGAAAGTTGAATAACTTTCCTTTTGTTTCTATAGATTTAGAGCTTTATAAACATTTTGTTAATTTTATTTTTCAAATTATATCTCTGGAATTAACTAGCATCTAATTAAATAGAACTCCAAATAACAACTATTCGGATTGGATTTGTTGTTCCTTTTCTAGTACTTTATGTAAATTGACTTAGGTAATTTGAATTTTTTTTTCCTGAATAAATTTGTTCACATTATAAGATCCATTCAAATCATTGTCTGTAGTTATATTCATTTTCATTGCTCCATAGAATCCCATTGCACAAATATACTATGGTTCATGTATATTATGTACTGTCAATTGACATTTAGTTTGTTTTAAATTTTTGATATAATAAATAGTGTATATGTCTACACTACAAAGAGTGAACTTTTTGTACATATCTTTTCTCAGCACATGAGTGCATTTCTGTTGGGTAAATATTTAGTAGAAGTTCTGACTAAGGGCATATGCATATGTTTACACTTAACTGATGATGTCAAACTTTTTGCCAAAATGTAGTATAAATTTATATCTCATCAGCAATATCTGAGAATTTCAGTTGTTTTGAATTTGATTTTGTCTTTTTTAAATAATTACTTAATTGATTGATTTGATGGTGACATTGTTTAACAAAATCCAGTAAGTTTCATCTGTACATTTTAACAGTAATATATATGATTTACACTACGTTCAGCTCCCATCACTATGGGAGCTGAACTAGATTTCCTACTCTCACCACATATTACCCAGTCTACCTCCCCCTACTCCTCCTCCCCCTATCCTCTGGAATCCACTATTTATTCCAGGCCCAAGACTCTGTTTGTTTGGTTTGTTCGTTGTTTTAGGATTATATCACACATATAAATAATATCATATGATTTTCATTTTTTTCTTTCTGACTTATTTCGCTTAGCATGATTATCCCGAGGTCCATCCATGTTGTTGCAAATGGCAGTATTTCATCACTTATGACTGAGTAATATTCCATTGTATATATGTACCACAGCCTCTTTATATTCCATTGTATATATGTACCACAGCTTCTTTATCCAATCATCTATCGTAGGACACTTCAGTTGCTTCCATGTTCTAGCCTCTGTTCATAATGCTGCTATGAGCATCGGTGTACAAATATCTTTTCAGATATGAGTTTTCAAATCTTTGGGGTAAATAACCAGGAAACAAAATGTTGGGTAATGTGGTAGATCAATATTGTCTGTCTTTTTTATTTTAACCCTTCTGTTGAACACATAATACTTTCTTGTGGTTTATTTTACAATTCCCTAGTAGATAATAATCTTGAATGCTTATCTCTCTCTCCATATATACTTTTTTTACTTTTTATTTTTATTTCTCTTTTTATGTTACTAAAATCTCAAAAGGCCATGATCACTTATGAAACAATAATCTTTGGAATAAATAAAACGACACAAATATAAAAGAACTGTAAATTTACAAAAGCTAGTATAGTTACCACATCAAGTTTCAAGAACTACTTAACCCTTTGAGATTCATTATTCTTATTCATTAGAATGTATTTGGTGAAGCAAGACATTTCTTTGCCTGTTTTTGAAAAAAAAAACATTAAAGTCTCTTTCAAGTTTTCAGATCTACATTGACTTCCAAACTAACCAATGTAAATTCTATTCTTTTTATATACATAATCTTGTTCCAGGCTTACTGGATTCATTAATGTAAATTAATTACAACTACTAGGGAATCTCCCAATCTTTATGATATATTTGAAATTAATTTTATTTCATAATACATATTAAATGAATGTACACTTCATTCTTCTTATAGGCAATATAAATAGGCAGTTCAATATAAAAGTATATTTAGAGAAGTATGAATACAAATTTTTTAAATGCTCAATGTAATCATTTTCTTAGATTTGTGTTATAGAATCAGGTAAGTAGCACACAAAGTTAACTGGAGTTTTAAGAAATTACAGGACATCTTTATACAAAAGTAATCCTTATTTACCTGAAATATCTTTGGGATTGTGTCTTGCAATGCAGTCTGCACTTTCAAAAAAATTCAGAGAACGTTAAATTGAGTGTGAATATTGCAGACAGATCTTTACCAGATAATGCTAAATATAGCTAAATATAGATAATGCTAAATATAGATCGTACCCAGAAATGTAACTTCTCGCGGAGGACAAAGGGTGCTGGGGAGGCTCCTGTCTACTAGACGTCGGGTTAAACTCCCGGGACCCAGGTAGTTCTCGACAGTTGAATATTCCTGCCCTGTCAAGGTTTTTGACTCTGCCTGAAACTCAGCTCCACTTCAAATCTGAAACAATTCCAAATCCTTAAGAAACAATCAAGGATGCTTAGATTCTGTGAGAGAAACCCACAAGGATTTCAAGGGCAAAGACCAGTCCAGGACGAGATGAGAATGGGGGTAGGGAGGGTGAAAGAGGCCCTAGGGGATCGACTATGTGGTGATTGGTTGTTACAGAGTATTCCTGCGCATAGCTGACTGATAGGGAATGCTGAAATCTCAAGGCCAACCACTGGAAAGGCAGATCATCTCGGAAAAACCTGTTGCCACAATCACCAGAAAATCACCAAAAAGTTACCAGAGGAAGGCTAGGATGAAGCCCGAGGGCAATTCGGAGCAAAAGAAAGCATCTCTACTCACTATGCAGAAAAGACTGTGAGACAAGCCACCGCCAATCCCCCAGCCCAGCCATCGGGACCCTGGCCCAAATTTTGGCCTGAAGTTTACTGAGCCTCCTTGGGCCACAAAGGCTGTGCTGGGCTCTATTCCTTTGGTGACAGGAGGCCCTAGTTCTAAGGTGGATTCTGCCCTTAACCTGGCCAGGCTAACCAGCAGGAGCAGGCTGTTTTCCCCCTGGTGGCCGTAGCCATGAAGCTCATGAAGCTCCAACCAAATGGTCCTGGGCTATGGTGAGGGCAGCAGTCCATTCAGGCACATTTCTTTGATTCAATTCTTGGACTTCCTAAAATTTAGAAGCTTCATGTAAGCATAGATGGAATCCTACTGTATATCATTTCAGGTTCATGACATCATGGCCTGAGAGGTACACACCTCCCAACATGTTCACCGCAAGCAGTCCAGCCACAGTGAGTCGCCCAGCAAACTCTCACGATAAGACCGAGAGGATTCCCGTCACTTTTTTCACACTTCTTTCAGACCAGGACCAGACCAATGTTTACAGGTCTCTGGAGAAAAGATATGTGAAACACGAACACTCATCTGGACATTCAGAAATGTGAAGGACACTTTATGCTCACATGCTGGTTTGCACTCACACTTTAGCAAGGACACCAAACATTCACATTTTAAACACCTGAAAACCCTCAGACGCTCAAGAAACTTTCACAAAGGCCCACACATGCAGACATTCATGCATTTCCACCTGCCTGGATATCCACACGCCCACATCTTACTCCCTCACTCACATAAACACACACACACATACATGCCGGCACACACAAACACACACATACAGAATCACACAGAGCGGTACTTCAAATACCCAGCATGGAGTTTGAATTGTAATCCTCTGATCATTAAGGACATGGCACAGCTACAGAACTCCCAGAGAAGGAAGAGCAATAAGGCAGGATGTGGCTATCCCTGTTTAACCTAGAAACAGAAAGACAGCCAAGGTCAAGAGTATCCCAGAAAAGCCCTTGAAGACAACTCGGTTTTCACTTCATGGCCTCCAAAGGCCTGGGCCTTCCACACTCCCCTCAGCCCACTGCCATACCTAGTCCAGGACGAAAGGGGGTGTTCCTGGTCAAACACCTATGGTGAGGACTAGTGGTCTCGCTTTCTCAGCCCCCTGTCTGGCTGAATGAGGAATGACCAAACTGCATTTCTCCAGAACCCACTCCCTGGTTGCCCCATCCTGGCTGGGCAGTGGGCATGAAGGCACGCCTGCTTCCGGAAACTGGGCGCTTTCTTGGCTTCCACAGCTTTTCACTGTGGGGCAAGAGACTAAGCTGACGATTGGGGTTGTGGAAAAGTAGACAGAAATGTGCTAGGAAATAGGTAATTTGAGAAATGTAGGAGCAGTGTCGGGGTGCTGAAGATGGGAGAATGGGTGAGCAAAGGAATGTGTAATTGCCTGCGAGATTGAAAGAAATCTGAACAGAAAAGGAAACAGCCTGCTTGAAAATTCACATGTGTTGAAATGGGACAGGGCATGAAGGTGGAATCTGAGAGTAGAAGGCAAAAGCAACGAGAGACTCAGGGAAAAGAACAGGGCTTTAGGGAATGGTTAGACACAGCAAAAGTCTGGGAGAGAGCAGAGCTCACAGCCTGGCCAACATCAAGTGCATGTGCAACAGCTGTGATTTAACGACAGCTAGTCCTCCCACAAGAGAGCATCAATTGGGCTACTCACCTGTGCCATTTCAGGGGTACAGAGAGGCTGAATTGAGGTCTTGGGCCCCTGACCGCCACAGCTCCCCTCTGAGATTCCATATGCTCTGGGCCTGGTCACTTGCATATTGTGCAAGAACCAAACAAAGACAGGTCGAGTGAGAAAGAAACACCTCCAGATGAAAATATGCCCTGCTCGAAGAGTGGCTTAAGGTCCCTTGTTTGTCAGCCCAGAGACTTGGAGCGAAAGCATGAATATTGGTGAACTGGACCGTCATGGCAGGGAGGGAACCGGAACCCAAATGGCCGACTACCTCAGAAGTCCCCCACGGTCTGTCCAAGGGATGATATCTCAGTTGGGGGCAGGGCAGTGACTCCCGACCCTGCAATGGCAGGATATTTGCCAGCCTGGCCCCCAGGGCGAAAGAAAACTCCTGGCCAGCTCTTGACCATGGCCGTCCCTGAGACTTGGTGTCTTCATCCATGCTGGCATTGAAGGCGGGAAGCTGTCGATAACAGCTGTGATGGAGCCCGAGGCAGAGAGTTTCATTTCTCTGCAAAGGTTGCATTTGTGTGTCCTGAACTTCAAGTGAGTGCTCAGGATTCCTGCATACACCTGAGGCTCCATTAGTAGCACACTCTGCTCAGGCCCCCCACTACTGAGTCGTACCACTCTTCCCTGCCTCACCTTGGGCAGACGAGAGGGACAGGGTGTGCACTCTGCACTGGACCCTGAGATTCTGGAGACTGCATGAGAACCAAGGCTCAGGGTTGGTTCTTGCCTCCTGCCTGATGGCCCTCCTTTCACTGTAGGCCTGACGGGAAGCCGGCCTTACCTGCCCTGCATCTAACTCTTTCACCGTTCAAGTCGGGGCAGCATCTTCAATCTATTTGCCCGAATGCCACAGGCTGACTCCCATGGCACAGCGGCTCTTGCAGATGCCTGTCTTCATTGCGAAGATGGATGGTCAACTGAAAGCCTGGGAATTTCAGAAATACATTTTCTTGGAACTTAGTCTCTACCAATTCCCAGCAGAATATCTCACATAAACATGTTGTGACCCTGACACTTTCGACCGGCCCCTCAGCCTGCCAAATGTAGAGAAATATGTCATTGAAAGAAACAGGGCCTTTATGGTTTCACTCGCATGTATACCTTGAATGGAGGGCAAGACGTAAAGAAGCGAAACATCTAAAATGAATTCCGAAACTCAGACGACAGACCAGGGCTGACCACAGCCTCAGGGTGGCGGGAAGATAGCAACACGTGTACAAAGGGTCAGCGCTAGGTGGCAGTCAAACCCCGGGCAGCTGGTTCTGTACACAGAACACACTCAGCCGCTGTTGGGTAATGGATTGGCACACCTGACCTTTTCCAAAGCTTCTGAAGTCTCATACTTTAGCTAGGTTTTATTTGGTCATAATGACAGACCACAGCTGGGGTTAAGGCGCCAACACCAAGAATGGCTCTCTGTTGCTCACAGCAATGTGGTCTAACTGGATTGCCGTGTGAATTTGAGAGGATGTTTTTCAGTTGAGTCTCAAGGATAGTACTACAGGACATTGGCGTAAGCTCAGGGGAAGTTGAAAATGACTGGCAGAATGAGTGCTGACCATTTCATGGGAGCACATCGAACACTTGAGTCACCTGATTGGAAAAGGTGAGGAACTCCAAATGGAGGGGTTTGACTCTGAGTGAGAAGTTGGCTTCCCAAAAGCCGGCGTTGTTACAACGTCCTATATTCTGGTTTGGGTAGTCCAGAATGGAGACATGAAGAGAAAGCTGTGATGATGACTCAAAGCTCATTCTCTCAAAACTGCACCAAAAAGGAAGCTTTGTGGAAAAACGAACCTTCTTGCCGAGGACAAAGAGTACTGGGAAAAACCTTGTCTCCTAGGAGTCAGGTGAAACGATGGCTCCTGAGTCCCAGCCAGTCCCCATCAGTTGGACATTCCTGCCCTGTCAGGGTCTTTGCCTCTGCCTGAAACTCAGCTCTGTTTCCTCCCTGAAACAATCCCAAATCCTTAAGAAACAATTCAGGATACTTGTATTCTGTAAGGGGAACCCTTGTGAGTGGTCAGTAATTGATGTGATGAGAATGGGGGTGGGGAAGCATGAAAGGGGCCTAGGGGATCGACTGTAAGGTGACTGGGTGATACACAGTCTTCTTGTGTACCGCTGACTGATAGGGAATGCTGGAATTTCAAGGCCGGCCACTAGAAAGGCACATCATCTGGACAAGTATATTCCCACACTCACCTGAAAATCACCAGAAAGGTACCAGGAGAAGGCTAGGATGAAGCCCGAGGTCAACTCGGAGCAAAGGAAAGTGTCTCTACTCATAATGTAGAAAAACCTGTGAGACAAACCACCGCCAGGCCCTCACCCCGGCCATTGGGGCACTGGGCCAAATATTGGCCTGGAGTTTACTGGGCCTCCTTGAGCCACGAAGGCCACTCCGCTTTCCCTCCCTTTGGCGACAGGAGGCCCTTGTTCTGAGGTGGATTCAGACCTTAATCTGGGCAGGCCAGCAGCAGGAGCAGGCTGTTCACCCCCTGGCAGCCGTAGCCATCCAGTGTGTGAAGTTTCCACCTAATGGTCCTGGGTTGTGGTGTGGGCAGCAGTTTATTCGGGCAGAGGTCTTTGAACCATTTCTTGGACTTTTTGAAATGTAGATCCTTGATGTCTGCCTGGACGGAGTCCAAGTTTATATTGGATTGAGGTCCACCCTCACGAGTTCATGGTCTGAGAGGTTCACACCTCCCAACGTGTTTCCTGCAAACAGTCCAGCCACAGTGAGCCACCCAGCCAACTCCCACGATAGTGTAAAAGTGGAAATTCTCCAGTTTCAGGAAGGTGGTATCTCCAGGTGCCAGCCCCCAGGGAGAGCATTAACTCAGTTACAGGGAGGTGATATCTCCAGGAGCCAGCCCCAGGAGAAGCAGAATGTTCCAAGGTGAAGATGATAAAACTGTCTACTAGGCCCTGTTTGATCTGAGAGTTCCCCAGATACATTTATCTCTGTACAAAACATTAACTGCTAACTTCTGCTTCTTGTAATCTGCTTATTCAAGGATGTAATAGGAGGCTTTATAAGCTGCCTCCTCTGGAAGCTCGGGGCTGATTCCCTCTAACCCTGCGTGGTAGAGAGTCAGTTGCTGGCCGGCTAATAAAGGCTCAGAATTAATCTCAATTGGCTCTGTGGGTCTTAGAATCATTTGCGCCATAACATTTGGAGGCCCCAGCGAGATCTTCCCCCAGAGAGAGAAGGGGAGTTTTCTCTGAGACCCACAACCCCAATCGCTCCAGGCGGAGCATGACCACGTCTAGGTGGCGGCTGCTGAGAGACATTCCTCAGCCCTGGACGTCAGGCGACCCTAGATTAGAGAGACTGGTGGACAAATATTTCTGAAAATTGGACATGAGCCTTCTGATCCAGTCTCACCAGTGAGTTAGTCTAAGAGTCCTCTTAGACCTGTTTCTGTCTGTGGGCCCTAAGAACTAGTGGAAGGCTGGATGCAGCACAACTTCCCTAGTACAGTCAGGTCTGAGACGTCAGACCCCGACCCCGTATCTGTTTCGGTTTCAGTTTCTGATACGCTAGCGTTTTGTGTTACCTGTAGACTGTGTTGTCTGTATTGTGTATGTTTGTCCGGACCGGTAGAATGTACTGTTACCCTCCTATTGCCTTGGTCCTCATAAGTTTACTTACTTTGGTTTCCGTCAAGTTTGTCTCATTGTCTGATCGTTCTGGTCTCTGAATGTCTCTTGTGATTTTTCTTGTTATTCTTTTTAGTTTATTAATTCTTTTTGCAGGATTTCTTGATGCTACAGCACCGCCTGAGTGGCCACCTAGTCACCGAGTAGACTTTGTCTAACATTCTTATCTTTCACAGGACTTTTATTCTCATTCACGTCCATCCCCGCCGCCATGGGACAGGCTTCTTCTAAGCCCACTCCCTTGCAGTGCCTTGTGGACAATTTTAAGGATTTCAGGAGACGGGCCCGAGGTTATGGGTCGTCAGTCACTCCATTCGATCTCCAGAGGCTCTGCCAAGTAGACTGGCTGGCCTTTGGAGTTGGATGGCCATCTGAGGGTTCCTTGGATTTGCAGACTGCCTTCAGAGCCAGAAGTGTTGTTTATGGGGATCCTGGTTATCCTGATCAGGCCCCATACATAAATGTTTGGATAGACATTGTGTCTGATGCTCCTAAGTATCTGAAAGATTGTCAGAGTAAGTCAGACTCTCCGGTGGCTGACTCTCTGCCGGTGCCTGCCTCTCACACGGTTCTTCTGGCAGAGCCAAGGAGCACTCCGGCACCTCAGAAATCCCTTGAAACTGTTCTACAGGCACCTCTGGAGGATCTGGAGATCCTCAATCCCCCTCCTTATTGCTCTCCTTGTAACTCCTGATTCTTGGGAGGCAGCCCCTCTTCGGAGCCCACCACACACTCGGACGGGGGCTGACTACTACCCTCCACAGGATCCTGACCCCATCCCCTATTCGTCGCAACCTGCAGCTGTCCTGGCACCTCTCTGACAGATAGCCCCACCTGGGGGAGACACCCAGACCTCTTTCATGGTGTATGTCCCCTTTTCAACTAGTGATGTGTATAATTGGAAATTGCAAACTCCGTCCTTCTCAGAAAAACCCTAAGGCTTGACCTCCCTTTTGGAATTCATCTTTTTCACCCACCAACCCACGTGGGATGATTGCCAGCAGCTTTTACAGGTTTTGTTCACTACAGAGGAGAAGGAACGCATTCTAAGAGAAGCTGCAAGAGGGATCTCAGACCCCACTGGGCAGCCCACCACTGACCCCGCACAGGTACAACTTGTATTTCCCAGCACCCGACCCGACTGGAATCCCAACACAGATCAAGGTAAGGTGGCTCTCCTGATGTATCGCCAGTTATTACTCCAAGGCCTCCGGGCAGTGGCTTGCCAACCAGTCAATTTATCCAAGGTAAGTGAGGTTATTCAGACTAAAGATGAGTCACCTGCAGCATTTTTAGAGAGGTTACTAGAATTTTATAGACTCCCATTGACCCGGAGGACCCAAATAATTGGTGAGCCATTAATCTAGCCTTTGTTAGTCGGCCCCGGATATCAGAAAGAAATTACAAAAACTAGAAGGGTTTGAGGGAGAGAACTTACCTAAGCTTCTCGATATTGCCCAGAAGGTGTTCAACAACAAGGATGATATCCAGAGGGTTATGTTTGTTGGACAGGATAAGTCACAGAGCAACTCAACCGGACCGGGGCCAAGGGCCAAGCCGATGCCCCGAGGGAAAGGCAGACCGGGGTCGGAGTAACTTAGAGAAGGACCAATGTGCATACTGTAAGAAGAAAGGACATTGGAAGAACGTGTGCCCCGAAAAGGGCCAGAGCCCAAGGAAAAAGGCCCTACTCATTATATTGGAGAATGCAGAATGAGGAGGTCAGGGCTCCTACATAATGAGCCCCCGGGAGCCCAGGGTAACATTGCAAGTCGGGGGCCAACCTGTAAACTTTTTAGTGGATACAGGGGCTACTTACTCAGTTTTGCAAA
This sequence comes from Pteropus medius, assembly GCF_902729225.1. Lineage (NCBI taxonomy): Eukaryota > Metazoa > Chordata > Mammalia > Chiroptera > Pteropodidae > Pteropus > Pteropus medius. The sequence continues at coordinate 68,874 of NW_024346235.1, read as the reverse complement.
ATGCCCAAGGCCCTCTATCTAAAGAAAAGACTTTAATACAAGGAGCCACATGACAAGGGAAATCTTACCCTTGGACCTAGGCCAGAATTACCTACTTAGGAAAAGGGACCATCACTCATTCGCTCCTGATTATGCCTGAATGCCCGTACCCCTTGCTGGGGAGAAACCTACTACAAAAATTACGGGTCGCCATCTCTTTTAAGGAAGGACACACTGAACTAACTCTGGGGGCCACTCCATCTGCAATAATGCTCACCTGCCCCCTCTCTGAAGAATAGCTTTTATTGGAGGAGCCTGTTTTGGATCCTTCCCCTAATGCATCACTGTTAAAAGAACTGCAGTGCAGGATCCCTCGGGTATGGGCTGAGACTAACCCACTCAGATTGGCAGCCCATCAGCCTCCTATTGTTGTGACCCTACTGAGTTCTGCTGAGCCCATCAATATAAGGCAGTACCCCATCAGTCAGAAGGCTAAGTCTGGTATAGCAGCACATATTCGGAGGCTCCCGAACGAAGGGATCTTAGTCCCCTGTCATTCGCCTTGGAATACCCCACTGCTTCCAGTTCAGAAACTGGGTACCCAAGACTACAGGCCAGTACAGGACCTCAGAGAAATAAATAAGCGGATTGAGACCATACATCCCACTGTTCCCAACCTGTACACCCTCCTGAGCCAACTGCCGCCTAGCCACCAGGTGTACACCGTCCTTGATTTAAAGAACGCTTTCTTCACTCTCCCCCTAGCAAAGGTGAGTCAACCAATATTTGCATTTGAATGGGAGGACCCTGATATTTGGGACAATTGACTTAGACTAGACTGCCACAAGGATTTAAGAACTCCCCCACATAGTTTGACGAGGCCCTGAGCCAGGACCTCGTTGGCTTTCGTCAGAGACATTCAGAGACTGCTATTCTACAATATGTGGATGATTTACTCTTAGTCGCTAAAACAGATGTAGAATGTAAGCGGGCCACTGAAGATTTATTACAAGAATTAGAGGCTAAGTGATACCAGGTGTCCGCTAAGAAAGCTCAACTCTGCACCTCCCAGGCAATGTATTTAGGATATAAGCTGCAAGGAGGCCACCGGACTCTGTCATCAAGCAGAATTGAGGCCATTTTAAAAATACTCCAACCCACCACTTAGCAGCAGGTCTGAGAGTTTCTCGGAGCCGTAGGCTACTGTAGGCTCTGGATTCCAGGGTTTGCAGAGTTAGCCAAGGCCCTGTATACCAGCACTGGGGGAAAGTCTGAGGACTTGAGCTAGGGAAAAGAAGAAAAAGAGACTTTTGAAACCATAAAAACAGCCTTGACTACAGCCCTTGCTTTGGCTCTGCCTACTTCAGACAAGCCATTCCAACTCTTTGTGACTGAGACTAGAGGCATAGCGAAGGGGATCCTCACCCAGACTCTAGGACCATGGAAGAGACCTGTTGCATACCTCTCCAAAAGACTGGACTGTGTTGCAGCAGGGTGGCCTAATTGCTTGCAGGTCATTGTGGCCACGGCCATCCTCACCAAAGAAGCACTGAAGTTGACTTTAGGGCATACTATCCAGATTATAGCCCTCCATGAGGTGGAAACCATGCTCCGCAGCCCCCCTCATCATTGGATTTCAAATGCACAGATCACTCAATACCAGGTTCTTCTCCTTAACCCCCCACAAGTACAATTCTTGAAAACTTCTGTTCTTAACCCAGCCACCCTTTTGCCTGATGATGACCCTCAACAGCCATTACCTGATTGTCTCAAGCTTTTGGATATCACCTGCCTCAGGCCAGACCTGACTGACATCCCATGGCCACAACCGGATGCCACACTGTACACCGATGGAAGCAGCTTTGTCGCAGAGGGAGTCAGGTATGCTGGGGCGGCAGTAGTTACCGGAGGGACTGTCATCTGGGCTCAGGCCCTGAGCCACGGAACATCAGCTTAGCGAGCCGAACTCATCATTGTGACCCAAACGCTCCGATGGGGTAAGGAGGAGACAATAAACATCTATACAGACAGCAGGTATGCCTTTGCTACTGCACATATTGATGGGGCACTCTATAAAGAGAGAGAATTACTCACCTCAGCGGGGAAAGAAATCAGGAACAGAGAAGAGATCCTAGCTCTCCTGGAAGCCATCTGGCTGCCTAAGAAAGTAGCTATCATACACTGTCCAGGTCACCAGAGAACTGGGTCTGAGGTAGCCCGGAGCAATGCCTTTGCTGACTGAATCGCAAAGTAAGCCACCCGAAAACCAGTGGGGCCTATTGATATTCTTCCAGTTCTGCCCCCCAGAACGCTCTCAGACTCACTCGTCTACACCCCGGGGAAACTCGAATTATGTAGTAAGCTAAAGGAGGTAAAAGGACCCACTGGGTGGATCCACCTCCCGGATGGACGCACCCTAGTACTCGGTGCCCTAGGTCGGGAACTAGTCTCACTAGTCCATCAGAGCACCCACCTAAGAGGGACAAAGTTAACTGAACTTTTGAAAAGAGACTGTTATATCCCAGGACTACACAAAACTGCCAAAGAAGTAAGAACAAGATGTCATATTTGTGCCCAAATTAACCCTGGGCCTCCAGTTGAAGTACAAATTGGATCAAGGCTTAGGGGCCAAGCCCTGGGAGAACATTGGGAATTCGACTTTACAGAAGTAAGCCCTGTAACTTTTGAATTTAAGTATCTACTCGTGTTCATCGACACCTACTCAGGATGGACTGAAGACTTCGCAATTAAGAGAGAAACTGCTCAGGTAGTAGCTAAGAAATTAATATCAGAAATAGTACCCCGATTCGGCTTGCCATTAATACTGGGGTCTGACAATGGCCCGGCGTTCATCGCCAAAACATGTCAAACCTTAGCCAAAATGTTAGGTATTAATTGGAATCTACACTCTATATATAGACCTCAGAGTTCGGGCCAGGTAAAAAGAATGAACAGGACATTAAAAGAAACTTTAACCAAGTTTAAACTTGAAACTGGCGAGACTTGGGTGAGCCTCCTCCCCTTTGCCCTTCTTAGGGTGAGATGTACCCCTTACCTCCAAGGCTTCACCCCATGTGAAATCATATTTGGGAGACCGCGCCACCTCTCCTACCCAAGATAGGGGTAAAAAAGGCGACTGAAATTCACAATTTCTCACTACTTAAGTCCTTACAGGCACTACACTTGGCAAGAAAAGAGATTCAACACTTAGTCTCTGCCACCCGGGAGAGCCCTGGACAGTCACTTAAACCTCATAGCCACTCTCCTGGTGACTGGATTTAGGTAAAGAAGATACAGCCAGCCACCTTTGAGCCCCGCTGGGATGGACCCTTTCCTGTCATCCTCACCACTCCCATCGTAGTCAAAGTTGCTGGGAGACGCCATTGGATTCATCACACCTGCATCAAGGCTGCTCAACCACCACCAGAGAATGAGAGATGGCATGTCTGCCCAACAGGAGACCCTCTCAAGGTAAGACTCTCGCGGGTTTAATTATAATTGGATTAATTGCTATTAGTAATGTAAGAGGGAATCCTCATCAACCTTTGCAGGCCAAATGGGAGTTAATTAGATCAGAAACGGGGGCTCCCATATCGGTTAATCAGACTATGTAGCAGCCTACATTCCATGTAGATATATGTGACATACTAGGAAAAGGATTTAATACTATACCCAAGGATTTACCTAGGGGTCCAGGAGCTGGTTTTTCGACCGGCCCCTGGTATGGTTGTGGATATCCAGAACGGGAAAGGGGTATCCAACAAGTACAATTATATATGTGCCTTAGAGAGGATCAAAGCACTTGCAATAATCCTAATCAATATTATTGTGCCAATTGGGATTGTGAGACCATAGCCCCCTGGAAAAATACTGACCCTTTCCTGACTCTTACTCGTCCTAGTCAATCCTCTTATACCACCTCAGGAAAATGTAATCCTGTTATTCTCACTGTGAAACAATGGAAAAATCTGTCCTGGCTTACAGGAGAAATATGGGGTCTCAGGTTATATGTTTCTGGAATGAATCCAGGGTTACTCATAACAATTCAGAAGAAACCAGTTAAGACCCCCATACATCCGATTGGGCTGAACTCATTTCTGAATCCAAGCCCATAAAGGCCAAGACCTAAGCGTAAGGTTACGACCCCTGCTCCAAGCCAAGGGTCTACCCATCATGCCCCTAGGATAAGAGCAACTCCTAATACTCCACAAGATTCTATATTGAAAATGTTAACAGCTGTGTACAAGTTTGCTAATACTAGTAATCCAAATATTACAGATGATTGTTGTTTTTGCCTTAATCCGGCACCCCCATATTATGTAAGACTGGGAGCTGGTGCTGTTTGGGGAAGTAATGAAAGTACTATAAGAAATCTGTCTGCTCCTAATAATACTGTATGCCCCTGGAGAAATCATCCAAAACTGACTCTTGGAGATCTCCAGCGACAAGGAACTTGTATACACACCTCTTCTTATCATATTAAATTCTACTTATAGAGAAAATTGTAATACAACTATACAGGTAAATTCAACATCTAACAACTACTTAGCTGCTCCTAAGGGAACTTGGTTCGCTTGTAGTACTGGATTAACTCCTTGTATCAACCTTAACTACTGGAGAGAAAATGCTAGATTTTGTGCCCTAGTTCATGTCATTCCTCAGGTCTACTTTTACTCTGGTGAGGCGGGGCAAAAACACTTCCAATATCTAGGGGCCAAAGTAAAAAGGGCTCCTATTTTAGTTCCCCTTTTAGTAGGAAAAGGGGTAGCAGGATCTACTGCAGTAGGAATGGCAGCCCTTGTTACTGGAAATTCCAACTATAAGGCCTTTAGCCAACAAATATATGAAGACCTATCGACTCTTGAAAAATCTATCAATCACCTCGAGACCTCTCTTAACTCCTTGGCTAAAGTAGTCCTGCAGAACAGAAGAAGACTAGACCTTCTGTTCCTAAAACAAGGAGGTCTTTGCATAGCACTAGGTGAAACTTGCTGTTTTTATGCTAACCATTCTGGAATTATACGAGACAGCTTAGCGTTAATAAGACAGAGGGTTAAAGACAGAGAAGAACAACTTAGGCGTGGAGAATCTTGGTATGAAGAACTTTTTAATAACACCCCTTGGTTAACAACTCTCCTGACAGCCATTACAGGCCCCCTTATTCTAGTCCTCCTGGGCCTTTCGTTTGGGCCCTGTGTAATTAATTGGATAACTGCCTATGTCAAAAAGCGGATACGGGCAGTAAAACTCATGATTCTCAGAACTCACTACCGGCCACTCCAGGTTGAAGATTCAATGGTATGAATTCCTTCGAAAACCAGTGGAGAATGTAAAAGTGGAAATTCTCCAGTTTCTGGGAGGTGATATCTCCAGGCGCCAGCTCCCGGGGAGAGCAGTAACTCAGTTACAGGGAGGTGATATCTCCAGAAGCCAGCCCCAGGAGAAGCACAACATTCCAAGGTGAGGATGATAAAACTGTCTACTAGGCCCTGTTTGATCTGAGAGTTCCCCGGATACATTTATCTTTGTACAAAATGTTAACCGCTAACTTCTGCTTCTTGTAATCTGCTTATTCAAGGATGTAGTAGGAGGCTTTATAAGCTGCCTCCTCTGGAAGCTCGGGGCTGATTCCCTCTAACCCTGCGTGGTAGAGAGTCAGTTGCTGGCCGGCTAAGAAAGGCTCATAATTAATCTCGATTGGCTCCGTGGGTCTTAGGGTTCATGCCATAACAATAGAACTGAGAGGATTCCCCTCACTTTTTACACACTTCTTTCAGACCAGGACCAGACCAATGTTTACAGGTCTCTGGAGAAAAGATATAGGAACCACTCCCACTCATCTGGACATTCAGAAATGTGAAGGACACTTTATGCTCACATGTTGGTTTGAACTCACACTTTAGCAAGGACACCAAACACTTACATCTTTAAACACCTGAAAACCCCCAGATGCCCAAGAAATTTTCACACAGGCACACGCGTGAAGACATTCACGTATTTCCACCTGCCTGGATATCCACTCACCTGCATCTCTCTCTCTCTCACTCACATGCATCCATGCCCACAAAGAATCACACAGAGTGGAAACTCACATGCCCAGCATGGAGCTTATTTGAACTGAAATCCTCTGACATTTAAATATATTGCACATCTACACAACTGACACGGCAAGAAGAGCAATGAGGCAGGAGGACATGGCTGTCACTTTTTCACCCAGACACAAAAAGACACCCAAAGTCACAATAGTATCTCAGCCAGACACTTGAGGATACCGCGGTTTTCACTTGTGGAGCTCCAAAGGCCTGGGCCTTCCACATTCTCCTTGGCGCACTGGCATGCCTTCCTCAAGAACAAAAGGGTGTGTGCCTGGTCCCATGCTTACAATGAAGATGTTTGGTCTCACTTTCGTAGCCATCTGCCAGGCTGAATGAGACATGAGCAAACTCCATGTCCCTGGCTGCACCCACCTGGTCCCTGGCTGCGCCAACCTGTTTGGGCAATGGACATGAAGGCAGCCCTGCTCCCAGAAATTGGGAGCTTTCTTGGCTCTCACATCCCTTCTCTGAGGGGCAAGAGTGTCTAAGGAGAGGATGGGGATTGGGAAAGACCATTCTTAAGTAGGCCTTGAAATGAGTGGGTTGAGGAATGTATGAGTGGGTGTTGGCAGACTCAAGATGGGAGAATGGGTGAGTGAAAAAATGTAGAAGTGCCTATTAGTGTCAAAGCACCCTGAAGGAAAAGGGAAACAGCCTGCTTGAAAATTCATGACTTTAGGCATGAAGGTGGAAGCTGAGAGTAGAATGCTAAAGGAATGAGGGAGTCAGGGAAAAGAACAGGGTTTTGGGGTGATGGTTAGACACAGCAAAAGGCTGGGAGAGGGCAGAGCCCATGGCCTGGCCGATATCCAGTGCATGCACAGTAGGTGTGATTTATTGATAGCTAGATCTCTCACAAAGGATCTTTAATTGGGTTACGCACCTGTGCCAGCCCAGGGGCTCAGAGAGCTGAATTGATGTCTATGGACCCCTGCATGGCCAGAGCTCCCCTCTGGGATTTCATATGCCCGGGGGCAGGTCGTTTGGACATTGCGCAAGAGCCAAGCGAAGACAGGCCCAGGGAGAAAGAAGCACCTCCAGAACGGAAGATGCCCCGCTCAAAGAGTCATTCCTACTTTCTTGTTTCTCAGCCTAGAGACTTGGAGTGAAAGCATGAATATTGGTGAAATGTACAGTTTTACCAGGGAGTGAACTGGAACCCAAATGAATGGCTACCCCATAGGTCCTCTGATACCTAGCCAGGTGCTGATTTCCCAGGTGGTGTTACGGCAATGACTTCTGACCCTTCAATACCGGGACATTGGCTTGACTGGTCCCCATCTACAGAGAACACCCAACCATTTTGGGGGCACTGCCTGCCCTGAGACATTGTTTCTTTATCTCTGCTGGCACTGAGGGCAGGAAGCTCGTGACAATATCTGAGATGAAGTCCTGAGCAGTGGGCTCCATTCATCAGCAAAGATTGCATTTGTATGACCTGAACATCAAATGCCTGCTCAGTATTCCTGCAAACAGCTAAGGCTCTATCAATAGCCACTCTGCTGAGGCCCCCCACTATTGAGTTGCACCACCTACTTCCCTGCCTCAGCCCCGGGCTGATGAGCATAACAGGGAGTGCACTCTCCAATGGCCCTATAGTTCCTGGAGACCACATGCGAACCAAGCCTCAGAGCTTCGGCTTCGCCTCCTGCCTGAGGGTCCTCCGTTCACTGGGATGTCGGCTTCAACTGTCTTACATTTTATTCTTTTACCATTCAATTAATGTCGGCATCTTAAATCTATTTGCCCGAATGCCACAGGCAGACATTTTCTGCCCAGTGGCTCGTGCAGTCGCTGAGCCTTATCGCAAAGATGAGTGGTGGCCGAACATCCCTGGAAATATTAGGGCTGCATTTTCCTGGAACTCCAATCTCTGCCACTTTCCAGCCGAGCACCTCACATAAATATACAGTGACCCTGGCCCTTTCGACTGGCCACTCAGCATGCCAAATGAAAGGGAAAATGCCATTGAAATATACAGGGCTTTTCTGATGTTACTTGGAACTGAGAGTGATACATAAAGAAGCAAAAGAAACAAAATGAATTCTGAAACTCAGACAACAGACCGGGGCCAATCAGAGCCTCATGGTGGCTGGAGGAAAACTACATGTGTAGAGAGGCGCCAGGGTGATGGTCTACCACCAGGCAACTGGTGCTGAACACGCAACAAACTCAATCACTGTGGTCTAAAGAAATGTCACACTTTACATTTTCCTAAGGTTCTGTAGTCACGTAATTCCACTAGGTTTCATTTGGGCAAAATAACATACTGCAGTGTTGATTAGGGCACCAACCCCAGGATGAGCTCTCTGGTGCTTACAGAAATGGGTATCACCTGGATTGTTCTGTGGAATTGACAGGATGGTTTTCAATTTCATTAGAACATGTCCAACACATGAATCACCTGATGTGAAAATGAGGTGACCTCAGTAGTAGGGGTTTGACTCTCAGTAAGAAGTCATCTTCTCCAAAGCCAAAGGTGTTACAGCTTAATACTTTCGGCAAGAGATTGAAAAGATGCTATGATGCACTCTTGATGCTTCTTTTATCGATATTTTACAAAAGGGAAATTGTGTAGACGAATAAATGAACATTCTCATTGAGGACAAAGTTTACTAGGGAGGCATACATAATTTGATCACTGTTTTAGAATATTCGTTCTGTTTGTAAATTTGTAACCGAAGGTAAATCTCTCTGTATCTCTGGATGATCTTTGGCTATGGTTCCATGATGTAGGTTGAATTAATTAAGACTAGTAATATGCAGCTTATAAAATTCTATTACAGAGGAACACATCGTTTTGAAATTAACATTTCTTAAAATAAACATAAGCATTCTTTTTGACATAATATAGGTTATCAAGAAAGTGGTAAATCATAACAGCTCATTTAGTAACAGCTATCACAACTTAAGACTAAAGCTTTTTTTTGAGTTTGCATTATTTGAAGAATTTATGCTCTTAGTATGAACTGTGTTTTACATGTTGCAGTCATTTTTAAGAGTATGTGTATCAAAGCATGTTAAAGTTTGGTCTTTTTCTTTTGTTCTCCTGATTAAGTATTACTGCCCTGAAATCCTACATATAATTATTTCACTGGAAAGGTTAATTTTCTTTTTTTTTAAGAAGCCAATTAACTTTTTGTTATCGATGTGACTGAATTTAACACATTTCAAATAAGATTCAGTGCTTATAGAGGCTCATGTTTTCAATGTAGGCACCAGTGGAATTATAGAGAAAGGTTTACCATTGGAGAGATATTTTATCGTATTCCTGTTTTACTGGTATTTTTTATCATAGTTTTAGAACTCAATGTCCTTGAGTTTTCTCTTGTGACAAATAAAAATAGTAACATTTACCTGGCAGGATTATTGTGAAGATTAAATGAAAGTATATGTACAATGTCTGCCACCCGGTATGCAGTGCTCACCCACCTAAAACCAGACAGTCCAGTGATTAAACATATAAATAGTAAAATTATGCTTTATTTTCCTCTTGTTAATAATTCTCTTAACGTGAATTTTTATTACTCCTAAGTTTGTGGTTGTTGCTTTTGATGGTGATGATATGTGATGTCCAGCAGTAGCTCAGTGGAAATTCTTGTCTTACATCCTGGAAAAATTCCACATTTCACACAAGACAAATACAGGTATTAATTCCTATCAGGTTTTAAAATATACAAAGGCTTTTATTTTGTTTTGGTCTCTAAAAATTGATGTGATATGAATTTACTTATGAAGTAGACATTTAATCTACTTTAAGCTTTAGAAAATTAATATTATATTTATTTTAAAAGTTAATACAGTTAAAATGACAATTTCGTGCCAGGAATATCAGTTTTAGTAATGCTTTGGTGAATATTGAATCCATTAAAATGGATAAAAACAATCTCTTAAAAATATAACATTGTTTTCCGGTTTAAAATGCAACTAATGATCTCGATACTAAGAAGTAGACATTTAATTTCTTGCCAGATACTCTATATTTTCTAATTTTTTGACGGATATTGGAAGTGATAATTTAAAAAGAAATCAGTGATATAAATGACCATGAAAAGATAATTGGATAAAAAAGACATGGTACATTTAGATGATGGAATATTATTTGGCCATAAAAAATGAAATTTTACCATTTGCGACAACATGGACGGACCTAGAGGGCATTATGCTAAGTGAAATAAGTGAGACTGAGAAAAACAAATAAGACATGATTTCACTTATATGTGGAATCTAAAGAACAAAATGATCAAACAAAAAATACTGACTAATAGATACGGAGGACAAACTTACGGATGCAGACGGGAAGAAGGGTTGGGGTACAGGTGAAAAAGATGAAGGGATTAAGAAGACAAGTTAGCCATTACAAAAGAGTCACAAGGATGTAAAGTACAGCATACAGTCTATAGTCAATAATATTATAATTACTATGTATAGTGCCGGGTACTAGACATATGGGAGAATCACTTCGTAAGTTATATAAATGTCTAAGCACTATGCTGTACCCTTGCAACTAATATAATATTGAATGTCAGCTGTAATTGAAAAGAAAAGAAAATTAAACTAAAAAGAGATTTTTAAAAATCTTTTAAGATTAAAGAGTATATCTGTATTTATGTGCATATATTATATCATATACCTATAGTGTTAGGGTGCACACAGGTCAGGTCAGGCTGCTATTACAGAATAGTACAGACTGGGTGTCTTATACAGCAGACATTTATTTTCTCACAGTTTTAAGACTGGAAGTCTGAGATCAGGGCACTTTCATGGTCAGGTTCTGTTGAGGACTCTCTTCTGGGTTTACAGAACGCTGCCTTCTCACTTGTCCTCACCTACAGGAAAGTGAGAGCAAGCAAGCTGTCTGGTGTCTCTTCTTGTAAGGGCAGTCATGTCACGATAAGCACCCCACTCTCCATGCCCATCTCAGCCTAATTTCCTGCTAAAGGCCCATCAACAAATATTGTTCCATTTAGGGTTAATGCTTCAAAAAATGAATTTTAGAGGGATACAATTGAGTCCATGCTGTGTGTGTGTTTAGGAAGTGAAGAATTTATTGAAAAAATGATGAAAGTAAAATTACTGTATTTTAGGATTGCTTCACAATTAGATATAAATGATAGAAAGATTTAGAATGCTCTCCTGAAAACATAGTAAAATTTTCTTTCCTGATTGTTTTACTTTTGTCTCTAAGTTAAAACATTAATGTACTTTTATTAGGATGTTAGGTCTCACATGATATAGTTTTCTCACAATGATTTATTGCTCTGGGCATATCAATAAAAGGCAGCCTGTCATCGTACTCCAAAGGCTTTCAACCATGGACGGATATGAAGAACTATTTGGAAATTACAATACACTTTGAAACACAATAATAGAAGCTCACAGCACTGAGGAAGCATGTTAGAGAAACATTTAACTGTGTCTGAACTTGATCAGCATAGTTTTGAACTGTATTTCGAAGGAAAGTAAAGTTTAGACACTCTGCAAAAATGTGGAAAGATCTTCTATGCTAAGACTCAGCTATACAGAAGTATAAACAAGGAATATGGGAGACTGTATTGAGTCAGAAAATTTTAGTAGTCTAATCTACCAAGAGTTAATTGGAAGTTATACAATAATACCATTAGAGACTCAAGAGAAATCGAGATTTCATGTAATAAACCACTTTATCATATTCTAGAATTTAGATTTCATTCCTCTGATCATTTCTAAAAACTACCTAAGAATTTATGTTAGAACAGCAGCTATGATATGTAGAAGGAGGTAGGTGATGCACCTGGGAACATTTACCAAACTCAACCATCTAGTTTTCTTCTTTCATAAAAAGCAGCAGTTAAAATGGTGTAATCTAAATATAGAGAAAATCCTACATAACACATATGTAAGTCATTGAGATGAGAACTATATTCAAAACAATAAGAATTACTGGTCAATCTGTTTTAAAGCCTATTTTCTTCATTATTATTACCAAATTATTACCAAATCTCTTCCTTTTTTGTTGACATGGTAACCTGTGGACGCTAATTCTTTGCTATAGGACATACAGTTTTCTACTTTTTGAGAATTTCCTTGAATGTCTTCATTTTGGTCTTCTCAAGAAACAAGATAGACAAAAACTCACTTGTGTTTCTCATCAACTCTTCTAGGAGATACTCACTAAAAGTGTACTTTCAATTTGAGGTGGCTCTAAAACTTTCCCACAGTTTCAGCCCAATAAAATTCCCATCTTTGTTCTCCAAAACTTCTCACCCCATGTCTAGCCATTCCTTGGAAGCCTCGAGAGAAGGCAAAATATGGTGCAGAACACTTTCCCTTTAAATAAACAAACAATTTTGAGCCTTATATCTGGGCTTCCATTTGCAGCTCATTTCCTTAATAAAAGAAGTATGCCTCCAATCTTCCCTGTCATATTGCTCATTAATATTTCTAGCTAAAACATTGTGGCACTAAGGCCAAGGTCATAGATTTCATCAGGGCATTGCACCTTTAGTTTTCTTTTTCTTTTTGGTAGTCTTTATTTACTGCCACCTTTCAAAAATATTTTTTAATGAATAATTAATTACCATTTCTTACTTTCTTTGCAAAGAACTACTAAATGCAAGTGGATTCTATTAATAAAGTTGCTACCTTAGAGAAGAAACAAGTAGCCAGTTATATGGTTCTAAAATTAATAGCAGTCATTTGAGTGCAAGGGGAAGAATTTTGGGCCTTCGTGAAGACCATTTTTAACAACTGCAAGTAGTACACAGGGTGTCTCAGTTCATTTCTTAGTCTAACGCATAAAGGCAATTGGTAATCTGATTGCATCCTGCAGTTTATGAAGAAGATCCTACGTTAAGAGTCAATAGAATTGCCATAATGGATTCAGTAGTACTTGGATAATGAACAAGATTATTTTGTTTTCTAGAAGGCACCCAGAAATTTGCATAATAAAAAAGTCATCTTAAATATTGGCAGAAGATACTACTGTTTGAATGAATATGAATAACTGAATCAAAATGTGTATGTAGGATTAAATTTGTCTTAAAATCTGGAATGAACTATTAAAAAAATTCTAAGGCTGATGATTATCTTCTTCATCAATCATCTCTATCATTTCTCAATTATCATGCTTTCAAAGAGTTTGGGAGAAATACATAGCAGAGAGTTCCTGGGCTTTCTCATTGGTTTCCTCTTACTCCTGGGCATACAGTTTGACTACATTTCCTATCCTCACTTGCTACATAGAGCCATGTGACTGAACTCTGCCAAATAAAATGTGGGACAATATGGTCTACATCATTTCCTGGTCTGACTTAACCTTTCCCCTGTTAGTTTTCTCCACAGCATTTATTACTACCTAAATGCTATACATTTATCGGTTTAATAATTTTTATTGTCTATCTCCACTTATTAGATGGTTAAAGTCAGTGAGAGCAAGAATCCATTTTTTTATTGCTCTATCCTTTATGGCTAGGAGAATACTTAATATGTAATAGCTGCTCAAGAAACATTTGTGAAGTGAATTAACAACTATTTGTTGAACTAATTGATAAATAAATGAATTGATTATAAAAAATAGTCATTGTGAGTTAAAAAGAGTAATATATAGAGTCACTCTGCTATCTTCAAGGAAGAGAACTGATAGAATCATAGAATGAAAGTATCAGAAAAGACCTTCGGGCAGAACTGCCATCATCCAGTAATTCGTAAAAATGACCAACACAAACGGAAAAAGGAAAGGCACCCACTATATGGTCTCTTGGTCTTTTAGGAAACACGGAGTTGTTCCTTTGGCTACATATATGTGACTCTACAAGAAAGGCGATATTGCAAATACCTAGGGAATGGGCACTGTTCAAAAAGTACACCTCACAAATGTTACCATGGCAAATGTGGAAGAATTTGCAATGTTACCTAGTATACAGTATGCATTGTTGGAAACAAGCAAGTTAAGGGCAAGATTCTTGCTCAGAGAATTAAAGTATGTATTGAGCATGTTAAGCACTCTTAAGACCTGAGACTGCTTCCTGAAATGTGCAAAGGAAAACTATCAAAAAAAGAAGGAAGTCCAAGGGAATGGTACCTGGGATCAACTGAAGTGCCATCCAGCTCTACCCAGAGAAGCACACTTTGTGAGAATGAATGGAATGGAACCTGATCTCATTTTGTATGAAATCATCATATGATAGGTTGGAAAAAATAAAATAAAAGACCTCTAATTGAGTAGATGTCCCTTCCTCCATAGAGATACTTAAAGAAAACCAACTGTTGTTTTTCATTTGGTGATGTCTTTATTATTCAGGTTGAGTGCTTTTTTCTTGCTGAAAAATATGAGGTGGTTTCCTGTGCAACAAAGTATAGTCCATTGTTAGGAAATGGCTTCTGCTGAATTACAGGTATATCAGAGAAAGTTAATCACTCCCAATTGTGTCATCAATAGCTGTGCTTTAAGGATTAGGAACTTGCCTTGGAAGCCTGCTACTTGAAAATAGATTTTTTGAAAGTCCTCTGTACTTTATGAGTTACATTTGCTTTCATTTTTCTTGGAACAAGCCTCAGAATGTCACAGTGTTTGTGATAATTCAGAAGTAGACTACCTTTTTTATTTCAACCAGGGGAAGACATTTTTGTATAGCAGTTTACAAAATGCATTGCATTGTAGTCACTTTACATAATTTACTGATAAACCTTGGAATAAAGTAGTGTTTTACCCATATTCCACAAAGGAAGCTGAGTAAACATCTACTCATGCTCTTCATCTCCTGAAACAATGGAGTACACAATACACTGATTGATGGCCACAGCAGAAATTACACCAACCCTAAACCCTCTGGTTGCAAATAAACTTAGTAGAGGAACACTGAAAGTTTAGAGAAACTTAGTAATTTTTTATTGTCCACTTTACCATGATGGAGTCATGAATTTCATAATAAAATGTGTTATTTTAGATTTGTGCTTATTTGATTAACACGACTTTCTCAAGTTTTTAAGGAAGTACTACATTAAGACTCTAGCCCTAAAAAACTTTGTTCTAAAGCATGCAAATACTCCTTTAAGAATATCTTGTTGCCTGCGTTGTTTTTAATTTAAAATGGAACACACTACTCTACTATTTATTATCTGCCAGTTATCATTAAAAAATTCTTTTCACTTGTTTGTAAAGCACTTTCTGGACTGAAAACAACAGATAGATACAATTAGCTACCTCAACTCTTGTTAAAGTAAAATGTTACTATTGTGTGGCTGATGTTTACATAGCAAATGGCTTCCAAATGTTTCTTTCTGTTCTTTACTCATGCTTTATTATAAAGCTGTAACAGTACTATAAGCATGAGAATAGATGGCATCTTAGAATTCATATTTATTTTGAATTCCCTTTTTTGCTTAACTGGAGCCACATTATGTACCCAGTACCATGCTATTTACTAAATTTTAAAAATATATTTTCAACAACACATTGTTTCAATCTCAAAATCTCAATTTCATTATATAACGTGGTTCACTGGCTATCATAACTTTATTTTCAAAAGTGAATGTAAATAATCTCACTTTTATAATTCACAGATATTTATATTATCCAGCTTCAATAGATTCAGATTACTGAATACACAATTTTAACGTCTCTGAGCCTTTTTGTATTCTAGTCAATATAACCCATCTGATTTCTAATAACCTTTAGCTTCTTTTCACAAACTGATAAGATTATTCCTATTGTTATTCCTTTCACGTGGTCTTTTTCTTTTCATTCTTACTCTTTTAATACCAAACTACATTTTTATCTTCATTTGCTCAGTTCTAATCTAGATTGCGGTGGGCAATTATATCATGCCTACATTGAAACTTTTTATAACAAAACCCGAGAAACAAGTACAGTCAGGAAAATTAATTACATACAACCTTTCATAAATGTCCAAATTGCTATGCCCTTTGGCACTATAATTTATAAACTGATTGTCTAAGGCTGAAGCAATCTATCTTATTCATAGATGCTCTAGCACCTAATGGTGGTCCATATATTAATTATAAGGTCAATAAAGATATCTCAATTTACTTTACTCTCCTGTATCTTTTCTGCCTTCCTTTGTTAACAGAATTCAGATATTGTTTGGATAATCATACCTCCTCCATTCTTATTCTAACTCGTTTGTGTAGGACTGACCCAATAACTAGGATATAGGATAGATACATTTCCTATCTCTGGCAAACGAGGACTCAAAATCTATGGGACACAGCAAAAGCAGTCCTAAGAGGTAAATTCATAGCAATACATGTCTACCTCAAAAAACAAGTAAAAGCTCAATCAAACAATCTAACCTTACACTGAAAAGAACAAGAAAAGGAACAGCAAGCATAGCCCAATGTGAAAAGAAGTAAAATATATTAAAGATTTGAGCAGAAATAAACAAAATAGAGTCTAGAAAAACAATATAAAAGATTAATAAAACAAAAAGCTGGTTTTTTTAAAGGAAAAACAAAATTGACAGACCCTTAACCAGACTCATCAGGGACAAAAGAGAGAGGACTCAAATAAAAATCAGAAATGAAAAAAGAAGAGAAATATCTACAAACTCCACAGAAATACAAAGAATCATATGAAAATACCACAAGAAATGATATGCCAACAAATTGGGACAATCTGGAAAAAATGCCTACATTCATAAAAACATACAATCTCCCAAGAACTGAGTCAAGAAGAAACAGAAAATCTGAACTGACGGATTACCATCAACAAAATAGAATCAGTAATCAAAAACCTTCCAAAAAACAAAAGTCCTGGACCAGGTGGCTTCATAGGTAAATTTTACCAAACGTTCATACAAGAATTAAAACCTATTCTTCTTAATCTATTCCAAAAATTTCAAGATAAGAGAAGGCTCCCTGACTCCTTTGAGGCCACCATTACCATGATTCCAAAACCAGACAAAGACATTATAAAAAGAAAACTGAATGCCGATATCTCTGAAGAACATTGATGCAAAAATTCTCAACAAAATATTAGCAAACTGAATTCAATAATACATTAAAACCATCATAAATCATGATCAAGTTGGAGTTATTACTGGGATGCATGGTTGGTAAAATATCTGCCAGTCAATTAAGGTGATACACCACATTAACAAATTGAAAGATAAAAACCATACAATCATATCAGTAGATGCAGTAAATGTGTTTGACAAAATCCAGCATCTACTCTCAGCAAAGTAGGGATATAGGAAACATACATCAACATACTAAAGGTCATATATGACAAACGTACAGCTAACATCATACTCAATGTGGAAAGACTAAAAGTGTTTTCCTTAAGATCAGGAACAAGATAAGGGTGCCCACTTTCACCATAACTCTTCAACATTGTATCGGAAGTCTTATCCACAACAATCAGACAAGAAAAAGAAATAAAAGGTTTCCGAATCGGAAGGGAAGAAGGAAAATTCTTGCTACTTGCCAATGACATGGTACTCTATATAGAGAACCCTAAAAATCCCACCAAAAACTATTAGAACTTATCAATGAATTCAGTAAATTTGCAGGTTTCAAAATAAATATTCAGAAGTCAGTGGCATTGTTATACACCGATGATGAACTTTCTGAAACAGAAAGTCAGAAAACAATCCCATTTACAATTGCTTTAAAAACAATAAAATACCTAGGAATCAAATTAACCAAGGAGGTAAAAGGCTGTTCTCAGAAAATTATAAGCCATTGAAAAAAGAAATGGAAAAGGATACAAATAAATGGAAGCACATACCGTGCTCATGGGTAGGAAGAATCAACATCATTCAAATGGCCATACTACCCAAAGCATTCTATAGATTCAATGCAATCCCTATCAAAATACCAATGACATTTTTCCGAGAGCCAGACCAAATAATCCTAAAATGTACACAGAAGCATAAAAGACCTTAATAGTCACAGCAATCTTGAGAAATAAGAACAAAGTTGGAGATATCTCACTACCTGATATCAACCTATACTACAAGGCAATAGTAATCAAAACCGCATGGTATTGGCATAAAAACAGATACACTGAACAATGGAGCAGAATAAAGACTCCAGAAATGAATTCATGCCTATAAACTCACTTAGTATATGACAAAAGAGGTAACAAATTAGTGTCTTCTATAAATGGTGTTAGGAAAAATAGACAACAAAAAAATAAAAAAGAAAGAAAGAAACTGAATCACCTTCTAACACTGTATGCAAGAATAGTCTCAAAATGGATTAAAGACACAAATGTAAGACCTGAAATCATAAAAGACTAGAAGAAAATATAGGCAGTAAACTCTCTGATATTGTTAACAGTATTTCTTTTGTGATATGTCTTCCTGGGAAAGGGAAACAAAAGACAAAATCAACAAATAGGACTACATCAAACTAAAAACTTTTTGCACAGCGAAGGAAACCATCAACAAAAAAAAAGACAACAAACTGAGAGAAGATAGTCACTATGATACATCTGATAAAAGGTTAATTTAATATCCAAAATATTGAAAAACTCATACAACTCAACAACAACGAAAACCTAAACGATCCAATTAAAAAGTTGGCAGAAGATCTGAACAGCTGCTTCTTCAAAGAGAAAATACAGATGGCCAATAGACATACGAAAAGATGCTCAAGGTCACTTATCATCAGAGAAATGCAAATTAAACCACAATGCGATATCACCTGCCACCTGTCGAAATGACTATCATCAAAAAATCAAAGTACAACAAGTGTTGGCGAAGATGCGGAGAAAAAGCAAGCCTCATAGATTGCTGTTGGGATTGTAAATTGGTACAGACATTTTGGACAACAGTCTGGAGGTTTCTCAAAAAAATTAAAAATGGATATAACTTTTGACCCAGCAATTGCAGTTCTGGGATTTATCCAAAGAAAAACAAAACAATAATTCAGAAAAATCAATACACCTCAATATTCATGGCACCACAGTTTACAATAGCCAATAAATGGAAGCAACCTAAAATCCCGTAAACTGATGATTGGATAAAGAAGTTATGATTCACATATACAATAGAATATTAGCCATTAAAAAAATAATACTATTTGCAATGACATGGAAGGACCTAGAGCTTATTATGCTGAGTGGAAAAAAGTTAGAGAAAGATAAATATCATATGATTTCACTTATATGTGGAATCTATGGAACGAAACGGACAAACTATCAAAAATTGTCTCACAAATATAGAGGACAAATCGGTGAGGGACAATGGGGCTGGGGCCTGGGGGGCTGGGAGAATGGGTTGAAGGGTTAAAGAAGTACAAATTAGTAGATGATTGATGGTCAAGGGGATAGGGATAATGGAATAAGGAATGCAGTTAGCATTAATATATTGGATATGTGAAAAACAAAAGGAGAGAAAGAATTGGGGGGCTCGTTTGATAAATTAGAAAAATGTCTAACCAATGTACTGTATATTTGAAACAAATCAAATAAAAATTAAAATAATACAATAAAACCATTTGTCGAGTGAATGAGCAGCTACAATAGAGAAAATCAAACTTACGAAAAGCAGGAAAAAAAGAAATTGTACCTACTTGTTGATTATTTTCACATTTTATTCAAGAGAAATTCAAGACTTTTTCCCCATTTCTCAGATATTAATTCCTGAAAGATAGCCTCATTTAATTTTATGGTTTGCTATGGTGTAGTGTGATCAGGACCAAAATTCCCAATTTACCCATTTAAAAAATATTCTTTTTAAAACTGTTCTCTGAATAAATTGATGCTGGTTCTATCCGAAGGCTGTAACTTCTCCGAGTTGTTCTGTTAGGGTTTGTTTCTCAGAAACTCACACCTGGGTATGCAGAGATTATTTCTTTCTTAAATTTGTTACAGCTTTCTGAAAGGGAAATACCAAGTTATCAATAACTATTTACAAGGAAAATATGTACAAAAATACTCAAAATACAGTGTTAAGGATGCCATTCATTTTAAACATATAAATATGTCTCAAAAATACCAATCAATCTGATCCATTTTTAATATAAGACAAGTATGTCATTTAATTTAAGGACATTGTAGTGGTGCTACTGACTATTTCTCAATGGGATAAGATTTTTGTAAAAATAATATTTAAAGATAGAATTGGCATAGTCATTACATAATGGAGAAACTTCAAACATTAACTGTCAGCTTTTATAAATACTGCTTATTCTGTCATTAAAATAAAAGTAAAATTTAGTATTCTATATTGATGGTAAATGTGATTTCTAGAAAGGTAAGTCCACTCTTTCGTTTCAAGGGCGAATGATAAAATAACTGAGCATTCAACAGAATGGTGTTTTTAATAACATATTCATTGTGCATGCTGAATTGAACATTTTGAGTCTGAGATTACCATTACCTGATAGGTAAAAAAAGGGAACTCTTCTGATAAAAGAACAAGAACTGTGAACATTTATTGAGAGATTTCAGGGAGCCAGGCACTGTACTCTGTGCTTCATATGTACATTTTCATTTATCTTCATAAGAATTTTGTTAGTATTGTCATCAATGGCAGAACTGTTGCCCAGAGAAATTAAGAAACTTGTCCAAGGTTATTCAAACCAGTAGTGGTTAAAAGATAAAAATGTAGGTTTGCCATTATTATTACGCTTTAGAAAAGAGAAAGATATCGACTTCAATAGAAAAACTTTGTTTGGAGGATGGTCTATATATTTTGTATTCATTACTCTTATTCTACATGATGCTAGGATTTAGCATATTTATCACATTTGATTAAACTTTTCATCAATATTGTCTTAAATGAAAAGTTCCCTCTTTCCTTTAGTAATTGACAGAAGCAGCAGAAGCTACCATTCATTTCCTGTCTAGAGATGTTCCTTTTTTATTGATCGATTGATCGATTAATTGATTGCACCTTTGGTCTCAGCCTCTTCTCACAGTCTAATTTTAGCTCAAATCTTCTAAAATATTAAAGCCACAAGGAGCCTCTCCCTCAAAAGTGGTTACCTCAGAATCAGCTGGACTTACCCTACTCAGCTGTTTCTTACTCCTGCAGTGAATGTGTTCTGAGCTCACTGCCAGGGTTTTCTGTGTCTGAAAGGCACACTGTTCTTTTCCTATGATGCCTGTTCTTTGCTGAGTGCCTAAGTCCTTCTTCTAAGACTTCAGTTATGTCTCCTTCCACTTATTCTTCCTACCCAACTCAGATTCCTCATGAGAGCTCTATAGTGTAAAATATCAGAAAAGCTTCTGCCTGTACTCATGTGACCTGCAAGACTCATCAATCTTTTTCTGATCTGTGAACATGATCACTCAATTTTCAGGTCATAAACCCACTCTCTGGCTTACAATTCTGGATTCTGAAACCTCGATCCAGATAAGCCCATGAGCTTTTTCATCCTAACTTGCATTTTCTCTGTCAACCCCATCTTCCAGATCTAACCTACCATACGTGATTGCTGTTATCTGTCAGTCACTGTTACCAGTAACCTAGTGCTCCATCTTCCCGAATCATGCTTCCTTGCTAGAAATCATAACAAATCTATGTAGCATTGTTTCACCAAGCATTAAAAGCAGATAATTCCTTAATATTAACAAAAAACTAACGAAACAATATGAAATCCTCCATTTTTTCAAAATTATTTTATTATATCTTTCATGAAAAGCTTAATATCTCCAGAAAGTTGAATAACTTTCCTTTTGTTTCTATAGATTTAGAGCTTTATAAACATTTTGATAATTTTATTTTTCAAATTATATCTCTGGAATTAACTAGCATCTAATCAAATAGAACATTATTAGGCTCCTACTCAAATTAACAACTATTCGGGTTGGATTTGTTGTTCCTTTTCTTTATATAAAATGACTTAGGAAATTTGAATAATATTTCCTGAATGAATTTGTTTACATTATATTTCGAAGATCCATCCAAATCATTGCCTATATTCATATTCATTTTCATTGCTCCGTAGAATCCCATTGTGCAAATATGCTATGGTTAATATATCATATGTACTATTGAATGATATTTAGGTTGTTTTAAATTTTTGATATAACAAATACTGTACATGTCTACACTACAATGAGTGAACTTTTTTGTACATATTGTTTATCAGCACATGAGTAGAAATTCTAAGTAAGGGAATATGCATATGTTCACACTTAACTGATGATGTCAAACTCTTTGCCCAAATGTCGTATGAATTTATATCTCTTCAGCAAAATCTGAGAATTTCAGTTTTTTTGAATTTGGTTTTGTCTGTCTTTTTAAAAATTAATTAATTAATTAATTAATTGATTGATTGATTTTATGGTGATATTGGTTAACAAAATCCAGTAAGTTTCATCTGTACATTTTAACAGTAACGTGCATATATATCTAAACTCTGTTCCTCTTTGATAGTTACATTTCCCTCTCTTACAACACATTTCACCCCTTTAATCCAGTCTACCTCCTCCCTCACCACATCCTCCTACCCTCTGGATCCACTATTTTTATCCAGGTCCGTGTCTCTGTTTGTTCGGTTCGTTTGTTCTTTTAGGTTTATATTGCACATACAAATAATATCATGTAATTTTCACCTTTTCTCTCTGGCATATTTCACTTAGCATGACTATCTCAAGGTCCATCCATGTTGTCACAAATGGCAGTATTTCATCACTTCTTATGACTAATATTCTGTTGTATATATGTACCACAGCTTCTTTATCTAAACATCTATCGTAGGACACTTCAGTTGCTTCCATGTCCTAGCTTATGTTCATAGTGCTGCTATGAACATCAGTGTGAAAATACCTGTTCAGATATGAGTTTTCAAATCTTTGGGGTAAATACCCAAGAGAGGAAATGCTGGATCATAGGGTAAATCAATATTGTCTGTCTTTTTTATTTTAACCCTTCTGATGAACATGTAATACTTTCTTGTGATTTCTTTTACAATTCCCTAGTAGATAATAATCTTCAATGCTTCTCTCTCTCTCTTTCTTTCTCTCTCTCTCTCTCTCTCTCTCTCTCTCTCTATATATATATATATATATGTATGTATTTTTTTCTTTTTTTTTCTTTTTTTTCTCTTTTCATATGTTACTGGGTTGCTTGATAAAAGGCCATGATTATCTATGAAAAATAAATCCTGAGAATAAATGAAATGACACAAATATAAAAGAGCTGTAAGTTTACAAAAACTAGTGTGGTTAACCACATCAAGTTTCAGGAACTACTTAACCCTTTGAGATTTATTATTATTATTCACTAGAATGCATTTTTGTGAAGCAAGATATTTCTTTGCCTGTTTTTGAAAAAAATAAAAAGATAAGAGTCTCTTTTAAGTTTTCAGATCTACATTGACTTACGAACAAAAGAAAGTAAATTCTAGTCTTGTTATATACATAATCTTGCTCCAGGCTTACTGGATTCATTAATGTAAATTAATTACAACTACTAGGGAATCTCCCAATCTTTATGATATATTTGAAATTAATTTTATTTCATAATACGTATTCAGTAAATGTAGCACTTTATTCCTCTTATAGGCGATACAAATAGGCAGTTCAAAATAAAAATGTATTTAGAGAAGTATAAACAAACATTTTTAAAATGCTCAATGTAATCATTTTCTTAGATTTGTGTTATAGAATCAGGTAAGTAGCACACAAAGTTAACTGGAGTTTTAAGAAATTACAGGACATTTTCATACAAAAGTAATTCTTATTTACCTGAAACATCTTTGGGATTGTGCCTTGCAATGCAGTCTGCACATTCAAAAAACTTCAGAGAATGTTAAATTGAGTGTGAATATTGCAGACAGATCTTCACCAGATAATGCTAAATACAATTCTTGAAATATGATATAGGCAAGGATCCAAAATAATCACTTGTTGACAACATATAAAAACTGATACGCAAAATTCAAGCTTGACTCAAAAGATAATATCTCATATCAACCCTGAGACTGGACTCAGAAAGGAAGCTTTGTGGAAAAATGAAACTTCTCGCTGAGGACAAAGGGTACTGGGAAGGCCTCTGTCTCCTAGGAGTTGGGTTGAATGATGGCTCCGGGGACTCAGGCAGTTCCCGACAGTTGAATATACCTGCCCTGTCAGGGTTTTTGAATCTGCCTGAAACAAAGCTCCACTTCCTACATGAAACAATCTCGAATCCTTTAGAAACAATCCAGGACGCATGTATTCTGTGAGGGAAACCAACAAGGGTTTCAAGCGCAAAGACCAGTCCAGGATGAGATGAGAATTGGAGTGGGGAAGGGCAAAAGGGGCCCTAGAGGATCGACTGAATGGTGATTGGGTGATACAGAGTATTCCTATGCACAGCTGACTGATAGAGAATGCTCAAATTTCAAGGCTGGCCACTAGAAAGGCAGGTCTTTTGGGACAAGCATGTTCCCACAATCACCTAAAAATTACCAGAAAGTTATGAGGGGAAGGCTAGAATGAAGCTCGACGTCAACTCGGAGCAAAGGAAAATGTCTCTAATCTCTGTGAGACAATCAACCGCCAGTCCGCGACCCCAGCCAACAGGGCTCTGGGCAAAATTTTGGCCTGATGTTTATTGGTCTCCTTGGGCCACAAAGGCCGCTCTGGGCTCCCTCCCTTTGGCGATAGGAGGCCCTAGTTCTGAGGTGGATTCAGACATTAACCTGGGCTGGCCAGCAGCAAGAGCAGGCTGTTCGCCCCCTGGTGGCCATAGCCACGCAGTGCATGAAGCTCCCGCCTAATGGTCCTGCTGTGGGCCGCAGTCCATTTCCGCAGAGGTCCTTGACTCAATTCTTGGACTTTTTGAAATGTAGATCCTTGATGTAAGCCTGGACGGAGTCCAAGTTTATATTGGATTGAGGTCCATGACATCATGGTCTGAGAGGTACACACCTTCCAACGTGTTCCTTGCCTACAGTCCAGCCACAGTGAGCCAAGCAGCGAACTCTCACAATAAAACTGAGAGGATTCCCCTCACTTTTCACGTGCTTCTATGAGACAAGGCCCAGCTCAATGTTTACAGGTCTCTCTGGAGAAAAGATATATGAAACATTCACACTCATCTGGACATTCAGATAAGCAAAGGACACTTTATGCTCACATGCTGGTTTAAACTCACACTTTAGCAAGGACACCAAACACTCACATCTTTAAACACCTGAAAACAACTGGATGCTCAAGAAACTTTCACACAGGCACACACATGCAAATATTCACGCCTTTCCACCTGCCTGGATATCTACATGCCCGCATCTCTCCCTCTCTCTCTCTCTCTCTCTCTTCTCTCTCTCTCTCTCTCTCTCTCCCTCTCTCTCTCTCTCTCTAACACACACACACACAGTAGTGCCTCTCATACCTAGCATGGAGTTTATTTGAACTGAGATCCTCTGATATTTTAGTACGTGGCACAGCTACACAACTCCCAGAGCAGAAGAGCGATGAGGAAGGATGTGGCTGTCCCTGTTTAACTCAGACACAGAAAGACACCCAAGTTCACGATAGTATCCCAGCCAGGCCCTTGAAGATACCTCAGTTTTCACTTCACGGCCTCCAAATACCTGGGCATTCTACACTCTCTTCAGCCCACCGCCAAGGACGAAAGAGGGCGTGCCTGGTCGCATGCCTCTGGTGAGGACGTGTGGTCTCGCTTTCTGAGCCCCCTGCCAGGCTGAAAGATACATGAGCAAACTCCATTTCCCCAGAACCCAGTCCCTGGCTGCCCCAACCCATCTGGGCAATGGGCACGAAGGCAGGCCTGCTCCCAGAAGCTGGGTGCTTTCTTGGCTCCCACAGCTTTTCTCAGGATGGCAGGAGACTAAGGTGAGGATTGGGATTATGAAAAACCGGCCGGAAGTAAGCTGTGAAATAGGTAAATAGAGGAATGTAGGAGTGGTGTCGGGCGCTGAAGATGGGAGATTGGGTGAGCAAAGGAATGGGGAATTGTCTGCAAGTTTCAAAAAAACCTGAAAGAATAGGGAAACCACCTGCTTGATAATTCATATGCATTGGAATGGGACAGTAAATGAAGGTGGAATCTGAGAGTAGAAGGCAAAAGCAATGAGTCAGGGAAAAGAACAGGACTTTAGGAGATGGTTAGACACATCAAAAGGCTGGGAGAGGGCAGAGCCCACAGCCTGGCTGACATCAAGCACATGCACAACAGCGGTGATTTATTGATAGCTAGTCCTTCCACAAAGGAGCTTTAATTGGGCTGTTCACCTATGCCAGTCCAATGGCCCAGAGAGGCTGAATTGTTATCTCGGGCTCCTGTACAGCCAGAGCTCCCCTCTGATATTTCACTCGCTCTGGGCCTAGTTGTCCGAACATTGCACAAGAGCCAAGCAAAGACAGGCCCAGGGAGAAAGAAACATATCCAGAATAGAAGATGCCCCGCTCAAAGAGTGGCTCCTGGTCCCTTGTTTGTCAGCCCAGAGACTTGGAATGGAAGCATGAATATTGGTGAATTAGACAGTTTTGGCAGGGAGTAAACTGGCACCTAAAGGACTGGCTACCTCACAGGTCCCCTGCGATCTGTCCATGGGCTGATTTCCCAGTTGGGGTCGTGACAGTGACTCCTGACCCTGTAATTCCAGGACATTTGCCAGCCTGGCCCCCAGGGCGAAAGACAGCATCTGGCCAGCCCTTGCTCAGGGCCCTCCCCGAGACTTGGTGTCTTCAGTCATGCTGGCATTGAAGGTGGAAATTCGTTGATAACAGCTGTGACGGAGCCTGGAGCAGAAGGCTTCATTTCTCTGCAACGGTTGTACTTGTGTGTCCTGAACTTCAAGTGAGTGCTCCGTATTCTTGCATATAGCTGATGCTCCATCAGTAGCACACTCTGCTGAGGCCCCCAATCACTGCTTCATACCACCTCTTCTCCAATTGAGACTCAAGAGAAATGAAGATTTCATATAATAGACTACTTTATCATAATCTGGAATTTAGATTTCATTCCTCTGATCATTTCTAAAAACTACCTAAGAATCTTTAAGTTAGAGCGGGGGCTATGACAATGTAGGAGGAGGTATGATGCACCAGGTAACATTTACTACACTCAACCAACTAGTTTTCTCCTTTCATAAAATCTTGTCTTTATAATACCTAAGCAGCAAATTAAGTCATGTAATCTAAATATAGCAGAAAGTCCTACATAACACTAATGTAAGACATTGAGATGTAAACTATATTCAAAACATTAAGAATTACTGGTCAATCTGTGTTAAAGGCTATTTTCTTCATTATGTATATTATTACCAAATCCCTTCCTTTTTTGTTGATATAGTAACCTGTGGGCTCTGATTCTATGCTATGGGACATACAGTTTTCTACTTTTTGAGAATGTCCTTGAATGTCTTCACTTTGGTCTTCTCAAGAACCAAAATAGATGAAAACTCACTTGTGTTTCTCACCAACTTATCTAGCAGATACAAAAAAATGTACTTTCTATTTGAAATGAGTCCAAAAGTTCCTTACAGTTTCAGCCCAATAAAATTCCCATCTTTGTTCTCCAAAACTTCTCACCCCATGTCTAGTCATTCTTGGGAAGATTCGAGAGAAAAAAAAAAAAAAAAGATGATGCAGAGCACTTTCCCTTTAAATAAACTCAAGCAATTGTGTGCCTTTTCTCTTGGCTTTCATTTGGAACTCATTTCCTTAATAGAAGTATGCCTCCAGTCTTCCCTCTCATATTGCTCATTAACATTTCTAGCTAAAACATTGTGACACTAAGGTCAAGATCATAGATTTCATCAGGGTATTGCACCTTTAGCTTTTTCTCCGTTAGTTGTCTTCATTTACTTCCACCTCTTAAAATGTTTTTTCAATGAATAATTTACCATTTCTTACTTTCTTTGCATAGAACTACTAACTGCAAGTGGATTCTATTAAATAAAGTTGTTACCTTAGAGAAGAAACAAGTAGCCAGTTATTTGGTTCTAAAATTGATAGCAGTCAGTTGAGCACAAGGGGAAGAATTTTTGGCCTTCATGAAGACCTTTTCTAACAATTGCATGTAGTGCCCTGGCTGTCTCAGTTCATTTCTTAGTCTAACACATGAAGGCAATTTGGTAATCTCATTGCATCCTGCATCTTATGAAGAAAATCCTACATTCCCTAGCCTCACTTGCTAGATACAACCATGTGACTGAATTCTGCCAAATAAAATGTGGAACAATTTGGTCTACTTCATTTCCAGGTCTGACTTAACCTTTTCCCTTGTTCAATGTGTGAAATGTCAAAAGAAAAAAAATCAGGAAAACTTGGCAGCCATATGTTGACAATTATAGAGATATGATATAAAAGTAGCTTAGGCCTTTCAATCACAGCTTGGAGAATACCTACCTAACTAGGAATGTCCTCAATGAAATGTTATATGAGAAGAAATTTAGGGGCTTATTTACCATGATAGCTAGTACCATTTCAATTATAAAGTATCAAATAACTAATGGTATAATATAGTAATCACTATAGAAATTTTCTCATTATATTGCAATATTTCCTAGTTTGGCAGTTTAAAAACAGCATTCATGGTAGAAAACTTCTATATATATATATATATACTTTATAAGTTCGATGACTAGTTTTGGAAAAATACACTGTATTTCAGATTGTCATGATGGCCAATATAGTATCTTTCCTTAAGGAAAGAGAATGATTGGTAGCTACAAACTTCCTGTCTCCTTTCCTCTTATTTTTTCAAATCCATATCCCTGCTCAGCTAGATGCAAAAACTTCCAGAGATGCCAAAATCTGTTATAAATCCCCAATTATCAGGATGATACCTCATGTTAGAATTTTGGATGGCAGAATATGCCACACATATTAAAGCTACTCTGGTGTAAGGATTATTTGAGCTAAAAGCAACTTAAAAAATCAAGTGCAAGAAGGACATTCGAATCTCCCTTTTCTTCCTGGAAACAGAATTTCAAAATACCTCTGTGAAAGATGCCCTTCCTGCCCAAGGAGAAAACAAATTCTTTAACACGGAGTCAAAGCCAAGAGACTGCTATACAAACAGGCCTTGTTAAAATCATTCTTGTCTCCCTTTAGCCTCCTTACATAGTTTAATTATTTTCTACAACTAACTCTCTCTCTCTTTCTCTCTGTCTCTGTCTCTGTCTCTTTGTTCAACTTAATGTGATCGCATGTAGGTTTTGTCATAGCTTTGGGTCTTCATTTCCTCATGATGGCTCCCATGGCATGTAAAGTTTGTATAACTATCTGTGCTGCCTCCTATAAATCTACCTAATGTCAATTTAATACTTAAGTCTAGCCAAAAACCCTAAAAGGGTGGGGGTAATAGTTCACCTCCCATACAAAATTGTTTCTGGTAGAAAAATATCCTCTTCATATGATCAAATTTGGGGAGAACACAAATTTATAATGTAAGATTTCTGTTCTTTGTAGGGTGTGGGAGGAGGATGCTCATGAGTTATATATACATGGAAAGCAGTCATCCAACGTATGGAGCATTGTGAGCTGAGGGTTGGTATTTACAATTCAGGAATGTCTTAATTGCAATGCTGATGGTTTTGAATTCCTTAGGAAAAATTAGTTTTCAACATACGACTAAGTATTAAAGAGAGGTTCTAAAGTATTTGTTTAGTTTAGAATTTTGAATTGGATTCTTCACCTAAACCTCTCCCTTGACTCAATAATCTTTTTCTTTCTTTGCAATGGCAGGCATTAAATCTTGAACTCTCAGAATGAAAATGATTAGTTAGTTTAGGCTGCTGCAAAAAGAAAAACTTACATTTCAATGATATAAACAACAAAGAAACAAGTAAGTTGTGCTCATGTGACAGTCTAGAATGAGTGTTTCGGTTTAACATTGGCTCATTTGCATGCTCTTCTTCCATGTAGTCATTCAGGAACTTAGGCCAATTTGACACCCTCCATCTTTAGCATTCTGTTTCAAAATAACTTCAATCATTATCATTTCCGTCCATGGAAAGGGAAAAAAGCAGAAGTTGACATCCAGAGATTTTCCAAACCAAGTGAGATGAAAGTTGCAAATTTTACATCAGCTCACATTTTATCTTGAAAATCCTGGCAAGTGTCCACACTGGGCTTTGAAAAGGCAGAGGAATGTTAGTCCTTGTTAGGCAGCTATGTCTAAGTTCCATCTTTATTACTGAGGAAAAAGGAAAATGGTGTTTGTGGAGAACTAGCACATTAGATATGCAACTTTAGACACATCACAGATTTTGATTGTTGTAGATATTATTGGTTTCTATTAAGAATATATACAACTGGGTACATGAACTAATACTACAGTAAGATTTTTAAATATATATTAGTTATATTGAATGTGTTCTAATAATAATAGAATTAATATTTTTTCCTTTGAATTCAAAACACATATCAGATGAAATTTTTTGGATGTTTTAAACCATTTCAAATTGTTTTAGCTTATCAAGTATTGATATCACTTATTCCAAACTCAACCTTTCTGGATTTTGAGCTAAAGTTTGGCTATTTGATTACAGTTAATTGCCTTCTCCATTTTCCAGAGAAGAATAATCTTCATCACAAAAGTAAAAGAAAAGAAAACTGAAAAATAAAGCATGGCAGAGTGTAAATCAGAGTTATGAGATGTAAACTAGTTTGTAGAAGCTGTCAAAAAGACTTGAGAGGTGGCATGAACTATTTTGCAATCATTTTTACCTAGACAGAGATACAAAATCCATTGGTCTTTTTCTAAAATTAAAATATTTAAACATTGATTTACTGACCCCTGATTGGTTGCTGGAATATAGCAATAGACCTGTTACATTTTCTAAAATTATTATAAACATCATAGTAAATACTTCAATATTTACTAAAGGAAAATCCTATTGGGTTGCCAGCTAACTTTTTGGTGACAGATAATTAGTACGTTAGCTTACCAAAGCAAAAGTAGCAATACAACAGAAAACGAAAACTTCATTTTACAAACTTAATTATGATGTCTCTGTTTTCATACTTAAAAACTTCTTTTCTGCTAATGCTTCTTTGAAAAATAAATAAATAAATGAAGTTGGTAAAATTAGTCAAGGATTTTACAAAGACCACCCTAAATATTAAGCAAAGTAATTTCACTTGTCAAGAGTAGAACAGAAATTTCTGACATTGTTTTTCTTGTTTATAATTTATAATATTGGGATATTTTTATATATGTGTAGGAAAAGATTTGATTTTTGTCTTTTCTCAAGTCCTATGAACTAAAATTGTTTCCTCTTGGTCTCGTTTCCAGCAATTTTTCTGGGCAGGAGGAATCTCATAATGGGAAAGCAATTTCCCCCCTACCGATGTATGTTTACTTTTTTAAAGGCCAGATTGCAGCAATTCTTAAGGTAATTCTTATGGAAATTGTCGCAGTTGAAACAGACTCATTTCTGTAACTTCATGACCTCTTCTATGCAATCTTTACTTGAGTCATTTAATTAAGTTAAATGGAGGATCAAGACATTATTTGCTTTATCTTTCATTAAATGATCATCTACATTTCCCAGGACACCCTGAGTTCCTCTTAAAACTTTTGAAAGTATATAAATCTTCAGACAATATAGTATTTTTATATGATTGATTTATTAGTAACATATTATTTATTAATATCTTATATGATTGTAAATAACATTCACATTATTTAGAAGCATACACACCATACAATTTCAAAATTGTAACTAATACTGATTTTAATGCATCATTCCTGTTTTATTTGGCTCTTTCAGGTGTCTGTTTGGACAAGGAAATATCAGTAATTTCAGTGCCTTCGAGTTTGCATGCCCAGATAATTATTTATTTATTTTTTCTCTCTTTTCTTGAAACAAATTTTTAAAGGAGTTAGTGGGTAATGGCATTTTCTTTATCTTTTGTTACTGAAACACCCCTCCTTTCTCAAAATCATCTCCAGATGGCTTCAATTATATTTTTTAATGAATTGATTTTTAGTATTAGCCCCTCTCTCCCATAAATAAGCCTTATTTATTAGATATTACCATTCAGGCAATTAAGCAGTTTCCCTATATCTATATGCAAACTCATATCTTAATTTAAACCATTTTCTTCAATTTGATTTTCACTGGAAGTAGGAAAAAATATGTTAATTTTACTCTTCAACATTCTGTTCTTAGGGTAGTATCATATAATGGATGAAATATACCATAGAGATCATTTAGTCGACATAATAATTTAATACTTGATTTTTCTAATATTCTTACCTCAATGTCCACTAGTCTTTTTTTAAAAACTTACTTTACAGTTGGGAGGAACTCTACACCCTAATGTTTAAATAGATGTGAAAGTTGGTATGTCAGTGCTTATGCTGAGATTCTTATGACTATGGTTTTCCTCTTACTATATTTTCTCTCCACTTTTCTTTGCGTCTTCATCAATTTTAGTATTCACTCTCTCTTTTAGGGAGTATGACTGTATAAGGGAAGAAATATCATTGTCCCTGGACCGTTCTGAGTTCTTAGCTGAGATTCTGTAATAAAAAACAGATTCGTAAGAAAATAGCAAATGCAAATTCATTAACATGTATATTTTATGTATACATGGGAGATGCCTAGGAAAAATGAGTAACTCAAAGAGGTGGCTTTAGAATTCAGAATTAAATATTATCTTAACAGGGAAATGAAAGCGAGGAGTATAAGCCTCTTAGGAGAGTAAATAGCTTTTTGGAAAGATAAATGTATTCTTAGAAGAGTAGATGGAAGATCTGATATTTTGTGACAAAGTTTGTCTAGGTGTTGTGTCCACACTCGTCTTTTGTCCAGTGATAAGAATCAATGTTTGTTAGTTGATGAACCTCCTAGAGAGAGAGGATCTAAGACAATTGAGTTTCTTTTGGAGGTAAGAGGAGTTCAGAGAAAACCTCTCCTTGAAGTTGCTGTTTTGTAATTGCCTAGGCTCAAAGTATTCAACGTATCAAAGTGACATATTTCAGAGTGGCATGTCCTAAACTTCTACTGTTGTAATTTCGGGTGGCATATTCTGATACCCTTCCATTAAAATTGAACAAAAATCTTTGGTTAAGATAGATGTGACAAATAATGCTTTCATATTTATTATTAGAAGGTATCTTGGCAAGGATTGGGAAAGAAAAGTCTACCTTGTAGTGTCTGCCTGTGATGTGGAAGGAAAGAGTGATTGCAACCATGTAGCTGCTGACCTGATGGAAATATTAATTGGAATTTCTAATACTAGTTTAAAATATCCTATAACATATGGCACTCTTCTACATTGTAATAATATTTAAATACTGGTATACTATAACCCTCAAGGATTTCTTATTCATTTTTGTCGGCACAAAAATTAACATATATTAAATATATTCCATTTATCTCAATTATTATGTCAATATATGTTAATACCTATTTTAATATAGATTAAAGTTCATATTAATATCTTTTCAATTTCTTCATCTTTATTTTCCCCAGAACTCTTTTTGTAAATGTTTATGAATACTTTGAATTTAATTTCTATATTTAGAAATACTAATACTTTTTAACATTAATCTCCTAATGACCTGTGTTTGTCAGTGCAGGTCTGTATTCTAACAAGTAGACATCAAAATGAGATTTAACAAGCCAATATATTGTTATGGGATATTCCTGTGTGAGAGAAATGATGAGGAAGCAGAGTAAACCTTCAAACACATGCCTTCTGACCCCAAGTGAAAAAGAGGGAGAGAATAATACTAGCCTGCTGTTTTTAAATGACTACTCTGTCATTTCAATGAGATTCTGCATGATGACCAGGGAGTCCTCAATTCATAGTGAGATGGCAGATAAGTCTTGTGTCTCCCAGGAAGGAACATGCCTGAGCATCTCTGCTTTTCTCATTCCTTATCTGTAAGCAGCCCTTAGTAAGCATGTCCTTTACATAAGGCTACAGACAGCAACAGGACCTTGGGCAATGTGCTTCCTATAGTTGGAGATCTATAAGGGACAATCTCATTGCTATGATCTGTTCATATCTGATAAAGGTTTTCCATCAATTACCCATTTCTATTGTGGAAAAAGTTGTACTGTCATAGAAAATACATTTTATATGTCTTTCATTTAATTCACACAGAAATATCAAAATTCGAATAGTAATTCAAACACGTAATATTACTTTAGAATAAAGGAACTCTTGTGGGTTGAGTTAGCATTTGAAAAACTGAAATTTGCCCTCCACTTCAGGATGATGAACTAAGACTTACACTTGTCATCTTGTCATCTGTTTTAGAGGTAAAAATCATGGAAAGGTCAATACATCTGGAATAGATCAGAGAATCTAAATGTGAATATTGATTTTGAATGGGAAATGCAGTATCTTACATAATTTACCAAAAAATTGAGTAAAGACAGTGCTTATAACTTTTCCAAACAAATGTGCTAGCAATATAGACATACATTTAGTATTTATTTAAAATGGAAATGTATCGACACTGATTATTAAACTAATAATCTTTGCATGTTTTAATGCTACATATGTTCATTTTTAGAGATTTGTATTTTTAAATCATTTTCTATAAAAACAATTTTAAACTTTTATTTTTATATAGAGAAAAGAGGCAAATGTACCTAACAGTTTTATTCACCTCTTGAAGAAGTTGATATTTTGTTAACTTTTAAAAAATATTGAGTCATTTTCAATTTCTAGTATTATTCAAACTTAATACAACAAATCCAAATAAGAATATTATCTATATATGTGTATATATATATATGTATCTTAATATCTTTTTAATAAATTCAAATCCCTTGAGTGAAGATAGTAATCTTATCAGTTCCTTATTAAAGTAAATAATTCACCCTGTGCTCATTAATGTGAATTGGTCTTGTATGAATGACAATGCAAAATTTTAGACAGTTTGTATTTAGAAATATGTTTTTTGAGTCGCTTTCTATTGAAGAATAAAAATACAGTTGATTTTATAAAGAACTATAAAGGACTAGCAGTCCAATTTGCAAAAACAGAGAAAAAGCATACTCTAAAATCCAGATAGACTATGAAAAATGAAAATAATTTTATAACAAGGGCCAAGGAAATGGCAAAAGAGCAGTTGTAGTTAAGATCTCATATTTAAGAGATTTAAAATGACCCTTTACACTGAGGTACATTGCCATCATTCTTATCTAAACAGTACAAGTCTGGACTAATGGTTTTTTAAAAATATATTTAGTTAAATTAGATTCAAGTACACAGTACATTGATTAGACATCAATATAGTTAATAAAATGATCCACCCAGTTGCTCCCTCCCTCCCTTGGCCCTCCACCTAGCCATCATATTAATGCCAACTGCATTCCCTCTGATGTTATACTTAGGGATATTTAATGAGTAAGTACACTAGTTCAGGAAGAACTATGAGTCTTGATTTTAAAAAATGAAAAAAAAAAACTATCTGTAAACTATTACTTTAATATAAAATAAATCCACATGCAGAGAGCATCACTTTTTTGGTAAGATTGTTTTCTATTTTAATTTAGATGCCATTTCCTAACCAATGGACTATACTTTGTTGCACAGGAAACCACCTCATATTTTTCAGTAAGAAAAAAACACTCAACCTGAATAATAAAGTCATCATCAAATGAATTAGAACAGTTGGTTTTCTTTAAATATTTCTATGGGGGGAGGGCTATCTACTCAATGAGAGGTCTTTTGTTTTATTTTTTCCAACCTATCATGTGAATAATTCATAGGGAATGGGCTCCAGCAGCTCAGGTTCCATTCCATTCTTTCTCACAAAGTGTTCTTCTCTGGGTAGAGCAGGATGGCACTTCAGTTGATCCCAGGTGCCATTTTCTTTGGCTTCCTTCTCTTTTTGATCATTTTCCTTTGCATATTTCAGGAAGTTATCTCATATCTTAGAGTGCATAATATGTTCAATATGTCCATTAATTGTCTTGGCAAGGATCTTGCCCTTAACTTGTTTATTACAACAATGCATACTGTTACTAGGTAACATTGTAAAGGCTTCCAATTTTGCCGTTATAGCATTCGTGGGGCATTCCTTTTTGAACAGTGCCCATTCCCTCGATATCTGCAATATCACCTTTCTTGTAGATTCACATGTATGTTGCCAAAAGAACAACTCCATGTTTTCTGAAACGCCAGGAGAACATATAGCGGGTGCCTTTCCTCCTTTCATTTGTGTTCTTCATTTTGGCGAATTACTGGAAGATGGCAGTTCTGCCCGAAGGGCTGTTCTGATACTTTCATTCTGTGAGTCTCTTCCTTCAAGATAGCAGGAGGGCTAGAGCATTGAAGAAATAGATCCTTGTTCTCACAGACTTTAACCATCCAATAAGTGAAGATAGACAATAAAAATTATTAAACTGATAAATATGTAGCATTTAGGTAGTAATAAATGCTGTGGAAAAAACTAAAGTGAGAAAAAAAAATACCAGGAGTACAAGTAGTAGGATATTATAAAATATCCCAAAGTATCCCACTCTTCACTCAATTACATATGAGCAAATTTATTTTGAAAAAGGACCATCAGAGTAAAATATTTTAACCTATTTAAAATAAGAAATCATGTTTTCTAAATAACCAACATATTAAAATATCTATTTTTCCCTCATGTGTTCATAGCAGAATATACAGAATAATAAGATCCATTACATTATCAAAAGTATTATAATCTAATAAGATCATAAATAACTTGAGGAAACAAAATTGTATGAGTTTCTTTAAAAGAGAATTTTGAAGGCCTTTAGTACTGTAGAGGGCCATCTGAATTTATGGTGAGGGGTATACGAGGCATTGTTCTCAAATGCAATTTATTACAGAACTATTAATTGTTAGGAGAATCTCAAAGAAAAAAATCTTAGAATTTCAAGGCATGCACTTAGGATAACACTGATGTCGATAAATTCTGGAACATGGTTTCAAAAGCCAGTATGTATTCACTCTTATGCGTTTCTCTTAATATAAATAGGTGCTTTTTAAATCACAATGCCTTTTTAAAAGAATTATTTTTCCTGAAGTGTAAAGAAAATGACCAAGCAATCGTATTTTAATTCTTGATAATTTTCGAATTAATAACATCATGGGTGTTATCTTTGTGAATACCCGTCTGGACTATGAAACAAGGACAAGTTATGTGCTGCTTTGAGTCCATGCTGACTCCCTGAAATGGTCCTCGCCAATCTCTGAGTTCTTTTGAAAAGTAAGTGATATTATGTAAGGGGATGTTCAATAAATTGATGGTGTTCTGCTTATCATCTAATGAAATACATAGTCTAAAAGTTCTCGGTGAAGAATGTAGGAAGATTATGAACACTCAGAGGTATTTTCCATTTATTTTAATTTCTGATAGAAGACAACATTGAGAAGATTTCATACTCTTGAAATGTCAAGATGATAACACGCTATTTTCAGACTCTGTGTATAATATTGTAGAACACTGTCATTTTTTGAGTATGTTAGATAATAAACCTTATTCTCACTCTGCTGTGAGGTACTGGCTAATCCTCTGGGATGTAGTGTATCATTAATCGGTGTGTGACTGCTAGACACTCCCTGAATTGTGTGGTTTCTGGTATTTATGTTTTCTTAGAATAAAGGTAAATACATGTTGAAATTAGTGACTATCAACCCGTGTATGTCACATTATATTTAATTAACACCCATTTCTAGGAAATGAAAATTTTTATCTCCACTTCACAAAGAAATGATGAGAAAAGATTAAGCGATTTTCTAAAAATGACACCTGTCAGTAAATGAAAAGTTGAAGATTCAGTATCATATCTTTTAACTTGAAAACTTTCTTCAACATTTCAGTTTGATATAGTTTAACCACACAGAAAAGCAAGTCAAAGCCAATTTGTGAAATGGACCAGCACGGTTCTGTGAGATATTACCAATAATGGGATAAAGGCTATCTTTTTTTCCATTCATTGAGGGAAACTCCTTTGCACTTAAGCAATTCTTTTTTTATTTTTTCTTTTAGCAATCACACCAACATTTTTAAAATCTAGGAGACCCAGAAAAGATAAATTTAATTTAACCATTAGTAGAATAGAGGCTCAGAAAAGCATGAAGTAGAAAAAAGAATCTCAAACGTTTACCTTTTACTTTGAGGCCATTCCTGGACATCCTATCGCAACACTCCAACAATCAGCATTTTTAGAAGGGGAAAGAAGAAAAAAGAAGAGAGCCAGAGCAAGTGTACCATCACATAAAATGCCAGTGGAAGAGAACGAGAATAAGATGGGAGTAAAAGGTAGAAGAGGCCTGAAAATTTTCCTACACGAGTTCAACTGATGATCATTACAAATAAATCACTCTTTTCTTTGACTTCGAATTTCACTTACTGATCTAGCTGCACAGGTACAATCAAAACGCTTAAAAAAACAGATTATACACAGTGTGTCTTTGGAATTAAAGGAATTAAGTTGTCTTTCGTGATTAAGCATCACTTCCATAATTAAATGGTTTAAAAATAGCAGACCAGTTCTTTGAGTTTTTAAAATCTTTAAACTGCAGCAGATTATGTTTTTTATAAAACCTAAGGAGTTGAAAAGTTAGGGTCAGTCTAATTTACATTATGTAAACTACCTTGTTGCAAATAAACATAACTGTAATAGTTGATCGAAAAATATATTTGTCATCTTCTTTTGAAACAAATGAGTGGTTAAACTTAAGAAGAAAAGTTTGGTAAATATTTAGGTTGTGGAACTTGATATTTTTTACCAAAAGCTCTGATTTCTAGGAATAGAAATATATTTAGTACTCATATGTGAATATAATACAGCTTGCTCTCATTACGGTAATTTGAATATAAATCTAAAGATAATAACACTCTACCTAATGCACACATATATCCTTATATGTGCCCCTTTATGCATGTAGAGGTGAGAAGGAATAGCAAATTCATGAATTATTCTCTCAAAAATTCGGGAAGCCTAATGTTAACTATTAATTGGTTTAATGCCTGATTCTTGAATATTGTTGTTAACATTTCATGACTAAACGTTGCCTCTTCAGTCTGAAATACAGACTCATGTATTTCTAATACAGTTTTATTTAATAATATGACTGTCAATGACCTATGATCAATTCCAAGTCCATTAGGTATGCAAGAAAGATCTTTATGTAAAAATTAATGTTAATTTATTATTTAAAGGTCCATCCTTTCTTCAGAATTAGCTGCCGTATGGTTTTGAGCTCTACCCCATAGCATATGAATAAAGATATTAAACAAAATAAATTGAATTCATTAAGGAAGTATTTGATTGTGATGCCTGTAACAAGAAGTTATTAATGAAGTCACTTGCAAACTTTTATGCCTATGCCGTAACTGAATATAATAGCTAAATGAAAATTTAAAATTGAATAAAAATGTAGAACTCTTTTCCAAAATTTGACATCATCGGCATTGAAAACATTTTAATCTTTTCATATGGGACATCTTAAACATAAATAAAATTATAGATGCTGTTACAATAAAATTCCATGTATCAAATATCCAGCTCAACATTATCGAGTCCTGGAAAATATTTTTTTCTATACTTCCAATTGCTTCTTCATTCCATTATTTTGAAGCAGAGCAGAGACACATAAAATATTTCACCATAAATATTTTAATATGTATCTCTAAATATAAGAACCGTTAAAATTGAATCACAATACATGTCTTACTTGCCCCAAATTAATAAAAATCCCTTCACATCAATAAATATCCTGTCAATATTTATATTAATATTTTATTCACATGAGGATCCAATTAAGGTCCATCTATACATTGCAATAAGTTGATAGGTCTTTTAAATTCTTTTAATGTATAGGCTTCAGCACTGTCATTTCTTTTTATTCAACTTGTTAAAAAAAACTGATTTCTGATCTGGATACTGATGACTATATGTTAAGTGGCTCATTTCATATTTTTCTGACTCCTTATTTTCTATAAATCAGCAATTATAAATAGAGTCCTGGTTAGATCCAAGTTTTTGTTGTTGTTTTTAGAAATAAATCATAGGTGATACAGTATCCTCTTATCCTCAGGGTATCTACTTTCTATGACCCTCGATAGTTGCTTGAAATCTCAGATAATACTTAACCCTATATGTATCATGTTTTTTTTCCTATACGTAAGTACCTATGATAAACCTTAACTTATAAATTAGCATAGTAAGGGAGTAAAAAAAAAAAACTAATAATAAAATAGAACGATTATAACAATATAATAAAAGTTATATGAATGTGCTTACTCATTTCAGGGTATCTCTTGTTGATACCTACATATAGCCTCAGTGTTTTCTGGTGCAACACATTGCTGTCAATTGGAACACATTTTCTGTTCATGGCTTCTGTATACAAGTGTAATGTCTTTCCTATCTTAACGAAACACTTGTCATGCACTGCGACCATAACTTTCAGTGTGAGGTGCAACACAGCAAACCTAGCACAAATTTCTCTTTCCTTCTTCACAATTTCATGGATAGATTTGTTCTTACTATAGATTTTAGCATATGGTTTGTTTTCTTTTATGATGAAGTGGGGGACTTTTACCTTTTTTACTAAAAGGAAGCACTTTATGGCTTCTTTTTAGCATATCCCACTTGCTAGAATCACAACAATTGCACTTTGGGCCAATCATTTATTTAAAAAGCATAACTTGAGCACAAATACCACGATATCAAGGAGCCTGAATGAAAACCCACAGGGCTACTAATGGCTAGGTAGTGTATACAGTGGTGTGGAGACACTGCATAAAGGAGATTTACTACCTGGATGGAATGATGGGGGAGAGATTTCATCATACTACTCAGAACGATGCGCAATTTGAAATGTATGAATTGTTTATGTTTGAATTTTCCATGTCATATTTTCAGATGACAATAACGGAAAACTTGAAAAGTAAAACCAGGGTTAAGGGAGGACTACTTTATGTACTATTTCTTTAAGGAGGTACACCAAATTCTTTTGACTCTCCTTTTGTGATAGTAGCATTCACTGATAGGCATTTCCTACCTATTAATTCCTTTCAGTTCTTCTGCGTTTATTAGCTAAAATATTTCTACAAAGAGGAACCTGTCCGTATGAAATAATTGATTACCCGGAGTTCCTGCTCCCATAGTAAAGACAGAGGAAACTGTGTTGCTTTACTTTATGTCACTGGACTTCACAATAATAAGTTGATTCACTTTCATAATCCAAATGTGACTAATGAGATAAATAGATTTGGTTTTATGAGCTATCTAGATTCTGCCGAAAGTACTCAACTGACTGTTGTAGTTTGAAAGGAGAAAGAGACAATATGCAAACAAAAGGGTGGGCTGTACTTCAATAGGTAAACAAATGGAGATGACTGCACTCCAATAAAATTTCACTTACTAAAACAAGCTTGGGCCAGTTTTGACCAAGGGACTGTAGTTTGCTGACTCCTTCTGCCCCTTACTTTTACTTTACGTAATACGCTTCACATCCTTTTTTATTTTCTTTTGGCTATTGCTTCTGCTTCATCTCTACCTTTCCCGCACATCTAAATTGAAGTAACTTTGTTTCTTCACTGTTAATATTGATAATATAATCAGTCATATAGTTATTTGTATCATGCGTTCTAGGAGACTCCTCACAGCAGGCTCATAGTTTCAGCATTTCCTATGTTCATATACATTATTTAGAGTTCATCTGAGTCCCTTGTAATTGAACCTAAATTTGGCTAGATATTTTATATGAGCTTTAGTCCATATTTTTTCTCTTTGACTTAAATATATTACTCTACTTTCTTCTTCTTTCAGGCATTAATATCAAAAGGTGGAACTACAAACTGGTTTTCTTTGTAAATGAATGTTGGACTGATGTTGAGTTTTCAAAGAGTTTCCTGTTTTTTAAAGTCCAATAATTTATTTAACATACCTCCATATTGGCTATTCTGAGTCATCCTCTGCTTATATATGATATGTCCATTCAAGTAGTATTTCAGGAAAGTTTTCTTAAATTCTATATTTTAATATTTTTTCTGTTTCTTTAATTTGTTTTTCATCTTAGGAGACTCGTATTATATAAGTGATAAATCTCCTTTTATATTACTTTCTTCTGCCTAATCTATTTAACATCTTTATTCGTTGCATTTAGATTTAACATTTTTTATTTATTTATTTTCTAATTCTGATGCATGTTTCTCAGAGCATCTCTTTTCTTCATAAATTAGCTCGTTTTACAATACGAAGGTACAATTTTTATCTTTTTAAAAAATGACTTCATTTTCTTAAAGACATTATTTTGCTTGCTATTCTCTTTTCACTTTGTGGCTTTGACCTTGATTCCTTTCTATTATTAGGGTTTAAATAAAATTAGTCTTTACATTCCCTTAAAGTGAAGGTGCACTGGGATTGCTTTTCTAATTTACAGCTCTCGAATACCTGTTTTAGTGTATTTATAGTGTTCAAAATAGATATCCTTTTATTTTTGAAACTCACTTGCTTTTTTCTGTGCTCTCACTTTAATTGGATAAATTTTATTTTCTTTTTTCTTTTTCTTTTTTGCTCTATCGTGTCTGTCCTGGCTCAATTTATATTCTGCTCTCAATATTTTCTCCTTAGAGTGGATTTTTGTGCTATGACTGCTTTTCTATTAGTAAATTTTTCATTTAATGTAGCTGGACATCTTCGAGGTTTACTGGTTCTCATGACAAACAAAAATCCTTACATTACCCTGAATATCCTTAAAAGTAGTTGTCATCATACTTGCTGATATTGTAGAGATTTTGTTTATGTCACTTGTTTTCCACAGCCATTCACATTCTGTGATTTGGAAGTTAGGCTACTGCTTTATTTAATTGTAGATATTATCTATAGTGTTTTGGATCGATAATATGTTTCCCACTTAAATAAGTTTATAAGTGAGGAGGACACCTAGGAGCAGGAGAATTTCCACAGAAATAACTATACAGGTTAATAATTTAGCCCAGTAAAGGTCTATAGATATTGAAAAAAGATAAAAGATTCCTGGGCAGAAATGAAGGACTTTATTCCACCAAAAAATACTAGTAGGTGTATCAGCATACTACTCAGCAGTTCTCCCTGAGCCTAAAACTTTACAGGCAAAATGTAGGGCCAGATAAATGTTCTAACGAGTGGAATACAGCAAAAAAGAACTCTAGATGTAGACATTTTGCCACTGTCATAGCAATCAATAGCAAGCAATTGTCAAATTGATGATCAGGTAATTGCTGGACTATGTGATGCACTCCTGCATATATTATCTTACTTTTCAGAATTGCCAGAAACCAGAACTCATAGAATTATGCAGGCAAAGTGCCTGTGAATGTTACCCAATGTCCAGATTTGAGATACATACGAATTGTAGATTTTTGTGGATTCTCTTTAACAGGATCACCTGGAGGAGTGATGAGAATGCAAACAGCAAAAGCTGGAGATGAATTGCTGAATTTCTCCTGTACTGATCAAATGGATTTAAATGAAACATGCTGCCCAAATCAAGTTGCTGCAGAAGAGCACTTCCGGGCCTGAAAGTGTCCCATGGAAAAATTCTCTTTTTAACACAAGTCTGACTCACAGAATGTTCAACCACTTCACAATAATAATAATTAAGTTGGAACTTTCCTCCCTACCTTACCAATCTTTTCTCCTCAGTCTCCAACTGCAGATGATGGCAACCTGAGTGTTAAAAAAGCCACTTCTAGTAAACTGGAAAGGAGGTGACGAATAGAGAAAAAGGAAATCAATTACAACCTCTTTTTTCCAAGAACTCATCTTAGCTGGGAAGAGAAAACAAATTTACATTAAATGAAATTTGAAATATCGACACATTGAACTGGAGAATCTTTTATTTTTATAACTTAGTATGCTCATAGTACTTTCTATTAACTAGAACCATGTTTGTAAAAACTCATGGAATTTCTGGACCTTTCATTCGACAACAGAAGAAAAGACTATCTCAAATCAGCAGAATACAGAAGATAGTAAAAAAGAAAAGTAGACTTTTATGATTATGTTTCATATGTCCATATTAAGCATACTGATATATCAGTGTGGCTGGCAAGCAGAATAGAGTCGAAATATTTGTAATGAATTTAAACTCCATGAGGGCAATGTTTTTTGTCTATGTGTTTTGATATGTCCCAATACCTAAAATGCACAGCACATGAACATACTCAATAAAGGCTTGTCCAGTGAAGTAGTGAGTCTGGAAAGTTAAGGCCACATTAAGAAAGGATTTGAATATTAGGCTACCGATATGCAAATATGCAGCATATATATCACATATACTTCCTATGATATAGCAGACTTGTCACTTTTTTGTTGCCATAATTTAGGTAGTCATTACAACAAGTAAAGCCAGTAAAATATCTTAGTTATGGGAATGTGTTTGGGAGAGTCCTCCTAGTGCTTGATGTTATAGGGACTCTGAAGAGTTTTGGAAAATTTCTGTCCCTCCACATTCATAGCTGGATAGTAAAGGTTGATTTCTCAGTCTTTCACCACGAACCCTCTGGTCTTCCAATTTCCCATTTTTTATTTCTCTTCTGCTGATCCCTTTCTGTCAGGTATCCATAATTTCTTCTTTAGCTCTCATGATTTTTTTGGACACCTTATTTTTGATCAAATACTTATCTTCATTTTATGAATGAAAGATAAATATGAATGCATTCATGTTTTGAAAATGGTATTTCAAAATTATGAATCTTTTTTCGTTCCTGTCTATGATTTCTGTCTCTTCAGACCAACTCAACCTCTTGTGGGTTCAGGACATAATGTTATTGGTCATGAAAAGTCTTCAAGGAACTTGTGTTCAGAAGAAACTTGTTTCAATACTAGTGCTACAAAATCATCCACATCTCATATGTTTATGTAGCTCAAAAGCAACAATGTGCATCTTTATAGCTCACTTTGATTTATTGAGTGCTACAAGTGAAGTGCAAGTTTTTTTATGGTAAAATGATAACTATCATTACATGCGGAAGAAAAACCTATAGCTTTCAATAAAAAAGTCATTGTGTTTTGCTTCAATAACTAGCCTTTGAATAAGGAATAAAAGACAGAACAAATAAGA
The DNA here is from genome assembly GCF_902729225.1 of Pteropus medius. Taxonomy (NCBI): domain Eukaryota; kingdom Metazoa; phylum Chordata; class Mammalia; order Chiroptera; family Pteropodidae; genus Pteropus; species Pteropus medius. Next base: position 23,880 of record NW_024346235.1, on the reverse strand, counting down.
TAAAACATAAATTGATGATAGAACTACTCCAATGCTATTGATTTCATTTTGTGGTATAACCTGAGGGTACAATGTGTAATACATTTCATTTTCTTGGCTTTTCTACTTACAAGCAGGTCTGTGACAAATTGCGCTAATGACTCTTTACTCATGATTCACTGACTTGCAAAAGCCTTCCTTGTATAACTTGAATAACAACATTGCAGAATATTATGGTATTTTTTCAGTCCTAATATCCCAGGTATTTTCACGGCACTATATTTCTAATATAAACATTTGATGACAGTTTTAAAAACTCTATTCAAAACTTTATTATTTTAAAACCTAAAGATTACTTTATGACAACTGATACCATAATGTCCTTTGTGATATTTTTCTCTCAAAAATTCTAGACATCTTATATACACAGTTGAAAAATTACATTTTTAATATAACAAAATGATCTGTCCAAGAAAATGATTCCATTGTGAAAAATAGCTTTGTTGAAAATATAATTTTAAAATGTTATAGAATTTTATTAATATATTTATGAATCCAAATACATTGAGGCAAAATTCTTTCCAAAATTGATTTGCTGAATAGATGACAACGATGTGTGATTTACCTTTCTTAATTAGAATATGGATTATCTTACATATTTTTAAAAATGTAAAATAAAAGAAAGTAATATTTCATGGGGAAAACATTTTATATGGCTTCCAGTGACAATTAAATTAAAAATATTTAAGAGTCAAGGAATGAATAAACTGGTTCTCCTTAACTTATACTAAGAGTAAGCAATGCAGCCAAAACTTAGGCATTATCCTTTTTATTCATTCTTAGGAACTTGTGTTTAAATAATATAGTTAATAATTTAATATTTTCTTAGCAATTTCTGTCTGAATTTAATTTGGGATTCAAAATAAGGTTAATTCACTAGTTCACAGATATTTTTGCAAACTTATATTCTGTTTCTGAGACCACTAACATTTAATTGATATTAAAGCCCCAGAACTATGTAATAGGAAATTCCCATTTATTTTTAAGAATTGTAAAATCTTTTCATTTACACTAGACATACAACATTATATTAGTTTCAGGTTACTACATACTAATTAGATATTAATATAATATATGAAGCAATCACCCCAATAAATCTAATACCCCTCTGACACATACATCATTATTACAATATTATTGACTATATTCCCTTAGCTATAGTTTACATCCCATGACTATTTTGTAACTACTAATTTTTTCCTTTTGATCCCTTCTTTCCATTCACCCATCCCCCCAACATCTCCTCCCATCTGGCAACCATCAAAATGTTTTTTTATTTGTATCATTTAGCCTGTTTCTGTTGTGTTTGTTAATTATTATTTTTTAAAGATTTAATATATAAATGAAATCATATGTTATTTGGCTTTATCTTTCTGAGTTATTTTATTGAATATATTACCCTCTATGTCTATCATAGTAGAAAACTCCCATTTCAATAGAGGCAAACTATGCCTTATTAAATATTGGGAAAGCACTACAGCGAAGGAATGTGCATAGAATAAACCTTCAGCAGTTTCATTTTCTCAGCTTCAGTGGGGTTCTCAATTCTGTTTTCCTTTCCATTTTCAAAGTTCCTGTGCATAAAAATCTATGGACAGAAGACCTAAAACTTGTTAAATAAACACATTACACAAATAGCAACATGTCCATAAATGGAAACCTGGAGCCATTATATGGATAACATAAGCATAAAATTAATTAGAGCTATCAAAAATATGGAAGAAAATTATCAGACTTTTCTCCTACATGCATTAATCATTCATATTGTTTACGAGTGCAGTAATTGACCCTCCAAAGTTTATTGTTATTTAATTAAGGTCAAGTCTTCAGTGCAAAGTAAGACAGCACTAATCATTTTAATATTTTGTTAAAGATTTAGTATAGCTGTTAGATTCATTTCATTTATTTTTACCTCATAACAAATAGACAGTGAACACTTTTTTATCTCAGGGACATATTCTATTTTGACCAATCTTAACGAGCTGCTGACATATTTGGTTTAATAAGCTAGAGAAAGAAAAACAGCTTTCCGTTAATGAGACAAAAATAAATTTCAACATTAAGTTTATATATTAGAAAGAAATATGGGGAAAAGAACCACATAGAACAAATATAAATAAATCGAACCTTCAGAAGTTTCATTTTCTCACCTTCAGCGGGGTTCTCGATCCTGTTTAGTTTGGCATTTCCTAAGTCACTGTGTTTCTCAGTTTCCACATTGTTTGAGTGATTTTCTTTTAATCTCAAAGAATACCTACATCTTGCTGTTTTTGCTTGCACTATTACCTCTAAAATGTCCTTCCTTCATTGTTTTGCAGATAAACTCATATTTCTTATTTTTGAAACTTTCCTTAATCATCCATTTTCCTGTATCATGGGAAACAAATATATCTGGCGTGTGACTTCTCAATGGCAAGGATATAATATTATCCAGTTTCGTATTGCTCAGTTTCCATCTCAGGAGCACAGGTACTATGCGGGTGATCTCCGAGGAGATGCAATTTGAGATGGATCCTGAAGGAGAGAAGAGTAGAGATAACAGTATGCAGATGGAGAAGATCTATTTCAGGGGAAAATAGTGAACCCTCCTTGGCTTGGACAGCAGACAATTTACCTAGTAAATTGTTTGATGCTGAGGGGAAGCAGAATTTGGCATCCCAAAATACGCCTTTGGGGGTATTGGTTATTTTAAGCTGATTAGATTTAAAAAATAAGAGTCGGGAAAAATTTCTGAACTTCTCTTATAACTGCCTAAAAGAAATTAAAGTGTACCTGCTCCATGAAGGGTCCTATTATATAGGTATCTATAGTTTCATAGGAACTAGTTATGATAGACAGGGAGAAACCAGCAAGGCCCATTAGATCTAAGTCCTCTCTGTATCTCATTGTTAAAGATGGCTCAACAAACATTTGTTTATCAAACATTTGATTTTCCATGTCCATGTGAATTGCTGTCCTGCCCTTTGAAGTCCAAAACCACAATGTCCCACTTCTTCTTAACTCAAGATGTCATATATGCTTTAACTGCCTAATCTGTCATCGGGTCTCACATTCCCATGGAACCCTTGTATTTACATGCATAATAAATTTGGTCATTTTTTTTGTCCTGTTTATCTCTCATGTTAATTGGACTTTTAGTCCAGCCAGAAGTCCTTAGAAGGTTGAAAGAAAATTAATTTTTCCCACCTACAGTGCATGCTCTGATGTTTTCTATCAAAGAAATAGGGTCATTTTATCTACTGCACTATTGACCTTTACTTTTGACATTTATTATTTATATAAAAGAATCATATTGCCCTTACCCTTAGAGCATGTTATGATTGACTTTGGCTAAAATTTATGTAATTCTGACCTAGACTAATTAATAGAAACATGATTTTATAATTATCAGTGACTATGAATTGAATTACACTTACAAAGACATTTTCTGAATTAAACATATGAAATGATAGTAAATTGCTAGACATATGGGCAAATAGCAGAAATGGTAAATATATGTACAACACAGGATAGTGGGATTGTGCTGTTTTTGATCCTGAAATTAGATATTACTTATTATCTTTGATTACATTCCATAGATTGGTAACGGCATTGTGGGTCCTCTTGTCATCATTATTACTTTTTGAATAATGCTAGAGTTCTAACGTACAATTATGTAGCATGAAGATAATTTATATAAGAGACATGAAGAATTGGACTTTATTTAATATTTAATTATGCAGGAAAGACATATATCTTCATTTTAGGAAAAATATTCTAAATTGCTTTAATGGACACAGTGAGAGACTTATAAGAACAAAGTAAACCAAGCAATTATTATATGTGTTTGTGTGTGTGTATACAAATATATAACATTTCTTGGAGACTAATACTTTTTAATTCATTATTTTACTTACACAAATGTGCTCCATTTATTTTTGAAATATATGTAGTACGTAAGGTGTTTTCTGTCACGTGCCTCTTGAAACATTATTTTCGTGCTTCAAGGATCATGCATTAAATGAATATATTGAGTGCTTGATAAGCATACGCATTTTTCTGAGTTACATAAGGGGATAAATGAGAGGACATCATTGTATTCGAAGAGTTTATATTCTGATGGAGAAGCTATAAAAATAAGTAGTAACACTAAAGGAATATGTGACTAATTGCTATCAGGGAAGCATAGTCATGCATGGTTTGAGTGCAAAGAAAATAAATCCTGTAGTGAACTAAATAGCTTACTGACTGCAGAAGGAAGTGGAAAGTTTATTTGAAGCAAGAACTGATTTCTTAGGGAAGGTGGAAGAGGAATGAGAAATGATTGAGGGAGAAAATTAGAAGACAAAGCTTGGGGAAGGAATTTACAAGATGAATTCAGAAGACAGTGAGTACCATAGCAGTATCAATGAATTCATGAAGAGAAATGGGAAACAGATAAGTAAAAGAAACATCATAAAACAGTGTTTCTCAAAATGTGGTTTTGGAATTACCTGATGTTAATCACTTGAGATGCTTGTTTAAAAATATCACTTGTACTCCTTTCCTTAAACCTACAGATTAAAATATCGGGAAATGGAAAAGAGAAATCTGAGTATGCAGGATAATAACTATATGTTTTCAGTTTTAGTTTTTTCACAATTATTTGAAATATGAATGCAGAGAATATGTACTTACAGATTCTACTTAGGGAGAGAAATAACATGACAAAGGTCAGCTCACTGTGTAGGACAGCGTGGAAAGAGAGAGATCTTAAAAGAATAGTCTATCCCTGAACAAGTATTGGGCAAGTATCTTTGGGTTTTCTAGATAAACAGAACTAATAGATTTGATACATAGATAATACATGATAGATAGATAGATAGATAGATAGATAGATAGATAGATAGATAGATAGATATAGATAGATAGATAGATAGACAGAAAGATACTTGGTAAATGGACAGACATAGACATAGATAAATTTATTTTTGAAAGGTTGGTTCACATGATTATGGAGACTTAAGAAGTGGCATGGACCATGATTGGCTCTCTGCAAGTTGGAGGCCCGAGAAAGTTGGTGGTATAATTTCAGTCCAAGTCCAATGGCCTGAGGACCAAGAGAGTGAATGGAAATGGTGTAAGCCCTAGTCTGTGTGAAGGCCCGAGAACCAGGAATGCCAATGTTCAGAGGGCAGAAGAAGACTCATGATCAAGTTCAAGCAGAGAGTACATTTGTTCTTTCTCCACCTTTTTGTAGTTACTATTCAGGCCCTCAACAAATTTGGATGATGTCTGTCCACGCTGGTGAGGGTGACCTTCTCTGTAGTGACCCCACCTTTAGAAACAATAGGTTAAGGATAAGACATGGTACGTGCTAACCGCCATGTCTCACTTCTAGTTAGTTATCTGCTAAAAATTTATTAACTAAAGGGATTTACTGGCCGGATCACTGCCTATAGGTACAAAATATTTTAACAATGAGGCATTCTGCTTCTGTACCCCTGCTTGCTTACCCACCTCTTAGTTATCAGTTAATGAATGGAGGAGATATAGTCTTTTGTGTAAAGATTAAGGATGTGGGGGATGGGATCGAGGGCTTAAAACCTTTGTGCCCCTGCGTCTCGGGGCTGCTCCTTTGCAAGGACAGCCACCGGCTAATAAACTGTCTCTTGGACTAGAGCACTCGAGTTGGGCCTGGTTATTTCGGTCACAACATTCTCTTCTCAGTCTACTGATTGAAATCCCAAATACTCTTACAGATGGACGCAAAAATAATATTTCATTAGCTATCTGAGCTTCCCTTAGTCCAGTCCAGTTAATACATAAAATTAATCATTATAGCTGGTGAGATGGAGAAAATATAGGACATATAGAAAAGAAAAGTTGATAGGACATGATGACTGAGCTGAAGAGAAAGAAAGAAAACAAAGATTATTTTATTCTTTTGTCCCTAGGAGTCATAAATCAAGAAAATAGTTGGAAATAAACTGAAAATTCAAAAGAGATTCAAGACTGGGTGTATAGACTTTAGAAGAAATCCTATAGAATGAATACTTAAGCCAAGGTATTGTTATGCAAAGGGTCTCTAGCATCACATGGTATAAGCATAAAATGAAGTTTAATTTGGGAATCAGGCAGAAAGGCGTCAAAGAACAGACAGCATCTCACTAGTTTCCCTAACACAAAGAGAAACGAACCTAATTGGTACATATCAAATCACACCATGAGAAGAGCTAAAAGCAAAGTACTTACAATAGTATTGAAAGAGAATTTGGACATGAGGTAAGAAACAATGCATTGACCATGTAACAATGGGAGCTTCTTGGTCAAGGTAACATTTCCTAAAGCAAGAGAGCTGATAAAGCTAAGCAGCTTGTAACAGGGAGAGGCAGTTTAGCTCCATTGAGCCAACCCTAATCCAATGACCTACTTACATGTTTATCTGTCAGAAGAGAAGAATGAATGAGCCTCCAGGGCTATCTAGCCCTGTCTCTCTGAGAGACTGGCAGGAGAAAGGAGCCAAAGACTGAATTTGCAATAGCCCTCTGTTTACTGAATGAGAGAAAGAAATAGCCACTAAAGAGGTCATGGAAAGGTGAAATTAGCCGCATGAATTATTGGCCTCTTAGCCAAAAGAGAGGAGGAATTTCAAGAGAAGTAGAGGATGGTGAAAACATCAAATGTTACTGATGTTCTAGAAAATGTATGACTAAAAAAATATGTTTAATGACAGTTAGTTGACCACACAATAACTACATTTAATGTCAAATAGTGACAACTTTTCTGTGGAAGCAGCAGAGAAATTACAGTAGGTAAAGAATTTTGTGGTTTCACCGCCACAAGACACAATTAACAATTTAGTGTATTCTTAAATATTTCTTGATATTTTAATTTTAATATTTTGAGGCCTGCATTTCAGTTTAATTTACATAGTATATGAATCCAAAAGCACAAACAGAATTTTATGTTTCAGAAATAGGAAACATAAATTTAGTTTGTCATTCTACTTAATCATCATTCAAACACAACTATTCTTCCAAGGCTAATTCATTTTTTATCCTCAGCAAATTTTATAAGTTCAGTTAATCAATCTTATTCCTGTTTTCCTCCCTCTTTATATCTTGAACTGAATTAGACCCCTATGTAATATCTTGAAAATAATTGCAGACAACAATTTATGAGAAATCATTACTTTAATGCTGGTACTTTCATTTTTCAAAGTCTATTCTCAGTTATTAGTTTACAGCCTACGATTTCTATCAAGATTCCATAATAGAGATTGCTTTGCTTATTTTTTATTAAAATACACAAGGCATTTGGATACTCTAGCCAGTCCAGCATCAAAACTTAACTAACGGAAGATTACCATTTGATAATATTTCATAAAGCTTAAGATATACATGAGAGGAAAGACAAGAGGTAAAGAGAAATTTTATGAAATATATTTACTAAAAAATGTTCTAAGTCAAAGGAGTTTCCAGTGGCGCAACTCAAATTAAAGTATATATTAATAGAATAGTAGAGAAAAGACAAGTACCTAAAAATTTAATGTAATAAATTGTTCAAGTTCTCTGACTCTGGTATCAGACAGATCTGGTGTCTATACTCATCTTTGATCTTTACTAACCTCTCTCAGCTTTAGAATCTTTGACATTATATATCAGGATAATTATTGACACCTCTAAGGTTGTTTGAAAATTTCAAGCAACGTGATATCTGTAATGTACGTAACTTATTAGAACGACAACCAAATTGATGAGTTATAATTATTATTACTATTATATTTATTGTTATTACTAGCTATGAAATGTTCAATGACATTTAAAAACAAAGCAATCACAAACAAAAAAATGCTTAATTATTGTATCTAGGATTCCATGTGTTTTTCTCTAAGTTCCTTGCATAACCAATGGTTGTTGTTTGAGACATTTTAGAAAAATTGTCATAAATTTTAGCATCTTTAAATTGGATCTTTATTGATGATCAGACAATGCAAGAAAAATCACAGAAGTATTTACTCCCAAGCTAATAGTCATAGTATATAGTCATATATTTTGAAAGGAGAAAATGAGAAAAATAATATACTTCATTACATTTTGATCACAAGTGGAAAATTTGCATCTTATAATTTCTTTGGTACTTTGGAAAGGAAAACAGCATACCTTGTTCCAGAGCATGTGGTGACATACTTGTGCGGCCTTAAAGCTGGAATTCAAAGTGTGATTAATCGGGGAGTTAGGTCATTTGGAACGATCACGTTTGATGCAAAGCCTTTGAATAGAGAAAGTTGTAGTGCCCAGATTGTTTCTTCCACACCGTGTTCCAGTTGCCGCCTGGGACTAGTTCTCGGAAGCTGACTGGAACTACTAGCAGATGAGTTCTACGGGGTGACTTGAAAATTTGCCTTGGAGCAGCCACAGTGTGTGCTTTCGATATCTGCCAAGCGTCAAAGAGTTTTGGCAAATCTGGCAGTTTCCTTTAGGTGAATTCGTACCCAAGTGGAATCAGGCAGCAATCTCTTGAAATAGAGGGTACACGCTGAGGAGACTAGTGAGCTTAATCGAAAGTGGGCTTAATCGGGAAGTTAGATCACCCTGAACTCTACTGCTCAATGCAAAGCCTTCGAATTGAGGAACTTCTATTCCGCAGACCTTCAGTGTCAGCAGGGAGCGCCGTTGCGTCCTGCATGAGACTTATCAGTTGGTGACTTGAATTGCTTGCACCAGAATTCTAAAAGGCGTCCTGAAAATAAAACTTAGTGTAGCTAAAGTCTGTGATTCCAACACCTGTGACGCGTGAGACACAAGTGGCACAACTGGCAGTTTCCTGGTGGTAAGTTCGTAGGAAGAGGGATTTGGCAGCAATGCCTTGAGAGAGAGTGTATTGCAGAAGGGAATCGAAATCTTTGTGCTCTTTACAATGATATGGTGTTTCACTGTAGAGAAACTCTCATTCTATTATAGACAGTTATCTGCCCCCAAATGCCCACCAAATACTTTTTCAATAGACTGTGTTCTATAATCCAGAAGACCCATGAATGATTTGCCGTTCATTTCGGGATGCGACGAAATGTCTGGGCCCACTCGCAAAATAATAATATCTCTCCAGAAACTGCGGTCCTCCCGAGAAATTCACGTCATCCATCTTGAATTGTACCACGTACTTTTCCCCACTCTCCTAGAAACACACATAAGGGAAATCAATTCTGTCATGAATGTACCTCTGTTTATGATGCGACTGGTTTTCCGTACCAGACAAATGTTTTGAAAAGCTCAAACCCGAGCCAGGGTCCATAAACGCACACTCCGTACTCACTGAATGCCTCAAAGCAGGTCTCAAAGCAGTGGCAGCCAGATTTCATTTCCAAACTACTTCTTTGTCACTCATGTGGCACAGTTTTCCTTGTAGAGTAGAGGTAAAGCATATTTTCAGGCAGCTGAAATCATTATGAGCCGTGATGTGAAATGTTGCTGTTGAGTTTTGCTTGCCCCCTGTGTCCTCACAAGCTGGATCATAACCGAACACTAAGTTTCTCAGAATGCATGTGTAAATAAAGGGCCATACCATGCCTTGTTCCAGAGCATGCAGTGACATGCTTGTATGGCCTTAAAGCTGGAATCCAAAGTGTGCTTAATCGGGGATTTAGGTCAATAGGAACCATCATGTTGATGCAAAGCCTATGAATCGAGGGAGCTGTAGTGCCCAGACTGTTTCTTCCGCACGGTGTTCAGGTTGCAGCCTAGGACTAGTTCTAGGGTGCTGACTGGAACTACTAGCAGACGAGTTCTACGGGGTGACTTAAAATTTGCTTTGTCTATAATAGAATGAGATTTTCTCTACAGAAAAACACAGTACCACTGTAAAGAGTACACAATTTTGAGTCTCTTCAGCGTATACACTCTCTCAGAAGGCATCGCTGCCAAACCCCTTTTCGTACGAACTTACCTCCGGGAAAGTGCCAGTTTAGCTCATTGTATGTCACACCTCGCAGGTGTTGGAAGCGCAGAAGTTGCCTCCACTGAGGGGAATATTAAGAATGCCTCTTAGAACTCTTCTGCATGCAATCCAAGTCACCAATCGATAAGTCTCATAGAGGATGTATCTCTCGCCAAAGCTGACAGTGAAGTTCTGTGGACTATCAATTCCTCTGTTTAAAGGCTTTGCATCAGCGGTAGGGTTCAGAGTGATCTAACTTCCCGATTAAGGACACTTTGGATCCTGGCTTAATGGTAATAAGTAGAGCCACTCTGCTATCTTTAAGGTAGAGAATCACAGAGTGAAAGTATCATTACAGCCCTTTGGGCAGTTCTGCCATCTTCCAGTAATTCACCAAAATGAACAACACAAATGGAAGGAGGAAAGGCACCTATTATATGTTCTCCTGGTATTTTAGAAAACATGGAGTTGTTTTTCTTGGCTACATACATGTGAATCTACAAGAAGGGTGATATTGCAGATATCAAGGAACGCCCTATAAACAGTTCCATTGCAAAACTGGAAGACTTTATAATGTTACCTAGTAACAGTATGCATTGTTGTAAACAAACAAGTTAAGGGTAAATTTCTTACCAAGACTATTAATGGACATATTGAACATATTAAGCACTCTAAGACTTGAGATCGCTTCCTGAGATGTACAAAGGAAAATGATCAAAAAA
>NW_024346235.1:0-13182 GCF_902729225.1 Pteropus medius | reverse complement strand
AGGAAGCCAAGGAGAATGGTACCTGTGATCAACTGAAGTGCCATAGAGCTCCACCCAGAGAAGCACATTTTGTGAGAATTAATTGAATGGAACCTGAGCTGCTGGAGCACAATCCTTATGAATTCATCACAAGATAGGTTGGAAAAAATAAAATACAAGACCTCTAATTAAGATGTCCTTTCCCCTCATAGAAATATTTAAAGTAAACCAACTGTTCTAATTCACTTGGTGATGTCTTTATTATTCAGGTTGAATGTTTTTTCCTTGCTGAAAGATATGAGGTGGTTTCCTGTGCTACAAAATACAGTCCATTGCTTAGGAAATGACATCTGTTGAATTACGGTAAAGATCAGAGAAAGTTGATCACTCCTAATTGTGTTATCAATAGCTGTGCTTTAAAGATTAGGAACTCACCTTAGAAACTTGCTACTTGAAAATAGATTGTTGAAAGTCCCCTGTTCTTTGTGAGTTACATTTGCTTCCACTGTTCTTGGAACACGCCTCAGAATGTCACAGTGTTTGTGATAATTTGGAAGTAGACTACCTTTTTTCTTTCAACCAGGGGAAGACATTTTTGTATAGCAGTTTACAAAATGCATTGCATTGTAAGCACTTTACATAATTTACTGATAAATCTTGGAATAAGTAGTGTTTTACCCATATTCCATAAAGGAAGCTGAGTCACATTTCACTTGCCCAAGGTTCCAGGTGTGCAGAAATTCAAGCCCAGGCAGTCTGGCTCCATAATCTGGTCTCAATTCCTAGTATTATATTGTGTCATATCAGTGGGAATATTTTAAAGATAATTTGTATAGTTCGGGTTATTCAGTTGCTTCCTGAATATTTTTACTTAGATATGATACATCTTAAAATCAACACAGTCAAAAGGGAGTTGACTATATCTCATCCTAGCTGCCTTCAGTTTTCTGTGATAGCTATAGCTACAGTATGTTTACTTGAAATAAAAACCTGATTTTTAGTATTCTCTTACCACTAATAAAAAAAAAAAAAGAAAGTGTCAGAACAGATTGAGAAATCACAGCTTCAGTCAGATGTTGGAAGTCTAAGGGAGAAGGAAGTTTAGTAACATTTAGAGAGGAGGCACAGCAGCCCAGTAGAAAGGTATGATGTTGAGCACTTGCTACAGTGACAGCAATTTCCTATAATGGTTGGTTGTTGAAGTACTTGAAATAGGCCTTTATAATTTCCTTGCAAGATGCTTTAACAGAATTAACATTCATTCATTTACAACATATTTAATATTTATGTTATTATTAAAGATATATTAACTGTTTTTTGAATAAACCATATTATGCCAGGCCATCTAACTTATCAAAAGGGAAAAACAGAGGACAACTAAGCTGTACATATTAGAGAAAACAAAGAATGAGTGAGAAAGAGTTCTGAACTTATTCCTAGAAGCTCACAAACCATTCTATTCTCAGTGAACCATGATGAGTAGAAAAAACTTAAAAGATTTACCTAATTATGATTGCTAATTGTACATCTAATTTTACTGTTTCAGTAAACATTAAACATTATAAATGTCTTTTTTTATGGATGTGGCTCTTTGGGCATTCATAATTACTTATGATTTTAAAGTTTATTTGGATTTGTCTAAGATAGGACATGGAATGCAGTTTTTGGATGGTACAGAAGAGTGGGAAGAGATTCCCATAGGTAATAATTATGACTAAAAGTGGGATGCATTAATTTTGAAGAAATGTCATGAAAATATATCTATATGAGGAGGAGAAGTTTTCCAGAATTGAATATTTAGTATTTCCTGGGTGTAGTGTGGATCACTTTTGTTACCATAACTGAATTTTTATAAAGATTCAGTACAAATTATCAGTAGAATGAAGGACATATTTTTATGAAAAATATTGAGCAAATAATAATTCAAGCTGAAATTAATTTCAAATCCAAGTTTACTGGTTTCTGGTGAAAATACCCACTGAGTAAACATCTACTCACCCTCTTCATTTCCTGAAACAATGGAGTACACAATGCAGTGATTGATGGCCACAGCAGAAATTACACCAATCCTAATCCCTGTGGTTGCAAATTAACTTAGTGGAGGAACTCTGCAGGTTTAGAGAAAATTAATAATTTTTTATTGTCTACTTTGCCATAATGGAGTCCTGAATTTCATAATAAAATTGTGTTAGATTATGTGTGCTTATTTGTTTAACACTATTTTCTGAAGTTTTTTAAGGAAGTATTACATTAAGACTCCAGCCCTAATACCATGCAAATGCTCCTTTAAGACTATCTTGTTGCCTCATTGTTTTTAATTTAAAATGGAACATACTACTCTACTACTTTATTATCTGCCAGATATCAGAAAAACTTCTTTTCACTTGTCTGTAATGCACCTTCTGGACTGAAAACAATAGATAGATACAATTTGCTACCTCAACTCTTGCTAAAGTAAAATGTTGCTATCATTTTGCTAATGTTATCATAGCATATGGCTTCCAAATGTTTCTTTCAGGTCTTTACTCATGCTTTATTATAAAGCTGTAACTGTACTATAAGTATTTGAAAAGATGGCATCTCAGAATTCATATTTATTTTGAATTTTCTGTTTCCGCTTAACTGTAGCCACATTATGTACCCATTACCATGCTCTATACTTAATTTCAAAAGTATATTTTCAACAATACATTGTTTTAATCTCAAAAATTTCAATTTCATTATATAGCATGGTCACTGGGTATCATAACTTTATTTTCAAAAATGAATGCAAATAATCTCTTTTATAATTCACAGACATTTATATTATCCAGTTTCAACAGATTTAGATTACTGAATACAAAATTTTAACAATGTCTCTGAGCATTTTTGTAATCTAGTCAATATAACCAATATGATTTGTAATAACCGTTAGCTTCAAAAAGTGATAAGATTATTCCTATTGTTATTTTTTTCACATGATCTTTTTCTCTTAATACTTTTAAAAATACCAACCTACATTTTAATCTTCATATGCTCATTTTTAATCCAGATTTCACTGAGCAATTACTTCGTGCCTACATAGAAACATTTTATAACAAAACCTGAGACACAAGTATAGTCGGGAAAATTAATTACATATAAGCTTTCATAAACATCTTATCCAAATCACTATGTTCCTTGGCACTATAGTCTATAAATTGATTGACTGAATGTAAAGCAATCTATCTTATTCATAGATGCTCCAACGCGTAATGGTGGTCCATATGTTAATTATATGGTCAATATATATATCTCAATTTACTTTACTCTCTCTTTTGTTTTCTGCCTTCCTTTGTTAACAGTATTCAGATATTGCTTGGATGATCATACTTTCTCCATACTTCCTCCATTACTAGAATATATGGTAGACACATTTCCTATCTCTGGCCAATGAGGACACTTTATTAATTCTCTTTGTTCAGTGTTCACTTGTGATAAATGTCTCATACAAAGTCAATGAAAGTAATGCCCAAAATGTTTAATGTTAACTAGAAAGGAAAAACATAAAGGTATTTATTTGGTTTCTTGTTTGTTGTTGTTATTGTTTGTTGGTTTGTTTTTGTTTTTTTGCTGTGCTTTTAAAGTTCATACTCTATGTGTAGGTTCTTCTTGATAATGATACCAACATAAATGAAATTACTTAGGGTTGAAAATAGATCCCCTGAACTTTGCCTAATATTTTAATTGCTGCTGTTCTTAAAGTTTGGTAAACATTATATCATTTAGAGACAAAAAATAAATTCTCTTTTATTTCTCCTTTATCTACAATTCCTATCCCTTCTGATCAAAGATTTCCAACTACTTTATGAAAAACATGTTTAGACGCTTCTTAAGTAAATTATCTGAGATAGCACAATGATATGCTATAAGCAAATTATTTAGTCATTGTCATAGTGTCAGCACACTGAACAAAGCATAATTTTGTTAACTTTGAACAAAAATAAGTGTAGGCTACCACCAGAAGGAAGGCACTTACACAAGTGACAATAAGGTTGGTTGCAGTGGACTGCTTTGCTTATGAATAGATCCACTGTATGACATTTTAGATTATAAAGAGACATTAAGATAATATGCTGTTGCTCACTTTGCTTAGTCGATGACCATGGTGATTCTGAAGGAGAAACCTGAAAAGGGTTAAAATTAGGCAGCTATGGAAACACAATATTCTCTAAAAAGGCCATCAATAATCTCCCCCTGCTAGTATTCCTACCTATGAGTCTCCCTCTACTCTTGCATGAAGGCCAGAGAGTGACTTGTTTCTAACCAATAGAAATTGGCACAGTCGATGGGATGTCACCTCAGTGATTACATAGATTCTATTTCCTTTGCTGGAATAAATGAAGTGAATACATGGAATTGTCTATATGACAGGATATTGAAGACAATGCGTGACCAACAGTGAGGAACTGAGGCCCTCAATCCAATATCCCAGAAGTAACTGAGTCCTACGAAAGCCACATTAGCTTGGAAATGTACCTTTCTCTAGTCAAGCCTCAAATGAGACCCTAGCAGTGGCCAATGCCTCATTGTCAACCTGTATGAGAATATGAAACAGAGAATACAGGTGACTAATTCCTAACCTACAGAAACGTCAAGATAATATATGTGTTTTTTAACTTACTGAGTTTGTGTTAATATTGATAGCTGCAATAGGTAGGCTTCAATATTAAGACCAATGAATTGCTAATTTGGGACAGATTAAATTGCATACTACTTAAGTTTGAAATAAGAAAACATATGTTAGTCATATTCTGGAATAAGTTTCATAAACAATTTCTTTTTTGTAGAATTAGACATTGCTTAAATTTTTTATTTGTCTGAATTATTACTATGTGAGATAAGAGCTAGTTTTTTTGCTTTCCATATTTATTTTATTGATCATTATAAAGTACAGAAATATAAAGACTGTAGCCAAAGAACTTTCAGCTTTACCATAAAAACATGCCATCTTTTATTTCAAACTTTAAAATTAGTATTTCATGTGTATTTTTCTACATTATGGATAGAAATGATTAATATCAGACAAATTAACTGTCATAATTGAAGAAGGAATTTAAATCCAATTCATACTCCTAAAAACATTTAAAATTCTATTTGTTAGTATATATTTAAAACAGATTTACTTCTAGACAAAATATCTCATTTACCTTTGTCTTAATTGTTCCAACATATTTCTTTCTACCAGAATCAAAATAGACCATATAAATGCAATTTTCTGCAGGCTAGAATTATATGAGTCTCTATGATAGCGAGCATTAGATGACCAAATTTTAATTCTTTTCTATTTATTGCGAGGCAGGACACTTTTTATTTTGGTTTATGCCCTGTAAAGTACCAGTTACATGACTGGGGCATATTACATATTCCTTTTGGAATAACATATAATTTAAATACAAAATAAGGAAAAAGAAGTCAAGATTTGTAAAATCAGATGGCAGAGAGGATAGAAAGATAACAAAATTGCATAGAATGAACTGAACATAAATTCATAGAGAAAGTGGTTGAAATAAAGAATTGGACACTGCATGTTCTTTTTAATAAGAGTAACTTCTATACAGTAAGGCAAGTTCAGGGAGATCGAGTGGAAACTAAATTCCAAATTTTATGTGAATTCCATAAACTTAATATTTGGCAAGCAATGGAAGTTTTCTTTTTAAAGCATCATCTGACTTGGTTTGATCTACGGGCTTGATCAATGAGCTTCCTGGTAATTTATAAGTCTTAGAGTACACTATCTCAAAAGTATTTTCCAGTTCTACCATTCTGAATGTTATATAATGTGATTTACCATTTCCTCTTTTCTTTCTGTTGAATACAATCTAAGTCTATTGATTAATTTCAGATTAGAATTATGGCCAAATAAAGGATTTCTTAAAAAACTAAAAAATATCTTTCTCTTGCTATTAATTCATGTAGCTGTAATTCATTATCTTATAATAAACAATGCATTATCAACACTCTTCCAATGAACTTTCTAACACCTAATGTAAAACAAGTAGCTACTGAGTGTCTGAAATTCAAGAATTTTACTTTTTAAAGCTTGATTTACTGCTAATATAATTGAGAAAAAACTTGTTACAATAAAAGAGGCACTTGACACAGGTAGTGAAACTATACAGCTTTAGTGATGAAGCCTAAGAGTCAAAAGATCACCTGGATTCCCACTGTCCAGAAAAGGACTGCTAAAATTATGCTAGAGGAAATGGTTATATCTTAAACAGATATGGACCTAGAACATTGCAGAGACAGATGGTTTCATATTTTAAAGATGTCTTCCTGAGAGGACTTCGCCAGAAACTCTTCCACAAAGCTTATCTGAGTTGGGTTTGATGCCCATGTTGCTGACATATCCCTGATGGCAGCATTAGCTCTTGTTTTCCCCCCAAGAACAACACTCGGGGCGTTATTGGCAATTTTACATAAATTCTGCAAATTTTGAATGAAATTAATAATTACTTAAATTAAAACTTAAAGGGAAGACAGGATCATAAATCAATTAAACTCTCTGTTTTAATAGATGTCATTTTAAATTTTATTACTTCATTATCTCACTATTTGCACTGTCCTCACCTCCCCTAAATTGCACATCTAAAACAGCTGCATACTTTTAATGAGTAATGAACTTTGTTTTTTAGAGTAGTTCTGTTTTCAAGTAAAATTGAGCCCAGTAGAGGGTTCAATGTGCATGACCCACCTCCACTTACCCTTAGTATTAATATCTTATATTAATATGGCCCACTTGACACAATTGATGATCCAATATTGATACATTACTAACTGAAATACACATTACACACGAGACTTCAATCTTTGTGATGTATGTGGTACTGTATTTAGAAGCATGCATAGACATATGTCCAACATTATGGTATCATACGGGGAAGTTTTGGTAACAAAATAAAATCTCCTGTTCATCTGTTCACCTTCCAATAACCAGAAACTACGGTCACTAATTATTTTACTCTCAGTATAATTTGTCCTTATCAAAATATAAATAGTTTAATAAAATAGTAAGTAAATAACATTTTTGGAATGGGATCTTTCCTTAACCAGACATAATTTAGATTCCCACATATCTTCGAGTGGCGTCACAATTTTCAGTGATGAATCATATATATAGTAAGGGTTTAAAACAGGGTCTTGGAACTTACAATGTGCCCTAATTGAGTGTCTGAAAGCAGGTCTAAAAGCAGAAGCAGCCGGCGATCATTTCAAAACCTCTTCGTTGTCACTCATGTGGCACAGGTTTCCTTGGTAGAGTAGACGTCAAGCACTTTTTCACGCACGTGAAGTGGCTATGAAGCATGATGCGGAATGATGCCGTTGAGATGTGCCTGCTACGCGTTCATCAGCAAGGTGGATCCTTAACTGAACGAAAGACGATACTGTGTTAAATGTAGCTCCGTCTAGGATGAGACTTGTTTTCTGGACCCAGAATCTAGTTGGAAGACCAGTTTTCGATGCACGGTCCTCCAACACGCACTCGGTACTCATTGCATCCACTGGACCTAAAACCATGGAGCCCCGTGGCTCATTTCCAAACCGGCCCTCTGCGAGCTCATTTTCATGCCAGTGCAATGTTTACGAATCACGATGAGAAGTATTCCTCACGAGGTTTGTTCGCGAACCGCGTTCTGAGCAACGCAGATCCACAGATGAGCATTAACCAGGATTAGAAATTCATAGGCACATTCGGAGCACTCCTGTATTTTGTGGAGAGGCGATACTGACGCAGCGGTGGCGCCCTTGAACTTCAGCGTCAGCTTTGGCGAGAGATGCGTCCTCCGGGAGACTTCTCGGTTGGTGACTCGGATTGCATGCAGTCCAGTTGTAAGAGGCATAGCGAAGATTCCCCCAGTGGAGGCAAGGTCTGCGCCTCTGAAGCCTGCGAGGCATGAAACAGAAAGGGCTAACTGGCACCTTCCTCGAGGTAAGTTCGTACGAAGCGCGAATTGCAGGCGATGCCTTCTGAGAGCGTGTATACGCTGAGGATTCTCGAAATTGGGTACTCTTTAATACGGTCCTGATTTCCTTCTGTACAGAATAGCTCATGCTATTAGAGACAGGTACTTGCCCCATAATGGTCCCCAGGTCTTTCTGCGAGTGACCGTGTTCCATCATCTAGGAGAACCACTAATGAACTGCTGCTCGTTTCGGGACGCGCAGAGATGGAGGCCGCGCACAAAATCTCAAGTACATAGCAACTGTGCTCCTACGGAGGGATTCATGTCATCCAGTGTGAATTGCAGCACAGCTCCTTACCCCACTGTTCAAGAAACTCGAATAACTGAAATCGATTCTCTCACGAACGTGCCTGCTCATGAGCGCCTTGTTTGCGGTACAGGACATGATTCGAACAGCTCGAACCGAGCCAGGGTCCTTGAACTTACAGAGTGCCCTCATTGCATGTCTGAAAGCAGATCTTAAGCCGTGGCAGGCGCATCTCATTTCCAAAAGACTTGGTTGTCACTCATGTGGCACAGGTTTCCTTGGCAGAGTAGAGCTCACGAACTTTCTAACGCACGTGAAGTGGCTATGAAGCATGATGCGGAATGATGCCGTTGAGTTGGGCCTGCTACGCGTTCCTCAGCAAGGTGGATGCTTAACGAAACAGGAGCTGTGATTCGGAGTCCGTGTGGAAATACAGGGCCATACCGTAACTTGCTGCAGAGGCTGCCCTGACACTCTGGTGCAGCCTTTCATCTGGACTTCAACGTGTGCCTCATGTGAAGTTAGCTCCCTCGGAACCTCCACCGGTATTCCCGGCCCTCGCTTTGAGCACCTTCTAGTGCACACTGTTTCCTCCACATGGAGTTGCGTTTGCATCCTGTAACGTGTTCCTGGCTGTTGAGTGCAATTACTTGAAGACAGATCCAAGAGGCGAACTGAAAGTTGGCCTTAGAGCAGCCACCTCCTGTGCTGCCGATAGCTGCCAAGTTGAAGGAGATTGGGCAAAACTAGCTGTATCCTCAAGGTAAATACGTATCAAGCGGGATCGGGCAGCAATCCCTTGAAACAGACGGTACGCGCCAAAGAGACGAGCAATCGTTGTGTTCGTCAGTAAAGGACCGTGCAAGAATCTCAGTATGTTCGGCGCACTGCGATGCAAATGGTGACGGAGCTCTTCGGAAGTGCCTGTGGGCCGTCATCCAAAATTCCATAGCAGGACTTACTGCTAGTCCTGGTACACGCGGTGACGCCTGAAGCCGCACTTGGAATGAGAGCTACGAGGCGACTCCGGTCCTACCCTTCGTTCAGGTCTTACGTGTGGAAGTGGAGCGTGCTCCTTTCCTCTCTGGTTTCGACCCATGTGAAACGAAAGACGATTCTGTATTGAATGCAGCTCCGTCTAGGATGAGACTTGTTTTCTGGACCCAGAATCCAGTTGAAAGACAGTTTTCGATGCCCGGCCTTCCAACACGCACTCGGTACTCTTTGCATCCACTGGACCTAAAACCGTGGAGCCCCGTGGCTCATTTCCAAACCGGCCCTCTGCGAGCTCATTTTCATGCCAGTGCAATGTTTACGAATCACGATGAGAACTATTCCTCACGAGGTTTGTTAGCTAACCGCGTTGTGAGCAACACAGATCCACAGATGAGCATTAACTAGGATTAGAAATTCATAGGCACATTCGGAGCACTCCTGTATTTTGTGGAGAGGCGATACTGACGCAGTGGTGGCGTCCTTGAGCTTCAGTTTCAGCTTTGGCGAGAGATGCGTCCGCTGGGAGACTTCTCGGTTGGTGACTCGGATTGCATGCAGTCCAGTTCTAAGAGGCATTGCGAAGATTCCCCCAGTGGAGGCAACGTCTGCGCCTCCGACGCCTGCGAGGCTTGAAACAGAAAGGGCTAACTGGCACCTTCCTAGAGGTAAGTTCGTACGAAGCGGGAATTGCAGGCGATGCCTTCTGAGAGCCTGTATACGCTGAGGATTCTCGAAATTGAGTACTCTTTACACCGGTACTGATTTCCTTCTGTAGAGAATAGCTCATGCTATTGGGACCCCATAATGGTCCCCAGTTCTTTCTGCGAATGACCGTGTTCCATCATCTAGGAGAACCACTAATGAACTGCTGCTCGTTTTGGGACGCGCAGAGATGGAGGCCGCGCACGAAATCTCAAGTACCTAGAAACTGTGCTCCTACGGAGGGATTCATGCCATACAGTGTGAATTGCAGCACAGCTCCTTACCCCACTGTTCAAGAAACTCGAATAACTGAAATCGATTCTCTCACGAACGTGCCTGCTCATGAGCGCCTTGTTTGCGGTACAGAACACGATTCGAAAAACTCGAACTGAGCCAGGGTCCTTGAACTTACAGAGTGCCCTCATTGCATGTCTGAAAGCAGTTCTTAAGCAGTGGCAGGCGCATCTCATTTCCAAAAGACTTGGTTGTCACTCGTGTGGCACAGGCTTCCTTGGCAGAGTAGAGCTCACGAACTTTCTCACGCACATGAAGTGGCTATGAAGCATGATGCGGAATGAGGCCGTTGAGTTGTGCCTGCTACGCGTTCGTCAGCAAGGTGGATGCTTAACTGAACAGGAGCTGTGATTCGGAGTCCGTGTGGCCATACAGGTCCATACAGTAACTTGCTGCAGAGGCTGCCCTGACACTCTGGTGCAGCCTTTCATCTGGACTCCAACGTTTGCCTCATCGGAATTTAGCTCCCTCGGAACCAACACCGGTATTCACGGCCCCCGATTTGAGCACCTTCTAGTGCACAGACTGTTTCCTCCACACGGGGTTGCGTTTGCATCCTGTAACGTGTTCCTGGCTGTTGAGTGCAATTACTTGAAGACAGATCCAAAATCGAACTGAAAGTTGGCCTTAGAGCAGCCACCTCCTGTGCTGCCGATAGCTGCCAAGTTGAAGGAGATTGGGCAAAACTAGCTGTATCCTCAAGGTAAATACGTATCAAGCGGGATCGGGCAGCAATCGCTTGAAACAGACGATACACGCCAAAGAGACGAGGAATCGTTGGGTTCGTCAGTAAGGGACCGTGCAAGAATCTCAGTATGTTCGGTGCACTGCGATGCAAATGGTGACGCAACTCTTCGGAAGTGCCTGTGGGCCGTCATCCAAAATTCCAGAGCAGGACTTACTGCTAGTCCTGGAACACGCGGTGACGCCTGAAGCCGCACTTGGAATGAGAGCTACGAGGCGACTCCGGTCCTACCGTTTCGTTCAGGTCTTACGTGTGGAAGTGGAGCGTGATCCTTTCCTCTCTGGTTTCGACCCATGTGAAACGAAAGACGATTCTGTATTGAATGTAACTCCGTCTAGGATGTGACTTGTTTTCTGGACCCAGAATACAGTTGGAAGACCAGTTTTCGATGCACGGCCCTCCAACACGCACTCGGTACTCTTTGCATCCACTGGACCTAAAACCGTGGAGCCCCGTGGCTCATTTCCAAACCGGCCCTCTGCGAGCTCATTTTCATGCCAGTGCCATGTTTACGAATCACGATGAGAACTATTCCTCACGGGGTTTGTTAGCTAACCGCGTTGTGGGCAACACAGATCCACCGATGTGCATTAACTGGGATTAGAAATTCATAGGCACATTCGGAGCACTCCTGTATTTTGTGGAGAGGCGATACTGACGCAGCGGTGGCGTCCTTGAGCTTCAGTTTCAGCTTTGGCGAGAGATGCGTCCGCTGGGAGACTTCTCGGTTGGTGACTCGGATTGCATGCAGTCCAGTTGTAAGAGGCATTGCGAAGATTCCCCCAGTGGAGGCAACGTCTGCGCCTCCGACGCCTGCGAGGCTTGAAACAGAAAGGGCTAACTGGAACCTTCCTAGACGTAAGTTCGTACGAAGCGGGAATTGCAGGCGATGACTTCTGAGAGCCTGTATACGCTGAGGATTCTCGAAATTGGGTACTCTTTACAACGGTACTGATTTCCTTCTGTAGAGAATAGCTCATGCTATTAGAGACAGGTACTTGCCCCATAATGGTCCCCAGGTCTTTCTGCGAATGACCGTGTTCCATCATCTAGGAGAACCACTAATGAACTGCTGCTCGTTTCGGGACGCGCAGAGATGGAGGCCGCGCACGAAATCTCAAGTACATAGAAACTGTGCTCCTACGGAGGGATCATGCCATACAGTGTGAATTGCAGCACAGCTCCTTACCCCACTGTTCAGGAAACTCGAATAACTGAAATCGATTCTCTCACGAACGTGCCTGCTCATGAGCGCCTTGTTTGCGGTACAGGACACGATTCGAAAAACTCGAACCCAGCCAGGGTCCTTGAACTTACAGAGTGCCCTCATTGCATGTCTGAAAGCAGATCTTAAGCAGTGGCGGGGGCATCTCATTTCCAAAAGGCTTGGTTGTCACTCGTGTGGAGCAGGTTTCCTTGGCAGAGTAGAGCTCACGAACTTTCTCACGCACGTGAAGTGGCTATGAAGCATGATGCGGAATGATGCCGTTGAGTTGTGCCTGCTACGCGTTCCTCAGCAAGCTGGATCCTTAACTGAACAGGAGCTGTGATTCGGAGTCCATGTGACAATACAGGGCCATACCGTAACTTGCTGCAGAGGCTGTCCTGACACTCTGGTGCAGCCTTACATCTGGACTCCAACGTGTGCCTCATGTGAAGTTAGCTCCCTCGGACCCTCCACCGGTATTCACGGCCCTCGCTTTGAGCACCTTCTAGTGCACAGACTGTTTCCTCCACAAGGGGTTGCCTTTGCATCCTGTAACGTGTTCCAGGCTTTTGAGTACAATTACTTGAAGACAGATCCAAGAGGCGAACTGAAAGTTGGCCTTAGAGCAGCCACCTACTGTGCTGCCGATAGCTGCCAAGTTGAAGGAGATTGGGCAAAACTAGCTGTATCCTCAAAGTAAATACGTACCAAGCGGGATCGGGCAGCAATCTCTTGAAACAGAAGGTACACGCCAAAGAGACAAGCAATCGTTGTGTTCGTCAGTAAGGGACCGTGCAAGAATCTCAGTATGTTCGGCGCACTGCGATGCAAATGGTGACGGAGCTCTTCGGAAGTGCCTGGGGGCCGTCATCCAAAATTCCATAGCAGGACTTACTGCTAGTCCTGGTACACGCGGTGACGCCTGAAGCCGCACTTGGAATGAGAGCTACGAGGCGACTCCGGTCCTACCCTTTCGTTCAGGTCTTCCGTGTGGAAGTGGAGCGTGCTCCTTTCCTCTCTGGTTTCG
>NW_024346234.1:0-301 GCF_902729225.1 Pteropus medius | reverse complement strand
CACATTATAAATAGTTTATGTTCTTTTAGTCTTGCATGTGATTTATTTTTAGCTTTTCAGATAAAAGGGGGGCTCCATGAATGTAAGGTGTGTATCTTCTGTGTATAACATAGCACCTAGAACTCAGTAATATCTGTTGAATGAATAAAGCTAGAATTATTAGACCTTCGAGCTGCCCTTCAGTTTGCGTGAAATGGAATCCCTTGGGAAAACTTAGCTTTTGGAATTTCCTCACAGACATGACAGGAAAAAAAGTATAACTATACCAAATCTCCAAAATAATTTTCTAAAAGTCAGAATA
>NW_024346233.1:0-481 GCF_902729225.1 Pteropus medius | reverse complement strand
TTTACAGCCCCCTCTGACAAGCCATCACCAGAATGAATACAGACTTATAAATCCATCTGGCAAACGGGACCAGGCTATGTGAGAGGGTTTGCAAACTCCAGGCCTTTGGGAACCAGACAGGAAATAGATAAGAAAAATGGTCCAGGTACAAAGGAGTGGCCAGCGGTGGGGACAGTGACTACGTGGGGGTCAAATGTCTTGTCTAAACGGTCGGCCAGTGGCCAAACATGCCAACTGCTGCCCTTCTATTTACCATCTAATTTTCATGGAGAGGCCCGAAATCCAGATTTGCATATGAAATGCCCAGACCGTTAAACCTCGGTTTAGGTCGCAGTCAATACACCTGCAGGGCAGCTACGGCATCAAGGCCATCGGTTTGTTTCTTCCGTGTAACGTGCGGATGGGCCGCCTCCAAGCCCCGGCTTGGTGTCTACCGTGAGGAAACACAATAAAGGTGGCAAAGGGAAACGAGATGGAAGCC
>NW_024346232.1:0-403 GCF_902729225.1 Pteropus medius | reverse complement strand
CCACGTGCAGACTGAGCCCGACTGGCAGACGCGGCGTCCCGCCCGGCCCCGCCGGGCGCGCTTCCAGCCGCTGTCCATCCCTAACGTGCTCACCCACGCTGACCGCCCAGCACCTGCCATGTGCCCTCGCACCGTTCTTCCTGTGCGCGGATGACCACAGCACACGAAGCGAAACCTCTGTCTCTGAGGGCTTGCATTCTAGCGAGGAGGGAGAGCCAAGACAGACACGGACACAGACACAGACACAGACACGCACGCACACGCTGCTCCGTACAGCGGGATAATAAAGTGCTGCAGATGTACAGGGGTTGCCGAAAGAAAACTCCTGTCCATCAGGCAAGCCATCGGCATTTCGAAATGCTTCTGCAGACCTTCCGCAGAAAGACTCCCTTCGAAACCGTGA
>NW_024346231.1:0-301 GCF_902729225.1 Pteropus medius | reverse complement strand
TCACTGACACTTTGAGCTCCTAGAGGTACAAACTACGTCCCATTCGTCTCTGTATGCTCTTGCAGGGTTCAGGGCCACCCACGGACAGCGTACCCAGGGATGCTTTGGCCCCTGCGTCCATGGCGGCCGTCACCCGCCGGAAAGAGTTCAATTGGGAGACACTGCAGACAGCTGTGGTTCTGAATTCGGCCTCCGTGCCTTAGGAGCTTTGGGATCAGCTCTTTGAGCCTTTCATTTCTTCATTTTGAATGCGTCCACGGGGACCATTACGACCATCCCAGGCAGAAAGGTGAGGGAGAGG
>NW_024346230.1:0-2329 GCF_902729225.1 Pteropus medius | reverse complement strand
ACAGAGCAACAGTCATACAAAAACAACGGGACTAATGTAAGACGCAAACCAAAGATGTATCACCCGGTTGACGAGCAAGAATTGCAATTTCTTTCGGTACTCTCTGAGTGCTGACTGATTTCCCATAATATAGCAAAGGAAGGGATAAATTGTTGACTGCACTTCTGCCGAAGGAATTCCGGCATTCGAACAGCAGTTTCCTTTGTGCGTGCCGCATACTTTCTACAATTTGTACAGTTTTTCGATCTCTTCGTACTGGCAAATGGTGAACCGGAGTCTGAAAACATCATCACACATCCATCCTCAGTGCAGTCTCCTGTCATTTCACCATATACGCTCTCCTCCAGGACACAGAAGCCTAAACTCGCTTCGTACGAAATTCTGCAGTGAAACCTCCCGGGTTTCCAGGTTCAGTTGCCCACTTTGCTGATCCTGGAGGATTCTCGCTTTCATTGAGTATGTCCAATTACCAAGACGCTTCTCAGAACAATTCTGCAGCCCATTCGATATGCCTGTATATCACTCAGCTAAGCGGACGTTTCCCGAGCCGCGTTTCCAACAGAAGCTTTCATAGTGGATGCGCGTCTTTCCACAGTCTTTGCCTCAGTATTACTCGTCAGAGTGGTCAAACTTCTGAATGAAGTATATTTCCATCCCTCATGAAGACTGCCAAGCAGGTCAGTGTCCGTCTCAGTCCTTTGGAGACGGCTACATTTTCCACATGGTGTAGCAAAGATGTATGGACCCGCGCGTCTGAGGACACAGATTCCTAACACAACGTCCCCGGAATGATTTCCCTTCAAATGACCCTTCGACACTACAGGTCTCACTCTGTGGCTTGCTGATTCCCCTGGCACAGAACGAAGGCTGTATACGAAATCTGTGTGTGTGCCGCTTCTCCCAACTTCCAAGAGGTGCTCCTGTCTTGCTACCTGTTCCTGCTGTCCAGGGGGCATCGGGGGCAGACCGCAAGCTCAAGAGCATGGCATTCAAGTCAGTTTCCAGCGGCACATCGGTGCTGAGAACTGCGCACGTCCAAACAGATCTACAGTAATGGCAGACTGGGACAGAGCAACAGTCATATCCAAAACAACGGGACTAAGGTCAGACGCAAACCAAAGATGTATCACCCGGTTGACGAGCAAGAATTGCAATTTCTTTCGGTACTCTCTGAGTGCTGACTGAGTTCCCATAATATAGCAAAGGAAGGGATAAATTGTTGACTGCACTTCTGCAGAAGGAAATCCGGCATTCGAACAGCAGTTTTTTTTGTGCGTGCCGCATACTTTCTACAATTTGTACAGTTTTTCGATCACTTCGTACTGGCAAATGGTGAACCGAAGTCTGAAAACATCATCCCACATCCTTCCTCGGTGCAGTCTTCTGTCTTTTCACCATATACGCTCTCCTCCAGGACACAGAAGCCTAAACCCGCTTCGTACGAAATTCTGCAGTGAAACCTCCCGGGTTTCCAGGTTCAGTTGCCCACGTTGCTGCTCCTGGAGTATTCTCGCTTTCATTGAGTATGTCCAATTACCAAGTCGCTTCTCTGAAGAATACTGCAGCCCATTCGACATACCTGTATATCACTAAGCCAAGCGGAAGGTTACCGAGCCGCGTTTCCTAACAGAAGCTTTTATAGTGGATGCGCGTCTTTCCACAGTCTTTGCCTCAGTATTACTCGTCAGAGTGGTCAAACTTCTGAATGAAGTATATTTCCATCCCTCATGAAGACTGCCAAGCAGGTCAGTGTCCATCTCAGTCCTTTGGAGACGGCTTCGTTTTCCACATGGTGTAGCAAGGATGTATGGACCCACGCGTCTGAGAACACAGATTTCTACCACATCGTGCTGATTTCTCTGGCACAGAACGAAGGCTGTATACGAAATCTGTATGTGTGCCGCTTCTCCGAACTACAGACAAGGTGCCCCTGTCTTCCTAGCTGTTCGTGCTGTCCAGGGGTCATCGGAGGCAGACCGCAAGCTGAAGAGCATGGCATTCAAGTCAGTTGCCCAGCGGCACATCGGTGCTGAGAACTGCACACTTCCAAACAGATCTACAGTAATGGCAGACTGGGACAGAGCAACAGTCATACAAAAACAACGGGACTACGGTCAGACGCAAACCAAAGATGTATCACCCGAATGAGGAGCAAGAATTGCAATTTCTTTCGGTACTCTCTGAGTGCTGACTGATTTCCCATAATATAGCAAAGGAAGGGATAAATTGTTGACTGCACTTCTGCCGAAGGAAATCCGGCATTCGAACGGCAGTTTCCTTTGTGCGTGCCGCATACTTTCTACAATTTGTACAGTTTTTCGATCTCTTC
>NW_024346229.1:0-570 GCF_902729225.1 Pteropus medius | reverse complement strand
ATTCTATAACCCTGGTGATCAAGAAAATGTAGTTATTGGCTTGCTGAATGCTCACTGTGTGATAGGCCCTCTAGTGTGTATTTTATTTAGATTATATCTTTTAACTGCAGGATGACCCTGTGAGTAAACAGAACCCCATTTTACACATTAACAAATAAGCTCAGAAAATTAAGTTATATGCGCAAGGTCACTCAAATAATAATAACCTTGGAAATGGAATTTGAATCTAGTTCTATATAATGCCAATTCTCTTTTTAGAGTAAAAGAAACATGAATACGAAGTCACTGCTTTTTGCTCTCACAGTGACACCAAGGACACCTTTTTACAAGGCCTGAGGAACATGACCTAAACCTTGCATGGCTAGGGGTGTGCCAGCAAGTTCCTTCACATTCCTTATCTGTTATAGATATATAGCTTTGACCATGACGATTTCTAAACCCTTCTGGAAGCCATTTATGTTTTCAGTTTTAACAAATTCCCAGAGTTTCTCTGAAGTGACATGTGGCTGATACAGCCTCGGAGTAGATGACCAAGTCCATTGCATTTTCAGCCTCATACCCTCTCCATTC
>NW_024346228.1:0-885 GCF_902729225.1 Pteropus medius | reverse complement strand
CTTAAGTAAAATTATCATGACACTGGATGGCTAGCGAAAGGTTATATTTTATTATAAATGTAACCAGAAATATTTCTGAATATCTATTTTTGTCAAATAGTATGCTGGGCTTATAAAACTGCTTAAGTTGCTGCCCTTGGATAGTTTATAGTCAAGGTGAGAGAAAAGATACAAACATATGAAATGTTTATTGAACAAACAAAGTAATGAAGTATGGCCTACTATGTCATATAGTTTCATGTATTTGCCATTAGCCAACCCCCTCGTTATTCAGTCAACTAAAGACAACAGCATGTTAAAGAAGTGAAAATAATTCCATAAGGAGGGCAAGAAAAAGAGAGTAGAGACGAGGCCATGAGAAGATGAATGTCCCACCACTCACATTTAATAAGTAGATGTTAATTTGGACCAGGTTCTTGTTTTATATATAAATTTTTCTTCAGTCCAACACTTCCTCCCCTCATCTCCCAGGGCTAAACTTAATCCTAGAATAGCCCAGCGAGTATTAGCAAGCACCTCTATAACAAGAATCCTGAACTCTGTGAGATGGGGGATATTTGGGGACACAGGAGTAAACCACAATCCAGTGGTGACTCAGGGCAGTTGAATAGCAGAGGGTGGAAAGCTTTAGGAAAAAGGAAGAGATCTCAGGAGTGAAATTGTTCAGAGAGGGACATGGGAAAATGCTACAAACATCACCTAATCTGCAATTTTGTAATCCTAGAAACAATCCAAGTGACAGTGAAAAATCACTCCCATATTCTGCTGGAAATGGACATAAATGTTATAATTCTTTAGTAAGGATACCATCTTTAGCTCCCCCTCAGTGAGATGTATTATCCCTTCTCCAGGTTAATTCAAGTCCCACCAAATGTCAGCCCATCC
>NW_024346227.1:0-401 GCF_902729225.1 Pteropus medius | reverse complement strand
GTATGGAAAGTTAGCCCAATGTCTGGTAAGTATCCAATAAATGTTAGTTAATAATAATAATAATGTAAATGTCTATCTGCCTTTCTCAGATGACTGTAGTGGTGGGCATCCCTGAAGCAGAAGAATAAACTAAATGACTTTTCAGGAACCTTCCCAGGCTTTCAGTTGAAATGACCTTTGGAAGAGCGGGGATCACCACAAATACTTACTACCTGACCAGTTATCTGCCAAACTGCCCCTGATTTACATGAACAAGGATCTAACGGCAAGGCCCAGGGTGACTTCGATATTCATAGCTATATGGAGTCCATCACTTACCCATATCTGCTTTTTTTTCCCCCCAAGGTCAATTTCTTCATCTTCCTGAAAATTCTCAAACTTCTCATTTCTAAGCTCAAAGC
>NW_024346226.1:0-328 GCF_902729225.1 Pteropus medius | reverse complement strand
CCACGGATTGGAGACATGCTGCCACTGGAAGAGTACATGCTGATGAATTCTTTCAGATGCCAAGCTCAAGACGATGGATGTCAAAACACATTTCCCCCACTATGTTGCTACGGCAAAGGGGCACATGAGAAACAGAGGTACAGATCTGTTAGTCAGGGATGGAAAACCCACCATGTCACACACATCCCAGTAAGATGTTGTTCAAAACATGTATCTATGACCTGATTCGGGAGAACTGCAACTTCTCTCAGTACATACTTAGAGGGCCGCCTTACTTCACAGCATCCACCAATTACAGCACCATAGCGATGAGCGCACTTCTGGATTA
>NW_024346225.1:0-698 GCF_902729225.1 Pteropus medius | reverse complement strand
CCTGGAGCAGCATGTTTAGAAGGACTTAGGTAAAGTCCAAGCGCAGGAGGAAAGAGTATTGAGTTGGGTTCGTGATGTCTGCCAGATATGAGAAAGGAGGAATTACAAAATGCGTGCCTCTACTGCCCTTAGGGAACAAGTCTACTTCCTACTAGTTAATTTTAAAGGCTGCACAACGTAGTGGATGATCTGGAGGTTTTGACTAGAATGCTGAATTTGAACGCTCCACTGCAAAGTGATTACAGAGTTTTATTCAAATCTCTTATTCTCTTGGAGCTTTGGCATCACTGGTTATGAGGTGAGCATGGTGGTCCTCCCTCTCCTTATGTCTCCAGATTCTTGTGGTAGTTGAGAATACGGTCACGAAAGTATTTTACAAACCACGAAACAATATATGAATGTGTGATGTTCCCATATAGAACCCTGACCTCAGTGATCATCCAATAAGTGGAAATAGAGACTCTGATTTTTAAAAAGACATACTATTACCAAAAACTGGCAGGGCACTTGTCATAGATAAATCATAGCCTCAGACCAAGACCATATTCTTGGTCTGAGGCTATGATTTATCTATGACAAGAGAAATATTCACATTTGGCCATCATAGACCCATTAACTTGGACACTTTTCAGCAGTGAAGACCATCCAGTCCAGAAAATAATTATTCTGTCACTGATCTTACTCACTGGTAAATACAT
>NW_024346224.1:0-1091 GCF_902729225.1 Pteropus medius | reverse complement strand
GCTGTGAGTCCCGCTGCAGCCTTTCTCCCCGCAGGAGTCGGGGTCCGGCCGCTCAGAGCCACGCGGGGCCTCCGGGACGGGCAGAGGGTGGACGGGCGCAGAGATGACCGGGATTCCCTTGGCGGTCCGGAGCAGGTCACCTGCTCCGCTGTTTCGGCATCTCATCTCTGAAATGGGCATGGCGGCTGACCTCACAGCCAGCAGGGTCCAGTCACTGGACAGCAGCGGAGTGACTTTCCAGATGTCCATGTCCAAGATCAGTGCCAGACTTCAAAATTACAGGAGGATGTTTCCCGGAATCTCACGTGTGTGTGTCCGTACGTGTGCATGTGTGTGCATGTGTGTGCATGAGTGTCCATGTGCACACACGTGCACACACGTACACGTGTGCATGCACGCTCATATTTTTGCATGTGCGTGCATGTGTGTTGCTTGTGTGTGCATGTGTGTTGCATTGCGTTTGCACATGTGCATGTGTGCATGCATGTGAATTGTGTGTGCATGTGTACCTGTGTGCATGTGCATGTGTGTGTGCTCATGCACACACGATTTTGTGTGTGCACGTGTCGCATTGTGCGCACGTGTGCACGTGCACACGTGCTGCGTGTGTGCATGTGTGTGCATGCATGTGTTTGTGTGCGCGTTGCACACACATGTTGCATGTGTGTGCGTGTGCGCGTGTGTGCAAAATTCGTGAGCGACCTGGAGTCCTGCATTTCTGGCAGCCCTGCCTGCTGGCACATGCACTGCTCTGGTTACAAACTTCATGTGGCTCATCTCCAGTAGAGAAGGGTCTGGGCTTTCTTCAGAGGTCAAACGTTAGTCCAGAGTATTAGTTTGTCAGGTCAGGGCTGTCGTGACAAAGGCAGAGGACCGGTGGTGGCTTCAGCACAGGACAGCGTTTCTCACAGTTCCGGAGGCTGGCAGTCCGTGTCCGAGGGGCCGGCGGGGTGTGCTTGTGGTAAGGACGAGGTCCTGGTGTGCGGACAGCCTCCTTCCCTCTGAGTTCTCCACGGCCTTTTGTCTGTGGGTGCAGCTTCCTGGTTTGGTCCCCTCTTCTTATAGGGACACCAGTTATGTTGGACTACAGC
>NW_024346223.1:0-737 GCF_902729225.1 Pteropus medius | reverse complement strand
AAAAACATGATCCACATCATATGTCATCAGGGAAATGCAAATTAAAACAAGATACAGCTACACACCTATTAGAATGGACCAAAATCTGAAACACTGACAACAACAAATGCAATGAGGATGTGTAACCATAAAAACTCTCATTCACTGCTGGAGGAAGTGCAGAATGGTACAGCCACTTTAGAAAATGGTTTGGTAGTTTCTTACCAAGCTAAACATAGTCTTAATGTATGATCCAGCAGTCATGCTTCTTGGTATTTACCCAAAGGAATAAAAAACTTATGTGCTCACAAAAATCTGAATACAGATGTTTATAACAGCTTTATTCATAGTTGCCAAAATTTGGAAGCAACCAAGATGTCCTTCACTAGGTGAATGAATAAACTCTAATACATCCAGACAATGAAATATTATTCAGCACTAAAAAGAAATGAGCTATCAAGCCATGAAAAAATATGGAAAAACCTTAAGTGCCTATTACTAAGTGAAAAAAGCCAATCTGAAAAGGCTACATATTATATGATTCCCAGTATATGACATCCTGCAAAAGGCAAAACTATGGAGACAGTAAAAAGATCAGTAGTTGCAAGTGGTTGGAGGGCAGAGAAGAGAGACAGAAGATTTTTAGGGAATAGAGCACAGAAGATTTTTAGGGAATAGAGCACAGAAGATTTTTAGGGAAGTAAAAATACTATATATGATACCACAATGACAAACACATGTCATTATACATTTTTCCA
>NW_024346222.1:0-318 GCF_902729225.1 Pteropus medius | reverse complement strand
ATCTCTTTTCATCCCGGAGGCCCCGGGGCTCCTTCCTCAGGCCTCGGCTCCTTCCCGCTTTCCGCAGTGGAAATCAGACTTCAGGACGGAAGCAGACACCTCGCTCTCCCTCACCTTTCAGCCTGGGATGGTCGTAATCGTCCCCGGGTTCGCATTCAAAATGAAGAAATGAAAGGCTCAAAGAGCTGATCGCAAAGCTCCTAAGGCACGGAGGCCGAATTCAGACCCACAGCTGTCTGCAGTGTCTCCCAACTGAACTCTTTCCAGCGGGTGACGGCCGCCATGGACGGAGGGGCCAAAGCATCCCCGGGAACGCTG
>NW_024346221.1:0-43557 GCF_902729225.1 Pteropus medius | reverse complement strand
CCAACAAGGCAGATAGAGATACTCGGCAACTAGTAACAGAAGGAATTGCTGCCATGAGTTCTGAGAGGGAAAATATGGGAAAAAATGGTGAAACAGAGCTGGAGCCATGGAACAGAGGCTGCCAAACAGGAGCTATTATAATTGGCCATATTTTTGTGTTCTAACCCCCTTTGTTGGTAAAAATATGTGCATCCCTTTTTAGAACACTATTTTTTAAAAACTTTATTTCAGTAAAAACACAACATAAAATGTACTCTCTTAACCCACTTTTAAGTGTATAATTGGCTCTATTGTTGACTACTGGTACAATGTTTTTCAGCAGATCTCCAGAGCTTACTCATCTTGCTTAACTGAAACTCATGCCCATTCATTAGTAACTCCTCACTTCACTCCCTATCCCAACTCCTATTTCACTCTTTGATTCTGTGAGTTTTACTATTTTAGATACCTCATATGTAAGTACAAGCATGCATTATTTGTCCTTCTGTGACTAGTTTATTTCTCTTAGCATGATGTCCTCAAAGTTCATTTATGCTGTAGCATGTTGCAGAATTCCCTTTTTTAATGACTTTATAGCATTGTGTTGTATGTATATAACACTTTTTCTTTATCCACTCACCTAAATATGAGTATTTAAATTGTTTTCACATCTTGGCTATTGGGAATAGTGCTGCAATGAATGTGAGAGTGCTAATATTGCTTCAAGATCCTGAATTCAATTATTTATATAAATATCCCAAACTGGGATTGCTGCATCATATGGTAGTTCTATTTTTAATTTTTGAGGAATTCCCATGCTGTTTTATATAAAGACTGTACAATTTTGCATTCCCACCAATAGTATCCAAGAGTTTCAACTTTTCCACATCCTCACCAACACTTCTTGTCTTTTTTTTTTTCATAATAGCAATCCTGACAGTTGTGAGGTGAATCTCATCATAGTTTTGATTTTGATTTCCCTGATGCTTAGTGATGCTGAACAGTTTCAGTGTGAGATGGTCTCAGTTGTTTACGTTTGTTTTTCTTACCTGTGCTTCTGTGCCATATTTATGAAATCATTGCCAAAATAACACCATGAACTTTTTCCCATATGTTTTCTTCTAAGAGTTTTATAGTTTTGTATATTATGATTAGTGTTTAATTCATATTGAGTTATTTTTTGTATATTATATGTTATAAGTTCAATTTCACTCTTTTGCATATAGATATCCAGTTTTCACAGCCCCATTTGCTGAAGAGATGATATTTTTCCATTTAGTACCTTAGTCAAAGATAGTTATCCATATGTACGTGAATTCCTTTATGTGCTCCCTATTTTGTTCCACTGGTTTATATGTCTATCATTATGCCAGTATCATACTGTTTTGATTATTGTGACTTTGTAATATATTTTGAAATCAGCAAGTATAATGTCTCCAGCTTTGTTTTTTCCTTTCTGAAGATTGATTTGTCTATTCATGATTTTTGTGGTTCTGTATAAAGTTTAGATTTTTTTAAAATAAAAAATACTATTGGGATTTTAGTGGAGATTATATTGAATTTGTAGATCACTTTGGGTAGTATGAACATTTTAACAATTTTAAGTCTCCAATCCATAAAGATGAGATATCTTTCCATTTGTTTGTGTCTTACTTAATTTCTTTTATCAATGTTTTATAGTTTTCAGTATAGTTTTCAGTCCTTTATCTCTTTAGTTTATTCCTAAGTATTTTTTATTGGCTCTATTGTAAAGTAAATGTAATTGCTTTTCTAAATTCTTTTTGTTCTTCATTCAGTGCAGTAAGGTTGATAACCACTAATTTTAGTATTGATTTTATATCCTGCATTTTATTGAACTTATTAGTCTCTAACAGGGTTGTGTGTGTGTGTGTGTGTGTGTAACCTTTTCTTTTTTTTTTTATGTATATAAGATTATGTCAAAGGAAAACAAGGACAAGTTTACTTCTTTTCTAATTTGGATGACTTTTATTTATTTTTCTTGCCTAATGGTTCTGACCTAGGCTTCTAGAACTATGTTGAGTAGAACTGGTGAAATGGTACATCCTTGTTTTTTGTTCCTGATGTTAGGAAAAGCTTTCATTT
Organism: Pteropus medius; assembly: GCF_902729225.1. Lineage (NCBI taxonomy): Eukaryota > Metazoa > Chordata > Mammalia > Chiroptera > Pteropodidae > Pteropus > Pteropus medius. The sequence continues at coordinate 41,475 of NW_024346221.1, read as the reverse complement.
TTTTACCACTGAGTATTATGTCGGTTTTTCATATATGGCCTTTATTATGTTGTGGTAATTACCCTTTATTCCTAGTTTGATGATTTTTTTTTTTTATCATAAGGAGGTATTGATTTTTTTCAAATGCCTCCTGAATCTATTGAGATAATTATGATTTTTATCTTTTAGGCCTTCAATGTGGTGTATCACCTTGATTTTCTTACATTGAACCACCCTTGCATCCCAGGGATAAATTCCACTTGGTTATGGTGCAAGATCTTTTAATATAATGTGTGGTTGATTAAGTTTGCTAATGTTTGGTTGAGCATTTTTGCATCTATGTTTTATAGAATTCACCAGTAAAGCCTTATGATCCTGGACATTTCTCCTTGTGTGAGATTTTAGAAAATTTAATCTCCATACTAGTTATAAATCCATTTAGACATTTTTTTAATGGTTCTGTCTTAGTAAGTTGTATATTTTTATGAATTTATTCATTCTTTTCTAGTATATTCAGTTTGTTGGCATATAATTATTAACAGTAATCTCATATGATTCAATTTATTTCTGTGACATCAGTTAAGTATCTTTTTTCTTTCTTTTTTCTTGTACTTTAATAGTTTTATTTTGAAATAATTTCAAACTTATAGAAAAGTTACAGGAATGATAGAAAGATCTCCCAACATCTCTTTATTTAATAAAAATCCCCCAGTTGTTAATTTGACCAATTTTTAAAATTGTTTAATTTACCTTATCATTCTCTATACATATATTTATAATTATTATTTTTTTCTCAATCAATTGAGAGTAAGTTACAGATGTAGATATCTCATTATCCTTTTAGTATTTCAGTGAATATTTCCTAAAAACAAATACACACTTTAACATAGCTGCAGTATAACTATTGAAATCACAAAATTGATATAATAATACCATCTAATTCAGAGACTACATTCAGATTTTGCCAGTTGTCCTAATGATGTTTTTGATAGGACCACGATCCAATCCAGAATTACATGTTGCATTAGATTCTCATGTCCTTCTATATAGAACAGTTTTTCAGTCTTTCCTTGTCTTTCATGGCTTTGATAGCTTTGAAGCACAGAGGCCAATTTGGATTTGTATGTTGTTTCCTCATAATTTGAATCAGATTATATATCTTTCACAGAAATACCACAAAAGTGTTACTATGTTCTTCTCAGTGCATCATATCAGGAAGCACATAATGTCAATTAGTCGCATTAATGGTGATATTAACTTGATTAAAATGGCTTACATTTATCTATATCACTTGTAAGATGTCAGCAAGACTTCTCCACTGTAAAAATTAATTAATAAATATTTTGTACTTATTAGCAATTAATGTTAGTTAGCTTTCTATTTTCACGTAGAGCTTTCCTTTCTCCCTTATTTATTTAGTTAACTGTCTCAGTATAGATTCCTATTTCATTCACTGTGAATGTTTGTTCCTATTTTATTTGCTACTGTTAATTATTTAAATGTTCAAATAGTCTTAGGTTTGTATAGTGGGAGACCTGTCAAGTTAGTTACCATGTCCTTTTGACATGTCCATCTCATTCCTGGAGCACTTCCTGATTTGGGGCATAAAGTGTTCTAGGTTCCTTTTGTGTTTTCCCTGCTGTGGAATCAGTCATTTCTCCAAGAAGCCTTGATTTCTTTCTGTTGTAGATAATTAAAAATTCAGAAATTAAAAATTCAGAATTCAGAAACTAAAATCTGGTGCTTAGTCTGCTCCAGAATGTCATTTTTCAAAACCCTCTCAAAGGAGATCTAGGAAATACATGTATGTGCAGACACACATATACACATACATACACTTATGTCTATTTCTATATCCATCTATCTCTTAAACACTATGAGTTCACAATGATATCTCCTATTTCAATCCAACACTGTCGGATTTATTCTAGATTTTATTTTCTATACTTATAGCTCCCTTCTCCAACATTTACAAAACTCGGCCCTCATTATCCTCAATATTTATTTGTTCAACCCTCCTGTATACAACCAATATCCCTGCCACATTGACCAAATATTCCAATTTCTGGCTCTGGTATCACCAACCCAGAAGGCTCTGGCTGTGTCGGAGAGAGTATATTCTTTTTCATTGCTATTGTAAAAGGAATATTCATAAATTCTAACTGATTTTTGTATACATATTTGAAATCTATTGACTTTTTTTATCATGCTACCTTATACGATCTTCTCATTGTTTTTCATTTTTCTCTTAATTCTTTCTTTTTGCAGTTATACATCCTAAAAATAGACACTGCAAGCAGAATTAGGTTTCTCTCTCTCTTTACAATTTTTAAACCTCAAATTTTCTTCTTTTCTAATTTCATTGACTAATAAAATGTTTAAATAATAGTGGCAGTATGAGCATTCTTATATTATTCCTTACTCAACAGGAATGTCTTTAGTGATTCCCCACCAGGTTGTTGTGCTGAAATGTGTCTGTTTTTATGTCGCATATTTTTTTAACTTTTATTCCAAATTAATTTTAGAAATGTAGAAAAGTTCAAAGATAGTACAGAGTTCTTGTATACCATTCACCCAGTGTTAGCATGTTATATATAAGTATCCTTTTTCAATTCTGATTTTATTTATTTGAGTCTTCATTCCCTTTTCCTAGTGTAGGTAAACAATTGTTAAGTTTGTTCATCTTTTAAAAAAATCTTAATTTGTATATTGTTTTTTCTATTTCTATTTTGTTTATTACTGCTCTTTTGTTATTTTCTTCTTTCTTCAAACATTGGGCTTAGTTAGTTTTTCCTTCACTTTTTAGATCCCTAAGGTGTAAAATTAGTGATTTATTTATTTTAAAATTTACTTCTTTTTAATGTAGACATTTATTGAAGTAACCTTCCTTCTTAGTATTACTTTTAACCATTAAATAATTTTTGTATGTTGTATCTTTAATTTCTTCTTTGACTCAATGGTTATTCAAGAATGTGTTATTTAATTTCCACATATTTATAAATTTTTCACTTTTTTTTAAATTAGGAATGCAAAGAGGACCAACTAGCTGACTTTAAAAAAAAATAATTAATTAATTAATTATTTAAATTTATTTTTTATTTATTTTTTATTTTTTAAATTAGGTTTATTGGGATAGCATTAGTTAACAATTATATAAAAATATTCCACTTTTCTTTCTCCTATTAATTTTTAGTTTTATTTCACGATAGTCAAAAAAGATACTTGTTATAATTTCAGTGTTTTTAAAAGTTTGTTGATTTGTTTTGTGGTTTAACATATAATACATCCTGGAGAAAGTCTCACGTACACTTGAGAAGAATCTGTATTCTGCCACTCTTGGGTAGAATGTTCTGTATGTTTGTTAGGTTTATTTGGTTTATCATGTTGTTCAAGTTATCTATTTACTTGTTGAACTTCTGTCTAGTTGTTTTGTCTGTTATTGAAAGTGAGGTACTAAAGACTCCTACTATAATTGTTTTCCATTTCTGCCTTCAGTTCTATCAGTTTGTTTTATGAATTTAGATATTCTGATGTTTAAAACAAATATATTTGTAATTGTCATATCGTCCTGGTGGATTGGCCCTTTTATTATCAAATAAAGTCCTTCTTTGTGTCTTATGACAGTTTTTGACTGAAAGTCTATTTTGTCTGATATAAGTATAGCTACTTCTCTTTTCTTTTGTTTACCACTGTATGGAATATCTTTTTCCATCCCTTCATTTTCAGCCTATGTCTGTCCTTAAATCTAAAATAAATTTTTGTAGCGAGTACATAGTTGGGTCTCATTTTTATCATTAAGTCATTCTCAGACTTTTTATTATAGAGTTTAATACATTTACATTAAAAGTAATCATTGATACAAAAGAATATACTATTGCCATTCTGTTCATTGTTTTCCATTTGTCTTGTATTTAATTCGTGTTGTTCTCTCCCTTGCTGTTCCTTTGCATTTTTTTTTTTGCCAGATAGAATTTACTTTCTTTCTTTTTTTCTTTAATTAATTAATTTTTTAATTGAAGAATTTATTCAAATTTTTTCCCACCATCTACCTCCTACCACCCCCTTCCCCACTTCCCTTTGGTAACCACTAGTCCAGTGTCCATGTCCATGAGTCTCTGAAACCGTCAACAAGGTAAAGAGACAACCATCCAAATGGGAGAAGTTATGTGCAAGCACTTCCTCTGATAAGGGCCTAATATCCAAAATATACAAAGAACTCATGCAACTCAATAACAACAAGGAAATAAATGACCCAATCAAAAAATGGTCAGAGGACCTGAACAGACACTTCTCCCAAGAAGATATACAAATAGCCAACAAACATACGAAAAGATGCTCAACGTCGCTAGCTATTAGAAAAATGTAACTCAAAACCACAATGAGATATCATCTCACACCGGTTAGAATAGCTGTAATCAACAGGACAAATAATGACAAATGCTGGAGAGGATGCAAAGAAAAAGGAATCTCATACATTGCTGGTAGGACTGCAAATTGGTACAGCCACTATGAGAAACAGTATGGTGTTTCCTCAGAAAACTAAGAATTGACCTATCATACTATCTAGCAATACCTCTGCTGGGTATTTCCCCCAAAGACTTGAAAACTAATATCCGAAAAGATATTTCCACACCAATGTTCAAGGCAGCATTATTCACCATGGCCAGGACATGGAAGCAACCAAAGTGTCCTACGATAGATGATTGGCTAAAGAATTGGTGGTACATATATACAATGGAATATTACTCAGCCATAAGAAGAGATGAAATACTGCCATTTGCAACAACCTGGATGGACCTCAAGATAATCATGCTAAATGAAATAAATCAGACAGAAAAAGTAGAAAATCACATGATATCACTTATATGTGGGTATAATCCTAAAAGCAACAAACAAACAAGACAAACAAACAGAGACTCATGGAAATAGACAATAAGCTAGTAGTTACCCGAGGGTGGAAGGAGAGGGGAGGAGGGAGGTAGATGGGGTAAAAGGGGTCAAATATGTGGTGACATTAAAGAATTAAAATATATATAAATAATTTTAAAAGATTATAGAAAATGCATTAAAATAAAACAAGAGAAATTTTAAAAATAACTTTTTCTCTACGATTCCAAGAAACAGAAGTATGCCTCTTTATCCACTTTATTCGATATAGTATTGGAAGTCTTAGCTAGAACAATTAGGTGAAAAGGGAAGGGAAAGGAAGAGAAGAGAGAGAGAAAGAGAGAAAGAGAGAAAGAGAAAGAACATCTAAATTGGAAAGGAAGAAGTAAAATTATCTCTGTCCATAGATATGATCGTATTTGTAGAAAAATATGGATGAAAAAATTATTAGAATTAATATAGGGATTCACCAAAGTTTCAATATACATTATAAAAAATGAAAAAAATCACTTTTCTTTCTATAAACTAATAACAAAAAAAATAAGGCAACAATTCTATTTACAATGGTCTCAAAAAGAATAAAATACTTTGGAATAAACTTAAGGAGGCAAAAAACATATACATCTTATACTTGGAAAACTACCATATTTTTCAAGGTTCCCTAGAGAAACAGAACCAATGGAATTTATATATAACAGCTCCACAAATCTACCACTCCTAATCCCTTGTAACCACCATTCTATTGTCTACTTTTTTTTTTTATTAAGTTTATTGGGGTAACATTGATTAATACAATTATATAATTTTCAGGTGTACATTATAATTTGACATCTGTATATTCTATTGTGTGTTTATCACCCAAAATCCAGTTTCCTTTAGCTACCAAATATTTGATCCCCTTTACCCCCTTCACCCTGCCCCAACCCCTTAATTTTGAGCCCCTTTATCCCGCCTTCTTCCCTCCTCCTTCGCCACCACCTACCCACTGATAACCACTAATCTATAGTCCATGTCCACGAGGCTCTGTTTGTCCTGTTCATTTGTTGCTTTTAGGTTTATATCCCACATATAAGTGATAGCATGTGATTTTCTACTTTTTCTGTCTGGCTGATTTTCGCTTAGCATGATTATCTCGAGGTCCATCCATGTCATTGCAAATGGCAGTATTTCATCTCTTCATATGGCTGAGTAATATTCCATTGTATATATGTACTACAGTTTCTTTAGCCAATCATCTATCATAGGACACTTTGGTTGCTTTCATGTCCTGGCCACCGTGAATAATGCTGCTATGAACATTGGTGTGCAAATATCTTTTCGGATATTAGTTTTCAAGTCTTTGGGGTAAATATCCAGTAGAAAGATTGCTGAATCATATGGAGGATCAATCTTAGATTTTGAGGAACCTCCATATTGGTTTCCATAGTGGCTCTAACAATTTGCAGTCCCACAAGCAATGTATGAGGGTTCCTTTTTCTCCACATCCTCTCCAACATTTGTTATTACTTGTCCTGTTGATTATAGCTATTCTAACAGGTGTGAGATGTATCTCATTGTAGATTTCATTTGCATTTACCTAATAGCTACCGATGCTGAGCATCTTTTCATATATTTGTTGGTCATTTGTATGTACTCTAGGGAGGAGTGTCTGTTCAGCTCCTCTGCTCATTTTTTGATTGGATCATTTGTTGTTGTTTTTTTGATTGATTCATATGAGTACTTTGTATATTTTGGATATTAGGCCCTTATCAGAGGCATTGCTTGCAAATATATTTTCTCATTTGGATGGTTGTCTCTTTACCTTGCTGATGATTTCTCTTGCAGAGCAGAAGCTTTTTAGTTTGATGTAGTCCATTCATTTATTTTAGCTTTTACTTCTCTTGCTTTTGAGGTCAAATTCATAAAATCCTCTTTAAGTTCAAGGTCCTTGAGTTATTTCCTATGTTTACTTCTATGCATTTTATTGATTCAGATCTTATGTTCAGGTCCTCAATCCATTTTGAGTTAATTTTGGTGTGTGGTGATAGACAACAGTCTAGTTTCATTCTTTTGCAGGTGGCCTTCCAATTTTCCCGGAACCATTTATTGAAGAGACTTTTCTTTCTCCACTGTATGTTTTTGGATTTTTCTCGCAAATTATTTGCCCATATACATATGGGTTTACTTCTGGACTCTTGATTCTGTTCCACTGATCTGTGTGTCTATTTTGCTGCCAGTACCATGCCATTTTGATTACTGTCACTTTGTAGTATAAATAGAAGTTAGGCAGAGTGATGCCTTCAGCCTTAGGCAGAGTGATGCCTTCTTCTCAGGAAGGCTTTGGCAATTCGGGGTCTTTTGTGCTTCCATACAAATCTGATGATTTTTTGTTCTATTTCTTTAAAACATGGCAATGGGATTTTGATGGGGATTGTATTAAATCTGTATAATGATTTAGGTAATAAGGTCATTTTAAGTATGTTGATTCTTCCAATCCAAGAATATAAATATCTTTCCATTTCTTTGTATCTTTTTTTTATTTCTTTAATAGGGTCTTATAATTTTCATTATATAGGTCCTTCACATATTTCATTAGATTTATTCCTAGGTATTTGATTCTTTTTGTTGCAATTGCAAAAGGAATTATTTTTTCCACTTCTTTTTCTGACACTTTGTTATTAGAGACATAGGAATGCTATGGATTTTTGAACATTGATTTATCCAGAAACTTTACTGCATTTGCTTATTGTTTCTAATAGTGTTCTTATGGAGTCTTTAGGTTTTTCTCATAGAGAATCATGAAATCCACAAATAGTGACAGTTTGTCTTTTTTGTTTTCTATTTCGATGTCTTTTATATCTTTCTTTGCCTGACTGCCCTCGCTAGGACTTCCAATGTTATATTGAATAACCGTGGCATTAGTGGACGGCCTTGCCTTGTTCTTAATCTTAGAGGGAATGTTTTTAGTTTTTCACCATTAAGTATAATGTTGCCTGAGGCCTTCTCATATATGGCCTTTATTATATTAAGGTATTTTCCTTCTATACCAATTTTGTTAAGTGTTTTAATCATCAATAGATGCTGTATCTTGTTGAAGGATTTTTCTGCATCTATCGATATGATCATATGATTCTTATTTTTAAGTTGTTCATGTGATGTATCAAATTAATCAATTTGCATATGTTGAACCATCCCTGTGCCCCTGGGATGAAGCCCACTAGATCGTGGTGTATAGTCTTTTTAATATGTTGCTGTATTTGGTTCGCTAGTATCTTATATAGGATTTTTGCACCTGTGTTCATAAGAGATATTGTTCTGTAGTTTTCTTTTTTGTTATGTTAATCAGGTTTTGGTATCAGTGTGATATTGGCCTCATAAAACGAGCTGGGAAGTATTTCCTCCTCTTTGATTTTTTGGAAGAGTTTGAGGAGAATAGATATTGAATTTTCTTTGAATGTTGGGTAGAATTAATTCACTGGTAAAGCCATCTGGTCCTGGACTTTTACTTTTTGGTAAGTTTTTGATGATTGTTTCAAGATCCATACTGCTAATTGCTCTATTTAGATTTTCCAGTTTTTCTCAATTCAGTTTAAGAATGTTCTGTTTTTTCTAAGTACTGGTCCATTTCTTATATTTTTTTAAATTTGGTTTTATATACTTTTTCATAGTATTCTTGTACGGTCCTTTGTATTTCTGCAGTGTCTATCATACTTTCCCCTCTTTCATCCTGATTTTGTTTATTTGTATCCTTTTTTTTTTTTTTTTTAGTGAGTCTAGTCAGGGAGTTGTCAATTTCATTAACCTTCTCAAAGAACTAGCCCTTTGTTGAATTTATTTTTTCTATTGATTTTTTTTCCTTAATTTCATTTATTTCTGCTCTAATTTTGATTATTTCTTTCCTTCTGCTGACTTAAGGCTTCATTTGTTATTCCTTTTCCAGCTTTTTTAAGGTGAAGCATTCGGTCGTTTATTTGGGCTCGTTCTTGTTTTTGGAGATAGGCCTATAATGATATGAACTTTCTTCTTGTGACCACTTTTTCCATGTCCCAAAACTTTTGATATGTTGTACTATCATTATAATTCACCTTTATATATTTCTTGATCTCTCTTATTATTTCTTCTCTGACCCAATTATTCTTCAGTAGCATGTCATTTAATCTTCATGTATTTGTGGTTCTTCCTGATTTTTTTTACAGTTGATATCTAGTTTCAAAGCATTATGATCAGAGAATATGGTTGGTAGATTTCAACCCTCTTATATTTGTTGAGTCTATTTCTGAGTCGCAGTATGTGGTCAATCCTTAAAAATGTTTCATGTGCACTAGAGAAGAATGTATAAGCAGTTGTTTTGGGATTAAAGGCTCTATAAATGACATCTATGTCCAGTTAGTCTAATGTGTCATTTAAGGATGTTATTTCCTTTCTGATTTTCTATTTGGATGATCTGTCCATATCTGACAGTGGGGTATTTAGGTCTCCTACTACAATAGTGTTTTGGTCTGTTTCTCCCTTTAGCTTTGTTAGTAATTGCTTTCCATATTTCAGGGCTCCCTGATTGGGAGCATAGATAGTAATAAGTGTTATGTCCTCTGGTGCATGATTCCCTTTATCATTATGAATTGTCTCTCAGTATCTTTCTTTACATTTTTTATTTTGAAGTCTGTTTCATCCGATATTAGTTCCGCTACTCCCGCTTTTCTCTGAATTCCATTTGCTTGAAATATCATTTTCCACCCTTTTATTTATTTATTTTTTTCTATATTTGTCTTTGGAACTGAGATGTGTCTCCTGGAGGTAGTATATGATTGGGTTTTGTTTTTTGATCCAATCTGCAATTCTGTGCCTTTTTATTGGTGAGGTCAGTTCATTTGCATTTAGGGTGATTATTAAAATATGAGGTCTTCTTATAGCCATTGTTTCTTTTGCTTTCTGATAGCTCGGTGTTTCCATTTCATGCTCATCCTTGTGTTTCTGTTTTCTTTATTTTGGTTGGCTTTTGTGGGTTTTCCCTCTGGTCCTTCTTGTTTTATGTTATATACTTCCATTCTGAATCTCTGGCATGTGGTTACCATTATGAATATGTAGAGGATAGTTATATATATACAGTTGTCTCTTTTCTTCTGTGTGTGCCTTATCACCATTCCCCTTTGAGAATTTAGATCTTTGAATCCTCTCTTTCTTAGTCATTATTGTCTCAATTTGTCCCTATATATGCTGAACATTCATTACTATCTTGCTCTAACAAATCTCTTCTTATTTTTGAGCTTATAATGCCCTGTTCCTAGTAAGCGTACTCCTCTGCTTCTATCAGCCTGCTAGTCACCTTACTCCTAATTATGTATTTTTTTTTTTTTGTCATTTTGTTTTAGATGAGCTGAGCCCTTTCAGTATTTCCTGTACTGTAGGCCTCGTAGTAGAGAATTTCTTCAATTTTTGTATGTCTGGAATGGTCTTTATTTCTCCTTCATATCTAAAAGAGAGCTTAGCTGGATACATTATTCTTGTCTGGTAGTTCCTGTCATTTAATAGTTTAAATATTTGATTCTACTCCTTTTTGGCTTGTAAGGTCTGTGCTAAGAAGTCGGACAATAATCTAATTGTTTTTTCTTTATAGGTTGCTGTTTTCTTTCCCCTTGCTGCCCTGAGAATTCTGTCTTTGTCATTGATTTTCGATAATTTTAATACAATATTTCTTGGTGAAGGCCTTTTTGCGTTGAGATAATTGGGTGTTCTATTGACTTCTTGAATTCCAAGCTCCAGCTCATTCCTTAGATTTGGGAAATTCTCGTCCACTATTTGTCTGAAAATGCTTTCTAGTCCCTGCTCCTTTTCTTCCCCTTTGAGAATTCCCATTATTCTTATGTTTTTTTTCTCCTATTGGTATCAGCTAGTTCTTGTATTTCTTTTTCTTTCTTTTTTTTTTTCTTTTTCAGTTTTTCTCTTCTTCCTTCTGATTTCTTTCTAGATTTCTATCTTCAATATCACTGATCCTTTCCTCCATTTGGTCGACTCTATTTCCAAAGCTTGTTATTTCATTTTTCATATTTTGCAGTGTGTTCTTTATCTCCCAATGGTGTATTCAGTTCTTTTTGAGGGTTTCAATCTCCTTGCTAAATAATTCATTCTGCTCATCTAGTTGTTTATTCATTTCCTGAAATTGTTGATATGATTCATTTCAGATCTCATTGATTTTTTTCAGAAGTACCATCCTAATTCTCTGTCATTTAAGTCACATATTGCTATGTCTGTAAGCGTATTTTATGAAGATTTTTCTCTTTCTTTCTGAGATGTCTTGTCACCTTAGTTGTTTATGGTGTTTAATGGACTATTTCTCCATTTGAGCATTAATGGAAGTGTATTCTGATTTTATTTTCCAGAAAGATTTATCATATATTTGTCCCTAGCCTGTTGCAAAGAGGGTGTTTTCTTTTTGTTTCCAGTAGGTGGTGTCTAAACCTCTTAGATCTCTGCTTTATATAAAGTCTTAATAATGTCTTTTTTTTTTTTCTTATAGGTGTTTAATTATACTCGCTACCCTCAGTCTCAGTTCCTGTCAATGTTGGAGACAGTTTTGGTAGCATTAGCTCAGATTCCTCTGATGCTCCACAGCATTCAATCTTGAAGTTTATGGGGGATGGGTCCTCTAAGTTGGGGAATGGGGGCTGCAGCTCAGCCTCTGTTTTTCAAGTGCAGCTGGTAAAAATCAAGTATTGTTTCTCTGCCAACCCGCTTCTCTGCTTTCTGTCCTCATGACTGGGCCCTGCCGCCAGCTGCGTGGAACTCGCAGCACTCCCAGGCAGGGCTGTTCAGGGAAGTTGCTGCACCTTCTCCCCTCCATCTCCTTCTACAAGGACATCCAGGGTTCTGACCTGTGGTAGCTCTTATGTGCAGATCCCATGCTCAGATGTGCTGATGTACAGTTTGGGTGTTTTTTGTTGCGTTTTAGATGTTCAGCTTATTGTTGTTTCAAGGAGAGATATCTCGCTCCATATCTCACTCACTCCAGAAGTGGGGACTTCTCTCACTCCACCATGTTTCTGACCAGAAGTGAATTTGGTTAATTTTTGTATTGATATACTTCGATACCTTTTTCTCTTTTGTGAAACTTCTATAAGTATTTTTGTGTGTTGTTACCTTGGGACTTACATAAAATATCATATTGCTATAGCAGTCATTTTTAAGCCAATAGCAACTTCATTTAATAATATTTAATTATATATATATTTTTAAAAAAAACACTACACTTTAACAACCCTCCACACACATTTTATGTCATCATTGTCATAATTGACATCTACTCATATTGCATTATTTTAATATATTTTTAGCTATAGTTATAATACTTTTGTTTTTATAACTTTCATTCTAGAATTAAAAGTAATATACTCACCACCATTATAATAGCATAGTATTCTATATTCTCTATATATTTACTTTTACCAATGAGTTTCATACTTTCTTAGTGTTGAAAGTTTAGCATACTATAATTTCAACTTGAAGAACTCACTTTTACATTTTTATAAGGCAACTCTATTACTGTTGAACTCCCTCAGTTTTTGTTTGTTTTGGAAAATCTTTATCATCCCTTATTTTTTGGAGGAAATTTTGTTCAGTAAACTAAGATTGTTTGTTTGTTTGTTGTCTGTTTAGCACTTTAGATATATTATACTATTTCTTTCTGGCCTCCCAGATTTCTGCTGAAAATTTTTTGAAAATTTATGGCATTTCCCTTGTACGTAAGTCACTTTTCTCTCTATGTTTTCAAAATTTTGACTTTGATTCTTAAAAATCTGATGACAGTTGTCTCACTGTGGATTTTTCTTAGTCCTTCTTACTTGGAATCCTTTGAGTTCCTTGAACATTGACCATTTCTGTCTCTAGATTTGACATGTTTTTAGGCATTATTGTTTTTTAATAAACTTTTTGGTCTCTTTGTCTCTGTCTCTGTCTCTCTCTCTCATACATACACACACACCCTCTGCGACTCTCATAATGCATGTTACAAGTACTTGCAACCAGCCTTTATACCTGGAATGAAGGCTCTACCCCTGGTGTGGCAAGCCAAGAATACTAAGGTCCCAAAATGCCCTTGCTGCTTCTCATTCATATGGCAGGAGTTCTGTACAAGCAGAGTCAAGCCTAGAAGAATGCAGAAGAAGGAAAAAAAAAAAAAAACCAAAAACCAAAAACCAAAAAAAAAACCTCAAGTTCTACCTTCTGAAAAACTGACATTTTTTGATACAAAATATGGTAAAATGCAATATTAGGAGTGTTCTAAAAAGCAATATCTCTTCTTAATTAAAATCAACAACCTAAATCATAGGGCAGATAGCTCAAAGAGAGAATATACAAAAAAGACAGCTAAGAATAGCCTCCTTGGGGTCAGAACAAAGTTCAAAATCTGGCCTCAAATACCATACTTGCCCTAACGTAACTAAATCAGACTGATGAGCAATTTTTGCCTCACGGTAGTATCGAAAACAATAAAGAAATCAGCTGGTAATTAATAGAGCCTAATGGGAAGGGTATAATACCAATGAAGCAGAGATCTTAATACAGAGATCATAGAAAGATACAGCAAAGAGAGCTCTTATAAAATCATCAACTCCAGACTGATTGTACACACATCCAAGAAAGTGCCTTCCAAAGAGAAACAGCAAAAGTTTTATATTGTGGGGACAATAGAATTTACTAACATCGACTAGCCAAGTTAAAAAAAAAAAAATAGCCAAGCAAATAACAAAAATAAACCCCTAAGAGGGAAGAGCAGAACTATAATCTAGATTTGCTACAATATGTTACCTAGAATGTTCAGTTTTTAATTAAAAAATAAATATAAGACATGCAAACAAATAGGAATAGGAATGTGTGAACCCTACACAGAAAAAAAAAATATATATATATATATATATTTTTATATATATAAAAATATATATATATATATATATAGCACACAACAGAAATAGTGTGTTGAAAGAGCTAGATGTCAGTGTACCAGACAAAGAATCAAAGTAGCCATTATAAATATAATCAAAGTCTAAAAGAAAACATGCTAATAAAGCAAAAGATGGTATGAAGACAACATCTTATATAGGTAATACAAACTGAAAGAGACAAACTGTAATAACCAAGGGAAATTGTGGAGTTAAAAAGTACAATAACCCCTCAAAATTACTAGAGTGGATAAGTAATTTTAAATTGATAGAATAAAGAATAAGCAAACTTAAAATAGATTGATAGAATTTATACAATATTGCATACAGAGAAAAAGGAGAATGAAAAATATATATCAAAAAGTAGAGAAACATAGTTGTTAATATAAACAAAACTAAAATACGATGTTAGCAAATCTGCTTTGCAACAAATACTAATTGAAGTTCTTCAAAAAGAAGGGAAATGATATGTCAAAAATGTGGAATGTGGATCACAATGACGAAGGATGGATGATAGAAAAGAAATAAATCTAAACAAATCTTTCATTTTTCTTATTTTTAATTGCCTTGCAGATGACAGTTTATTCAAAATAATAGTAGCAGCAACATATTTAGTGAGTATAGGTTATGGATAAGTAAAATGAATGACAGCAAATTATAAGAGATGAGAGGAAAGGATTGGAAATACTGTTATAAGGCAATTACATAACCCATGAAGCAATATAATATTTAGATGTGGATGTGAACTAGTTGCAATATATATGTCAAATTCTAGGGAAGCCTCTAAAAAAAAAGATAAAATGTTAAGAGAGGAGAAAACATAAAATCATTAAGAATGTCCAATTAAAACCACTAAAAGCAGAAAAAAGAGTAGGAAAAAAAGAAAGAACAAGGGACATGAATAGAAAACAGTAACAAGTATGGTATACTATTTCAATTATATTAATAATAATTTTAAATGTCAATGATCTAAATGAATCAATTAAAGACAGACTATCAGAGTGGACAACAAAAAACAAAACCTAATTGTATGTTGTTGTGAGGTTAATTCAAACATAGCTCTTCCACAGACAGGAGAGGCAAAGAGGACTGCTGGGTCAGCAGCCCCAAGGAAGACAATGAATGAGGCTTCCCTGGGCTGTGCTTGCCTCCAAGGATACTTCCCATTGCTCCCATGGGCACTATATGCCCCTTTGGCCGTTCCCATGGACATGATCTCCCTGCTCCACTCTATAATAAGGCTAGTCTGGTCCTCCCCGACACTAGCTAGGCAGCACTCTGGCTCTCATGGAGGAGGAGACCCTTGTTCCCGTGGATGAGGCAATGCCCCTGTCCTCTGCTCACATATACAACAATGCTTGCTCTTTGGCCAGATGCCTTTTCCTGCAGCTCCAAAGTGCTGAAGGCTCGCTGTACTATGAGTAATAAACGGCATGTCTCACTCTGCTGGCCCTCCTGGTGGTTTTTTCAGAATATCTAAGGCCCAGGTGCAGGTTCCTGGCCTTGAACTCCTGCATTATAGTTATCTAAAATAAATTCATTTAAAATATAGAGACACAGACAGATTAAAGGAATAGAGATAAATATAACATACTAATATCAGTTAAAAAAATGAAATACTTTAATTTCAGACAAAGTAGATCAGAGTAAGAGAAATTTTCAGAAAGGACTTTATGTAATACTAAAGATGTCAATTCTCAAAAAAAAAAAAGTAGCAATATGTATTGATTACATGCCTAGTAAAAGGGTGTTAAAATAACATGGCACACAAACTAGAAATTAATATTAATTTACTACTATAGAAATTAATAGAAATTAATTTTAATATTAATATTAAATTTATATTAATTTACTACTATAACTGGAGTCTTCAATGCCCCCTATCTGAAATAAACAGATCTAGCAGGTAGAAAATCAGAATATACTTGAACCGAAAACAGTATCAATCAACTAGATCTAATTCCATATATAGAATACTTTATCCAGAATATACATTTTTATCAAGCTCACATTTTACATTCACCAAGACAGAAATATTCTGATATATAAAACATACCTTAACAAATGTAAAAGAATAGACATCATATGCAGTATGCTTTCAAACTACATGGAACTAGAAATCAATAAAAGACAGTTGGTAAATCCCCAAATATTTAGAGATTAAATAATATGCTTTAAGATAAAACTTTGTGTAGAGAGATAAAGCTCCCCAAATTCAAAAGAGTGCATGGTTTATCTCGGGAGGCCTGCTTGCATAAAAAGGAAAAGGCTGGTTCTGTGGAATTCCAGGAAGAAGAAGATTAAGTATAGATAAAGGGAGTGTCAAAGGGAGTGTCAAAGGAAGTGTCGATTGTACCTTGATCTTCAGGATGTTACTTTAATTATGTTATCTTGGGAGACTCAAAGGAACAGATTATGTATAAAAAGAAGGATAAGAAATAAACTCGGAGACACAGTTGTGAGATCTGTTCTCCCTCCTGCACTCTGTCTGTCTTCTCTTTTTTCTCAGTCCCCGCTCCCCCATTCAGGTACCCGGTTTGACTTGGTCGGCTGGCTTCCGACAACTTTGGTCAAAGAAAAAGTCTCAAGAGAAATTAAAACATTTTGAACTAAATAAAAATTAAAATACAATTTATCTATATTTGCAGAACACCATAAAAGTAGTGCTTAGAGAAAAATTTATAGCTTTTAATGTAAGAACTATAAAGGATGAAAGACCTAAAATCAATAACCTAAGTTTCTATTTTAGAAAACTATAAATAGAATAGCCAGTTAAATTCAAAGTAAGCAAAATATATTTGAAAAAAAAATAAAAATTATATCAGAAATCAATAAAATTGAAAACAGGGTAATCAAGAGGGAAAATCAACAAAAGAAAAACTGGTTCTTTGAAAAGGTAATAAAATTTATAAACCTCTAACCAGGATAACTAATAAAAAAGAGAGCAGATACAAGTTACTATCAGAGAATAAATAAGGACCATCACTTCTGATCCTATGGACATAAAAAGGATAACAAGGAACTATTATGAACAATTTTATGCCCATAAATGACAACCTAGAGAAAGCAGATAAATTCCTTGAAAGGCAATCTACAAAAATTCACACCATAATTAATAATTTTTCAAAGCTGAGAACACCAGAGCCTGGTGACTTCATTGGTGAATTCCACCAAACATTTAGAAAAAATAAACCAATTCCTTTTAATTTCTTTCAGCTAAAACAAGCAGAGGAAATACAATCTGTCTTATTCTATGAGGCTAGCACTACACTATTATCAAAACCGGGCAGACATTACGAGAATGAAAAACAACAGACTGATAGCTTTCAGGAACAGGTATGCAAAATTTTCTATAAAATATAAGCAAATTGAATTCTAAAATATATAAAAATTATTTACTATGACCATGTGAAATTTATTGCAGATATACACACTGGTTCAACATTCAAAAAACAATTTTTGTTATCGATCTTATCAACAGGCTAAAAGAAAAAAACTATGAGTATATAAAGAAAAAGTAATTGAAAAAATCTAAAACTATTGATGACAAAAACTCTCAGCAAAATAATTGCAGAGGAAAGCTTTTTCAATTTTATCCACTGACAGTGATGGCAGATTAGGAAGCTAAAGTGCCTCGTTACCTCATGGAAACAAATAGGCAATGACATACAGAGCAAAGGGGCTTTGTGGGAACTCTAGAAACCAGTTAAGAAGATGCATCTACTAAGTTAACATGTAACAGAGAAAAAAGCCACACTCATAATGATAGGAAATGTTATCGTGTTTTTGCTTGCCTTTTTCCTAGAATTTCCCTGGAACAGTGTAGCACAGGAGGGAAAAAGTTGGCCAATTCCTGGTTCTTCCATTGGGATGAAAGGAGAGGCAAACTTGCTTTCAACCTTTTGATTTTGGAGTGGGGGGAGGTCTACCCAAAGGACTGATTCTGTTTCATCTCATGTGGAGTGCTGATGGAAGTGGGTGGCATAGTTCAGTTATATGGTTGGGGCCACTGAAAAGAGAAGTGAGTATCATGATGTAAAAGAGGTATAGGAACACTGCAGATCTGAGTGTGCTGAGTGGAAGAGATTATTAGCAGAGAAATACATTAGACCACCTAAGTTTCCAAATATACACAGGGAAAATAAACGCATTTAAAAGCAGCCATGCTTATGAAGTGATATGGGGAAAAAGGCATATGTATAGACCCCCTAAAAAAGGTATGCCTAGAAAAGGTCTGCAAGGTCCTTAAACTTTCACACCAGTCTGATCATTGAAAGTATCCCCCTATACAAAGTCAATCTACAATGACTGTGAGAAATGGCTGCTTTTTTAAATGTCCAATTTTCAACAAAAGATCAGAAAATATTTTTTTTAAGAAGAATAACTCATTCAAAGAAAAAATAAATATCTAGTAAATAAACCAAAAGAAACAAAGATCTAGGACTTAGTTGATTATTTTAAAACATTCATCTTAAATATACTCAATGAACTGAATGAGAACTGAGATAGGTAGTTAAGCAGAATCAGGAAAATAATATATGAACAAAATTAAAATAGCAAGAAAGATAGAAATTATAAAAAATGAACCATACAGAAATTCTGGAGATAAAAAAAAAACAACACAACAATTGAAATGAAAAATTTACTACAGATGTTCAAAGTAGACTCAAACAGGCAGCAGAAGAAATTCGCAAATTTAAAGACAGATTATTTGGAATTATTAAGTATAAAAAGCAAAAAGAAAAAAAAAGAATAAAGAATAGTGAACAGATCCTGAGAGACTTGTGAGACATCATTAAGTCAATCGATACACATATGCACTGTTGGAGTCCCAGAAGAACGATAGATAAGAGAAGAAAGCCAAAGTTCTCAAACTGAGAAAATACAAAAATATACAAATACAAGAAGCTCAGCTGAAACCAAATAGAAAAAAAATAATGAAAAAACAAAAAACAGATACACCTGGAGTCACATTACCAAACTATTAAAAGACAAAAAGAGAATCTTGAAAGTGGAAAGACAAAAATGACTTGTCACATGCAACGTATTCCCAATAAGATTATCAGTGTATTTCTGATTAGAAGCATGGCAGACCAGAAAGCAGTGACATGATATAAAATGTTGATAAAAAACAAACAAATAACAATACAATACAATAAAATGGACTTATACTACAAGAAATGCTATACAAAGTCTTTTAGGTTGAAATAAATAGATACTACAAGTAAAACAAAATGTATGAAGATATAAAGTTCTCTGCTAGAGGTAAATATATGGACAAATATAAATTATTGTATTATACTTTTGGTTCATAACTCCATTCATTATTATTGTATAGGATTTAAAAGACAAAATTTTTAAAATAATTATAAATTTATATTAATGAGTATACAATATATAAAAGGTTAATTTGTGACATTGACAGATCAACATAATGTTGGAGGCATCAGAACTATAAAGGAGTTTTTTGTTGTTGTTGAGGTATAATTGACATAAAACATAACATTAGTTTCAGCTGTATGACATGATTTGATATTTGCATATATTCCAAAATAATCTCTACAATAAGTATAGTTAACATCCATCACAATATATAAATGCAATTTTTTCTTGTGATAAGAACTTTTAAGATTTATTCTTTTAGCAACTCTCAAATGCATAGAACAGTATTAACTATAGCCATCATACTGTAGGATTTTTGTATACAATTGAAGTTAAGAGGTTATAAATGTAATATATACTGTTATAACTTTAGGATGTTTTATGTATTCCCTATGGTAACCTCAGGAAAAAAAAATACGTAGAATACATAAAAAAGAAAAAATGAGAAGTAAATCAAAATATGTCACTACAAAAATCCAACTATACAAAGGAAGGTAGTAAAGAAGAAGATGAGGAACAAAATATCTATATGACATATAGAAAACAGATAACAAAATAGCAAAGTTAGTTTCTTTTGGATCTGTAATTATTTTAAACTCAAACAGATTAAACTGCCAAATTAAAAGACATAGATTGGCAGAATATATTTAAAAAATAGAATCCAATTATATGTTGTCTATAAGAGATTCATTTTATTTTTTTAAATTTTATTAAGATATCATTAACATAATATTATGTATGTTTAAGGTATATGATGTGTTATTTTGATACACTAACATATTGCAAAATATTTACTAACATAATGTTAGCTAAGACCTCCATCATATCACATAATTATTGTGTGTGTGTGTGTGTGTGTGTGTGTGTGTGTGTATGGTGAGAACATTAAATATTTGCATCTATTGAGATGATTATGATTTTTACTTATTAATGTGATATATCAATTTATCAATTTGTATATGTCAAATCATTCTGGCATCTTGTGGATAAATCCTTTTAAAATGATATTGAATCCTGCTTGCTAATATTTTGTTCAAAATTTTACCATCTATATTCATCAGGGATATTGACCTATAGATTTCGTTTTGTTTTGTTTTGTTTTTCTTGCAGTGTCCTTGTATGGCTTTGGTATCAGGATAATGCTGGCCTGTTAAAATGAGTTTGGGAGTGTTCTCTCATTTTCAATTTTTTGTAAGATTTTTCAAAAGGATTGGTGTTAATTCTTCTTTAAATAATAGGTGGAATTCACCAAGAAAACCATTGGGCCTTGGCTTTTCTGTGTCAGGAGGTTTTTTATTACCGATTCAGTCTTCTTACTCATTATTGACCTATTTAGGTTTTTTACTTCTTCACCATTTGTTCTTAGAAGGCCATATGTTTCTAGAAATTCATTCAATTCTTCTGAGTTATTCAATTTGCTGGCATATACCTGTTCATAGTAGTCTCATATTCCTTTGTATTTCTTTAATAGCAGTTCTAACGTCTTCCATTTCTTTTCTCAGTTAGTCTAGCTAAAGGTTAACCAAATTTGTTAATATCTTTTCAAAAAAATAAATTTGTTTCATCAATCTTTTTTAAAATTTTCACTTTTTATTTTTTCCAATTATAGTTGACATACAATATTATATTAGTTTCAAGTATACAACACAATGATTACACATTTATATAACTTATGAAGTGATCTCTTTGATAAATCCAGTATCTGATACCATACATAATTATTACAATACCACTGACTATATTCCCATGCTACACTCCACATATCTATCACTGCTTTGTAACTACCAATTTGTAACTTAATCCTCTCCCCACTTCTACCATTCCCTACCACCAATCTGTCAACCATCAAAATGCTCTCTGTATGTATGAGCTTTTTTCTGTTCTTTGTTTATCCTGTTCTCTAGATTCCACATAAGACATTTGTTTTTCTCTGTCTGACTTACTCCACTCAGCACAACAACCTGTAGGTGCATCCATATTGTGGAGATTGCAAGATTTAGTAAAGCAATTACTAACAGAATTAAAGGGAGGAACAGACCAAAAAATTATCATAGTAGGAGACTTAAAGACCTCGCTATCGTATATGGACAGATCATCCACACAGAAAATCAATAAGGAAATAACACTCATAAATGACACATTAGACCAACTGAACATAATTAACATTTACAGAGCGTTCCATCCCAAAAGAGCTGCTTATACATTCCTCTCTAGTGCACATGGAACATTCTCAAGAATTGACCACATACTGGGACACAGAAATAGCCTCAACAAATATAAGAGGGTTGAAATCATACCAACCATGTTCTCTGATCATAATGCTTTGGAACTAGAGATCACCTGCAAGAAAGAAAGCAGGAAGAACCACAAATATATGGAGATTAAACAACATGCTACTGAAGCACAAGTAGATCAGAGAAGAAATAAAAAAAAAAAAAAAAGAGATCAATAGATACATAGAAACAAATGAGTTTGGGACAGTACAATATATCAAAACTTTTGGGACACGGCAAAAGCGGTTATAAGAGGAAAATTCATATCATTACAGGCCTACATCCAAAAACAAAAATAAGCCCAAATAAACAACATAATGCATCATCTCAAAAAAAAAAAAAAAAAACTAGAGAAGAAAGAACAAATTAAGCCTAAAGTCAGCAGAAGGAAAGAAATAATCAAAATTAGAGCAGAAATAAATGAAATTGAAAACAAAACAAACAAACAAATAGAAACAATAGAAAAAATAAGAGCAACAAAAAGCTGGTTCTTTGAGAAGGTTAATAAAATTGACAAACCCCTGGTTAGACTCACTAAAGAAAAAGAGAAAGAACACAAATAAACAAAATCGGGGATGAAAGAAGAAATTACAACTGACAACACAGAAACACAAAGGATTAAGCAAGAATATTATAAAAAAGTATGTAACACCAACTATAAAACCTAGAAGAAATGGACCAGTACTTAGAAAAATACAACCTTCCTAGACTGAATCAAGAAGAACTGGAAAATCTAAATAGACCAATCAGCAGTATGGAAATTGAAACAATCATTAAAAACCTACCAAAAAGTAAAAGGCCAGGAACAGATGGCTTCACCAGTGTATTCTACAAAACTTTCAAGGAAGATTTAACATCTGTTCTCCTCAAACTCTTCCAAAAAATCGAGGAAGAGGTAATACTTCCCAACTCATTTTATGAGGCCAATATTACTATGCTACCAAAACCTGGTAAAGATAACAAGAAAGGAAACAATAGACCAATATCTCTTATGAACACAAATGCAAAAATCCTAAAGAAGATACTAGTGAACCGAATACTCATATTAAAAAGATTATACACCACGATCAAGTGGGCTTGATCAGCAACATATTAAAAAGATTATACACCACGATCAAGTGGGCTTCATTCCAGGGGCGCAGGGATGGTTCAACATATGCAAATCGATTAATGTGATACACCACATAAACATATTAAAAAACAAGAACCATACGATCATATCAGTACATGCAGAAAAAGCCTTCGACAAGATACAGAATCAATTTATGATCAAAACACTTCACCAAATCGGTATGGAAGGAAAGTACCTTAACATAATAAAGGCCATCTATGACAAATCCTCCCCTCAGTCAACATTATACTTAGTGGTGAAAAACTAAACACCTTCCCTTCAAGATCAGGAACAAGACAAGGCTGTCTACTATCGCCACTGTTTTTCAGTATAACATTGGAAGTCCTAGCAAGTGCAATCAAGCAAGAGAAAGCTATAAAAGGCATCCAAATAGGAAACGAAGAAATCAAATTGTCACTATTCACAGATGACATGATTCTCTATATAGGAAATCCTAAAGACTCCACAAGAACACTACTAGAAACAATAAGCAAATACAGTAAAGTCTCTGGATACAAAATCAATGTTCAAAAGTCTACAGCTTTTCTAAACTCTAATAACAAAGTGTCAGAGAAAGAAGTGGAAAAAATCATTCATTTTGCAACTGCAACACAAAGAATAAAATACACAGGAATAAATTTAACGAAACCTGTCAAGGACTTATATAATGAAAACGACAAGAACCTATTAAAAGAATTCGAAGATACTAAGAAATGGAAAGATATTCCGTGTTTTTGGATTGGAAGAATCAACATAGTTAAAATGACCTTATTACCTAAATCATTATACAGATTTAATGCAATCCCCATCAAAATCCCATTGCCATGTTTTAAAGAAATAGAACAAAAAATCATCAGATTTGTATGAAAGCACAAAAGACCCCGAATTACCAAACCCTTCCTGAGAAAAAGGAACAAGGCTGAAGGCATCACTCTGCCCAACTTCAAATTATATTGCAAAGTGACAGTAATCAAAACGGCATGATACTGGCAGCAAAATAGACACACAGATCAGTGGAACAGAATCAAGAGTCCAGAAGTAAACCCATATATATATGGGCAAATAACTTGCGACAAAAAAGCCAAAAACATACAGTGGAGAAAGAAAAGCCTCTTCAATAAACGGTACTGGGAAAATTGGAAGGCCACCTGCAAAAGAATGAAACGAGACTGTTGTCTATCACCACACACCAAAATTAACTCAAAATGGATTGAGGACCTGAATGTAAGACCAGAATCAATAAAATGCATAGAAGAAAACAGGAATGAAACTGAAGGTCCTTGGACTTAAAGAAGATTTTATGAATTCGACCTCAAAAGCAAAGGAAGTAAAAGCTAAAATAAATGAATGGACTACATCAAACTAAAAAGCCTCTGCTCAGCAAAAGAAATTGTCAGCGAGGTAAAGAGACAACCATTTGAATAGGAAAATATATTTGCAAGCAACGCCTCCGATAAGGGCCTAATATCCAAAATATACGAAAAACTCATACAACTCAATAACAACAACAACAAAAAAAACAAACGATCCAATCAAAAAATGAGCAGAGGACCTGAACAGACACTTCTCCCAAGAGAACATACAAATGGCCTACAAACATATGAAAAGATGCTCAACATCTCTAGCTATTAGGAAGATGCAAATCAAAACCACAATGAGATACATCTCACACCTGTTAGAATAGCTATAATCAACAGGACACATAACAACAAATACTGGAGAGGATGCGGAGAAAAAGGGACCCCCATACACTGCTGGTGGGACTGCAAATTGGTACAGCCACTACAGAAAACAATGTGGAGGTTCCTCAAAAAGCTAAAAATTGATCTACCATATGATCTATCAATCCCTTTACTGGGTATTTACCCCAAAGACTTGAAAACCCATATCTGAAAAGATATTTGCACACGGATGTTCATAACAGCACTATTTACAGTGGCCAGGACATGGAAGCAGCTGAAGTGTCCTACAATAGGTAATCGGCTGTAGAAGCTGTGGTACATATATACAATGGAATATTACTCAGCCATAAGAAGAGATGAAATACTGCCATTTGCAATGACATGGATGGACCTCAAGATAATCATGCTAAGCGAAGTAAGCCAGACTGAAAAAGTTGAAAATCACATGATATCACTTACATGTGGGATATAAACCTAAAAGCAACAAATGAACAGGACAAACAGAGACTCAGGGACATGAACAATGGACTCGTGGTTACCAGAGTTAGGGAGTAGAGGAGGAGGAAAGAGGTAGACAGGGTAAAAGGGGTCAAAGATAGGGGGTTGGGGAAGGGTGAAGTGTGTAAATGGGATCAAATATATGGTAGCCTAAAGAAACTGGAATCTGGGTGTCCATCGCACAATAGAATATAGAGATGTCAAATTATAATTTACACCTGAAAATGATATAAGTATATTAACTAATGTTACCCCAATAAACTTAATTAATAAATATCATATGGATCCACAAAATACTGTGAATAGCCAAAACAATCTTGAGGAAGAAAAAGAAAGTTGGAGGCATCATGCTCCCTGATTTCAAACTATACCACAAAGTTAATATGATCAAAACAGTGTAGTACTGGCTCAAAAAAGACACATCGATCAATGGAACAGAGCAGAAAGCTCAGAAATAATCCCTCAGTTATATGGTCAAATAATCTATGACAAAGGATGCAAAAAATACACAATGTGAAATAACATGTTCCTCAACAAAGTGGTGTTGGAAAAACTAGACATATACATTCAAAAATTAAAAATAAAATAAAATAAAATAAAATAAAAGTGAACCACTCTCTTAAACCATATACAAAAATAAACTCAAATGGATTAAAGACTTACATATATGGCCTGGAAACATAAAACTACTAGAACAAAACATATGTAGTAAACTATTTGTCATGAATCTGAGTAATATCTTTTTGGCTTTATCTCCTCAAGCAAGGAAAACAAAAGAGCATAAATAAACAAATAAGACTTTATCAAACTAAAAGGCTTGTGCGCAGTAAAGGAAACCATCAACAAAATGAAAAAACAACTTACTGAATGAGAGAATGAATTTGCAAATGATATATCCAATAAGGGGTTGATATTCAAAATATATAAGGAATTCATACAACTCAGTAACAAAACAAATATACAATTTGATCAAAAAATGAGCAGAGGACACGAAAAAGCATTTCTTCAAAGAAGATGTACCTATGGCCAACAGATATAGAAAAAGGTGCTCAACATCACTAATAATCGGAGAAATGCAAATCAAAACCACAGTGTGATACCACTTCATACCAGTCAGAATGGCTATTATCAGAAAGTCAACAAATAACGTGTTAATGAGGATGTGGAGAAAAGGGAACCCTTGTTCACTGTTGGGGGTGTTAGGTAGCTAGTCAGATATGAGCGACAGGGGGAACAAAGTAATAGGGGCCCAGCCTAGAGATCGCCTAATGAACACCCTATTGGTAGTTAGAGAATCCCTCCTGTTTCCCCAGAGATAAAGGAAAGGAGGGTCTTAATCTTAGCTGGCCTAATCCAGCTACAGATACCTTCGCAGAAGATACTGCCCTAATTTGCCCACAATTTAAGCTTAATTATAATGCTATGTTTATACCTGGAAGTTCATGAATTCTGAATTCTGAGTAAGCACATGCACACTAGGCAAAGACCTATATAGCATTAAATGTCTGTCAAAATGACCTCACTTGCCAGTTACCTAAGAATGCTTTTGTAACCACCCATCACAGACCTAAATATAACACAGACCTCTCTCTTCCCAGGGGTTACAGCTCTCTATCTTCTCTGGCTGTAACCTGTGCCCTGCCCCCCTGGGGTAAGTATCCTCATTTCCACGTGGTTAGCCATGCTTTTAATAAATGAATATTTCTCATATTTACTGAGTTGAAATTCATTTCTTCATCAGTGATAAGGACCTAGAGGTGTGTTACCGGAACACCAATCACTGCAACGGTAACAGTGAGACTGTGAATTAGTGCAGCCACTATAGAAAACAATATGGAGAGTCCTTGAAAAACTAAAACTATATCTACTATGTGACCTAGCAATTGCACATCTAAGTATTTATTAAATTAAAAAAAAAACAACATTAATTCAAAAAAAAATCTTTATTGCAGCATTATTTACAATAGCAATGATATGGAAGCAACTTAGGTATTTATTGATAAATGAATGGATAAACAATAAGTTATATATAATGGAATATTATGCAGCAATAAATAATATAATCTTGTCATTTGTGACAACCTGAATGAATCTAGAGGGTATTATGCTTAGTGAACTAAGTCAGACAAGGATAAATACATATGATTTCACTTATATGTGAAATCTAAAAAACAAACAAACAAAATAAAACAACAAACTCTTGGTAACAGAGACTAAAGGGATGGCTGCCAGAGGGAAGGGGATGGAGAGTTTGATGAAAAAGGTGAAGTGGAATATAGTAAATAATATTATGATAAGTTTGCATGGTGACCAATGATTGATTACTAGAATAAGTGAGGTGATCACATTGTAAGATGTTAAAATGTTGAATCACTATACTGTACACTTGAAACTAATATAACTAATATAATATTGTATACCATCTATACATAATCAAACAAACAAATATTATCTCAGGAGATTAAAAACACAGATTTTCTCTTATGTTTTATTTTAGAAGTTTTATAGTTTTGGATATAAATTTTGAGATGATCAATTTCAAGTCATTTTTTTCTTTATTTATTTAAATAATTTTTAATTTTTTAATTATGATTGAATTTTTTTTTCTAAATAGAATTTAGTTTTTGGAGCACCTTTAAGTACACAGAAATATTGAGTAAAATTTACAGAGATTTCTCCATATACTTTCAGACCCTTAACATAGTCTTCCCTATTATCAACATCCCCCACCAAAGTGGTATATTTGTTACAATTAAGCTAACATCGACATATTGTTATCATTCTAAGTTAATAGTTTACATTAAGGTTTATTCTTTATGTTGTACATTTTATGGGTTTGAAAAAAAATTATAATGACATGTATCCACTATTATATTATCATACGGTGTAGTTTCACTGTCCTAAAAACTCCTTGGGCTCTGTCTATTTATTCCTCTCTCTCTCTCTTAAACCCTGAAAAATAATGATCTTTTCACTGTATTCATAGTGTTACCTTTTGCAGAATATCATATAATTTGAATTATACATTTTGCATGTAGCCTTTTCAGATTGGTATCTTCCACTTAGTAATATGAATTTAACTTTCCTCCATTTCTTTGCATGGCTTGATTAATAATTTATTTTTAGTGCTGAATAATATTTAATTCCACAACTTGTTTATCTATTCACCTACTGAAAGACATCAATCTTAGTTGCTTCCAAGTTGGCAATTTTGAATAAGGCTGCTATAAACATTTGTGTGCAGATTTTTGCATGAACATAAGTTTCCGATTCTTTTGAATAAACATCATGGAACATAATTGCTGGATCATATGGTAAGAATATTGAGTTTTGTAAAAAAACAACAAAAATTTCTTCCAAAAATGGCTCTACATTTTTACATTACTACCAGCAATAAATGAGAACTTCTGTTGCTTCACATCCTTGCCATCATTTCATGTTATCAGTGTCCTGAATTTTTGCCAGTCTAATAAGTGTGTGGCGGTATCTCATTGTTTTAATTCACTATTCTCTGATGGCATATGATGTTGAACATTTTTTCATATGTTTATTTATCAACTATATACATATTTTTGGTGAGGTGTCTGTGAAGGTCTTTTGCCCATTTTTAATTAGGTTATTTTTCTATTATTAAGTTTTAAGAGTACTTTGTAAATTTTGGATAACAGTCCTTTATCAGATAAATATTTTGCAAACAGTTTATCTCATTCTGTGGCTTATCCTCTCATTATCTTGATACTGTCTTTCATAGAGAAGTTTTTAATTTTAATAAAGTACAGTTTATCATTTTTTTCTTTTATGAATCATAGCTTCAGTATTGTATTTAAGTTTAATTTTTAGAGAAGGTATAACATAGGAGTGTAAGTTCATTTTCTTGCATATGGAAATCTAATGGTTATAGAACCACTTGTTGAAAAGTTTATACTTTCTTCATTGATTTGTCCTTCCTACTTTGTTGAAAATAAGTTTTTAATTATATTTGTATAGGATAACCTCTGGCTTCTCTATTCTGTTCCATTGTTTAGTCCATCAATAGCACAATGATAAAATTATTTTGATTTTATAATAATTTACAAGCATTGTGTGTCCACTAAATTCTTTTCTTATCAAAACTGTTTTGGTTACTCCCTTACCTTTTTCATATAAATTTCATAAAAAACTTGGCAAGTTTAAAAACATCCTGCTACAATATTAATTGAAATTGCATTGAATCTATATATCTATTTAGAGAGAATTGACATAATAGCAATAAAAAGGCTTCTAATCTACGAATATAATATGTTGATATATATTTCTTCATTTATGTAGATTAATTTCTTTTATCAGTGTTATGTATTTTTCAGCATATAAGACCTGTACATGATTTGTTAGATTTACATTTAAGTATTTTATATAATTTTTGAGAGGCTGTAAATGGTATTGTATTTTAAATTTTGGTGTTCAGTTGTTAGTTGCTGGTATATATAATTGATTTTTATATGTTTATTTTGTATCTTGAGAAATTGCTAAACTTATTTATTAGTTCTAGAAGTTTGTTTTGTTTTGTTTTGTGTTTGCAGATTCCTTGGCGTGACAAAATATTAGTAACAAGTTTTGTGTCCATTAACATTAAAATATACTATTTGAAATTGCGTGTTGAAATATAAATATCATTTAAAATATTTTATTGTAGTGTTATATATATTCATGTTATAAATGAAAATGATGCTGTAGATAAAAATTTATTCTCTTTTATTCATATAACATTGCTGATAATTTTTCATGTTTCATATTTGTAAATATGACTAAGTAGCTGCATAGTATTTCATCTAATTTGTTTCATAATACGTGTTTACTCTATTTTTAGATGCTTATTGTTTTCCAATTTTGATTATTAATAACAATTTTGTGATAAATTTGTATATGTGCGTTTATGCATATAGCTGTATATAATCTTCAAACAATTTTTAAAGAATAGAGTCTTAGAAGTAAAATTATTATGCTAGGAATTAAAAACAGTTTTAAGTTTCTTGCTTTTTTCAGGAAGCATGTGGATAATTTTAAATGGAAATAAACTATTTTAATCGTAAATCTTGAATAATATTATCCACTGGTGAAAATCAGAGTTTGATTGATCCAAATTAACATAGTAATATATATCTAAATTTTTTCTTAATTTCTTCATGTTCATATTAGGTAAATATAAAATTCTTAAAATTATTTTATTATATTTTACTATCATCATTAATTCCTTTTATGTAGTTTATAACATTTTATGTTGAAATGTCTATAAAATAACTGTTATAAGAAGAAGAAATTGAAAATGTGTAAGAGAACAGACACACAAGCATGCCTTATTCTATCATATTTTTTCCATTAGTTTATTCCCTAAAACATGATAGTGGTTAGGTGTTAATAGTCAAACTCCTTTCGCTGTACCAGTTTAGGCTTATATGTCTAGTTTATATAATTACACTTCCACTTATGTAAGTCCTTGGGGTGTTATCTATTTGACAGTAATCATAAATGAGAATAAAGGAAATGATGCATAAAGTAACTACTCATGGTTTAATTATTCTCATTAATCTACCTTACTGTTTGTGGTTTATGTCTGCTCTAACCAGTGATGTTTAACAGCCCTGTTGTTCTTACCATCATCCATATGCAGGCCTGTCAATCAATGACAATTATTACTTAATGAACATGTAATGAAGCATAGACCTAAAAAGTAGTGAACTAATCACTCATTACAGTTTTTATTATAAGTTATCAGAATTTCCTTCAGTTTGGTTCTACCAACATCTTCAGCAGTAATCAGCTTCACCACTAGGAATCTTAAATAAAATTTTGAGTCTTACCTGCATGAATACTCTCAAGGTAAGAGGGTCATTTCAAAGAACTATGTTAGAAAGTAGTAGGACACAAGTCATACACCTGAAACTAATATAACATTGTATGTCAACTGTAATTGAAAATATATATTTTTTTTTTTAAAAAAAAAAGAGAGAACTGGGTTAGTATTTTTCTCCAAAGTTTATTATTTGAGTTATCTTGGACTAGGGTATGAACTTTTCTAAAGTTTATTTTCCTTATTTGAAATGGGGGAAAATTTCTGATTTATGGGTTTGTGGTAAGAGTTAACCTAACACAAAGTACCCAGTATGTGGTAACTGCTGTTAGTATTACTAATTATATAAGACTTTATTTATTACCACTTGGATTTCTGTTTCATGTCAACCTTGTAACATATTTTGTTTCTCCATTTCATATTCTCTTCAATTTTGTTGTGTATGTTTTTGTAAACACACACACACAATTCAACATATTAGGATTTTAAATTTTTAAACAGCTAATACTACAGCTAAAAAGTCACACTGTGATTAGTTTGTAATTTTAAATGAATAAAGTTAAAATTAAAACCTATTTTGTTATAGTTTTATTGGTCTTTTTGATGTCACATACTTGTTTCACATTACCTCCTGAAGTTAAATGTTAGACTCAGTAAATCTTCCATGGGAAAGCTCTAGGTTAAGGTGATTGTAGGATGTCCTATACTTCAGGCTAAACAACTTCCTTCAAGCAAATACAGAATTAAAATAAAATGCTGTACACTTTGGCATATTTCAACCAGGTGTATTGGCCAACTAAATATTTTGACATTAAAAGTAGATTTTGAATTCTACATTCATAAAGTTGGAATATCCTACTATTCACTGTGCAAGTAGATAATAATAGGCAGAGATCACCTGATCTCTTTTAGCCAATTGTATCTATTTGACAGAAGTACTGAACAGTGGGACAAGGGACCTATAGTTGTTCTCCTGGTGTATAAATTTACCTCATTTGGAAGATAATGTTCTTTTAAGTAGAGATTAAAATGTTTTCTAGTAATGACAATGTTAGATATGCAGATCTAGGGAACATAATTTTTTGAATTTTAAAATCAAAATCAAATAGTATTATATAAAGTATACCTCTGATGGGCATTGCTTGGATAGAAAAGCATCAGAATACCAAATGTAAGATGTATGATTCCTGCAAAAGTAAGTTTATTAACTTCTGGGTAAAAAATTATACAAATCTAAAGCTTACGCATGCTTAAAATCATTGTAAGATAATGTGCATAAATAGCAAAAAAAACTTTCAATGAAAAGTGATTGTATTAATTTGCTTTACTATCAGTAAGACTCATTTTTAAACAATGGCATTACTAATTAAGTGTGACTAAAATTTATAATTTGAAATGCTATTTTTCCTCTTTGGCAAGACTAAACTTTAATATATTCTCCTACAACAATACTATTTTACAATCACTTCTTACCATTGTCTAGCTGATAGTTCTAGGCCATGGGCTAACATGAAGACGTACTGCTTATCTGTCTGAAATGGAAATTGTTCCCAGACCTAATTATTATTATATAAGATGAAACAACATAGTTAGTAAATTTTTAGTTTGCATATTCCTCTCATTTATATATTTTTTCTATAGCCAATTTATCTTTAATGGATAGAATTTTTCTAATTGTAATCCTGTCTCTAATGTGCCTTATATTCTACTTCAATTTCTATTCTTATCTATCTCTTTCCTGAGACCCCCATCTTATATTTAGTTTTCTGTACCTGGTACCTAACTCTGAGCATGGTTGAATCTACATAATTTATGTTTAAAAAAAGTTCAAGAAGAGATCTGCATTTGCTCAGAAAAACCAGATAGTCTCTCTACAAGATATTTTCTACAATTATGAACTTTAGGGTTTTTGTTTTTGGTGTAAAGATAGAAAAATTATTGAGCAAAAATGTGGCCTAAGATTAGAGTTAATATGTTCTGTTGACTCAAATGCACATGCTCACCTCTGAAAATCTCATTTTTGTTTGGAGTTATTTGAAAGTTGTTCATATATAGATGAACATGCACATAATGTTTATATATACATATACATACACTCAAGAGAAGACAGAAACTTTTGACTTAGGAGTGTAAAACATTTTCAACTTCTAACATTTAGAACTAGTATCATAGAATACTACTAAATAAATGTAATAAATAATTTTACTTTTATATATTATGATGGCTAAAGAGAATGAACATGATGAAACAAAAAATAATAAAGAGAAATTATCAGCCTAATATTTATTTTATAGGGGTTCCAATATAACCAACACATGGTAGATATGAAATGCCTAAATTTAGGGTGCTATAGGTAGAGAAAAGTATTTAGTATTATAAATGTGAATGTGAATAACGGCCTTTACTTTGCAGTTCTTTTTACTCTAATCCTAAGTTACTTTTTCTTACAAAAGTGGTAAGATGTGTTAGCAGTTTCTAATTACATAGCTGTTTTATTATGAGGCAGCAGTTGGAGAATTACACAATGAAAGTGTGTATCACATATAGAAAGAATTTATGTTTGGGTAATAGGAAAAAGAGATCAGGAATTTAGCCCAATATACTGGAGGAAACTACTCTTTTTATATATAGTTGCTGAAACCTGCGTGAACTTCGAGAAATTGCTAATGAATACAATATTTTCTAAAATTGCAAACAAGGGCTGAGCAGAATGATGTGGCATAAGCGTAACTTAAAAATCTTAATTAAGAAATCAACAGAATCTAGATGATTAAAATGAAATTTATATCAGATGAAGTAACTCCCTTAGCTAGATCAGAATATGCTTTCTACCAAGTTGTAGTGAGGAGAAATTAACAATTTAAAATTAGAACATTAGTATTTATTAATAATTTATTGCATATTGTTACACATATATAAACTATTGTTTTATTATTTCTGGTTTTTATCTCTCTTTCTTACTACACATATTCATGTATTTCTGTATTTACATACAGAGAACAAATAGTCACAAACACATGGCAGTCTAGTGTAGCAGTTAAGAAAGAAAGTTTGGACAAAAATCTTCCTGGAGAGTTAATCTTGTTTTTACCACTTACTGCTGAGTAACCATGGCAATATGTCAATTTTTTTCCTAATTTTTATCTTTTTAATCTGTGAAACAGGAATGGTAGTAACTACCTCATAAAATTATTCTGAAGATTAAATAAAACAAATCCACAAAAACTTGAGATCAATGCCTGAGTCATAGTAAGTACTTAAAAATGATATAAGTTACTATTGTTACATAGATTTTTTTTCTATTTTTAATCCATTTCTTTGTCATATATATAAAGTATTGAATTAAAGAAACATTTCATGGGGTGAAGGATGAAAGTGAGGGTGAAGGAGACAGGAAAGGAGGCAGGCAGTGAGGAAAAGAAGGAAACAAAGAAAGAAAGAAAACAAGAGAGACTGGGTACTTCCTAAAATTAAAAAAAAAGAGAGAGACTGGGAGAGAGATAAGTTTCCACTTCTGGAAAAATGGAGTAAGCATAGATTAGTCTATTTCTTCTGTTAAGTACAATAAAAGTTCTGGGATGAATGAATGAATGAGTGAATGAATACACACACACGAAGTCTCTGCAAGGTGAAGAGAAGACTGACTGTCTAAGGACCTTGGGGCCCAAGGAATGACATGGCAGTGAGTTCTCTAGGTTTTCTTTAGGCTCGTATTTCATACACAGAGCCAAATAAACCAGCAGCCCAGAACTGCCAATGAGAACAGATAAATAAGCCCTAACAAAAGCTTGCTCTGTTTAGTCAAATGACCAGAAAAAAGGCAGCCTAGTAAGACAGAAAATTTTTAGACAATAACCTCTCTACTCCAGCCATACACCAGAAATACATAAATTCTGTGATCACATCACCACCCATAACAGCAAAGGCTGAGTGGGAGCTAAGATTTTCACTCTCATACTCCAAGCTCCTGATGGGGTAGTTTCAGAGAAGCTAGGAATTTCATTGCTGCTAAACGGTAATAAATCTCCTCCCAGCCAAAGTGTCCACTTTTAAAGACCACATTGGGAGCCTGGACTTTTACTCTCATTCATCAATAATTGGATGTTCTGCCCTTCCACATTGGGGTGGTGCCAGAAGATGCCTAACAGAATAAAAACTTGTCATCACTGCCTGGTGGTCACAAGGTCACTTCTCACCCAAGTGCTGGTAGTGGAGGCCATAGGGTGAACAGTAATGAGGCACTACCCCTCCCAGCCAGGGAGATATTAGCAGAGGCTTAGTGGGAGCCAGAACAATGAGTTCCCTATAGTGGGTATCAATGGAGACAACATATGGAACCTGGACTTCAATTCTCACATGGAATAATAAGTAAACAATTCCTTTTTTTTTTCCTGATTAAATTGGTGTTAAATGAAGTAGATAAAAGGGAAGATTTAAAGAAGATCTAGAATTTCATAATAACCAAAATGTCCAGATTTTACTTGAATATTATTTATAATAGAAAAAAAAGAAAGATCTCAAAATGAATGAAAAAGACAGTAGATGACAACACTAAGATGACAAAGATGTTAGTATTATCCGAAAAAGATTTTAAAGCAGTTATGATAAAAATGTTTCAGTAAGCAATTACTAACATGCTTTAAGCATATAAAAAAAAAATGTAAATCCTCAGCAAGAGAGTATCAACCCAAAATAAAAAAAATATATATATATATATATAAAGAAAAAGAAAATGTAAATTGTACAACTGTAAAATATAATAACCAAAGCAAACAAATAAAAAACTCAATGAATAAGCTCAACAGCAGAATGGGAAAAAAAATAGAAGGGAGATCGAAAGATACAAAGAGAGAGAGAGCACCTCAAGGACCTCTGAAACTGTAATAGAAGGCCTACCATTCATGTCACTGGAGTCCCAAAAAGAGATAAGAAAATGAGTGGAATTAAAGAGCATACGAAGAAATAATGACTGAAAACTTCCCAATTTTTCAAAAGACATAAATCTATGCATCCAAGGAGCTGAATGAACCCCAAACAGAATAAAGACATAAAAATAATCCACACCAAGACATATTGTAGTGAAATAGCTGAAAAAATAAAGACAATGAAAAATCGTTCTAAGTAGCGAGAGTAAAATGACACCTCGCCAATTCTTAGGATACAGGATTTCCCATCAGAAATCATGGGTGGCAAAAGAATGTGCCACATATTTTTTGAGTGCTAAAAAACAAAAACAAAAACAAAAAAACTGTTTATTTAGAACCCTATACCCAGAGTAAAACACCTTTCAGGAATTTAAAGAGAAATCAAGACAGTCTTAAATGAAAGAAAACCTAGAGAGTCTACAGCCATACCACCCTGAACAAGCCCAATCCTGTCCTATTCTGGAAACTAAGCAAGGTCGGGCCTGGTTAGTACTTGGATGGGAGACCACCTAGGAAGACCAGGTGCTGTAGGTGTAAAAAATAAAAAAATAAGGGATTGCAAGCTGACAAGGTCCTTGCAATCTGTGAGGTCAACCACGGGTTGCCTTGCCAAAAAACAAAAACAAAAACAAAACCTAGAGGATTTGTAGCCAACAGACCTACTCTAAAAAAGTTGCTAAAGCAAGTTTGCTTTACAAGAAGAAAACTAAAACAAAATTTTGCAAGAAGTAGAACTATGGGTAAATACAATAAATTGTCTTTCTCCTCTTGAGTTTTTTAAATTATGTTTGATTTTTGAAGTAAAAAAAAAATAATGTCTGATGTGGTTCTAAATGTATACAGATAAAATATATAAGACAATTATATTATAAATGGAAGACAGCAAAGAAATGTAAGGACAGGGAAGGTTTGTATACTTTACTTGAACAGGTAAAATGGCAATAACAGTAGATTAAGATAAGTTATGCATATATAATACGTAAAACAACCACTGAAAGCTATACTTAAAGGTACACTAAAAAACATTAGAGATGAAATAAAGTACAACTATAAAAATTATCCATGTAATCTATAGGAAGGCAGAGATATGAATATAAATTCAAAATCTAGCAAGGGAAATTTCATTAGATTTTAAGGCTCAAGAATTATTCTCTTTGGATTAATACTCTGTTCTCCAGACCCACCAGAGTAGTCCTCATCTCTTGGCCCTGGGCATTAGTTCTGACCACTGGTCCCTAGCCCTGGCCCTTTAAAAACTAAGGACATGGCCCTATCCTCTGAAACTGAAGAGGAGACATTTTCACGCTCACCCCTCAGACCTGTGCTCTCTGGGCTCATGGTGGCAGTGGCAACTCTGTTGACTTCTGGACATTTAGGCTTATTCTTCCCTTTCTTGAAGGGTGATACATATCTTCAGCTAGATAGCTCTATTGGCTCATCCTAAAAATCCCAGAAATTTGATAGCCTTCCTTCATTTCATTCCATCTCTTTTCCCTTAATTCCACTCTGAAATAATTCCCTTCATTGTTTCCACTGGTATAAAATTCTCAAAAACATTGTTGGCCTCTCATATAATTCATGAGGGTCCAAGCCACAAGACAAGAAAGTCTCCCACAGATCTTTCCTAGATAACTGCATATCTAATCCTGGTTTCCATGAATCATACCCACACCTGCTGTAGCAAATGTGGCCACACTCTTGATGTTCTCTCCAGAATATGCTTTTTTCATCTTTTTTCAGTATGGTTATTCTGAGAATTTCCCAAATATTCAACTTCTGATTCCTTTTTGCTTAGCAATTACATCTACAATTTATCTCCTTCCTTGTACATTTTATTATAAACAGCAAGAAGAAACAAAACCACACCTTGCTTAAATATCCGCTCAGCTAAACATAACCTTCCATCACTTACACATTCTACTTTACACACATTTGGTTAAGTTGTTTTCTATTATTACACCAAAAGCAACAAATAATTTTATAACAAAGATCTACCCTTTTCTCTAGTTACCAATAACATGACCCTCATTTCTGTCTCTGACCTCACCAGAAATACCTTTGTTTATATTTGTATTTATCAACATCTTGTTCATGATGATATATGTATTCTCTAAAATGATAAAAGCATTATCTATAGCTCTTCTATTTTATTTCCGAGCTCTCACTAGAATCAATTTTCACATCCATATTTTAATTATAGTGTCTTCAAAAAAATCTAGGTACTTTCTAACATGCACATCAAAACTCTTCCAAACTGTTCATTTAGTTCCAAAGCCACATTCACATTTTTGGATATTTGTTCAACAGCACCCAGTTCCCAGTACTAAAATCTGTATTTGATTGCTAGTAGCTTAAAAACCAGAAATTTATTTTTTCATAATTCTTGAAGCTGGACGTCTAAGATTAAAAATGTTGACAAGGATCCTTCTAAAGATGATCTTTGCTTAGAGATAGTTGACTACTCCCTATGTTTTCACATAGTCTTACCCCTGTATTGTGTTTGTCCAAGTTTGTTCATCTTATACGGACACCAGTCACATTGAATTAAGGCTTACCCCAGTGACGTATTTTAACTAAATTGCCACTTTATTTTATTTATTTATTTTTTAAGTTTATTGGGGTAACAGTTAATACAATTATATAATTTTCAGATGTACATTATAATTTGACATCTCTATATTCTATTGTGCGATGAACACCCAGATTCCAGTTTCCTTTAGCTACCATATATTTGATCCCATTTACACACTTCACCCTTCCCCAACCCCCTATCTTTGACCCCTTTTACCCTGTCTACCTCTTTCCTCCTCCTCTACTCCCTAACTCTGGTAACCACGAGTCCATTGTTCATGTCCCTGAGTCTCTGTTTGTCCTGTTCATTTGTTGCTTTTAGGTTTATATCCCACATGTAAGTGATATCATGTGATTTTCAACTTTTTCAGTCTGGCTTACTTCGCTTAGCATGATTATCTTGAGGTCCATCCATGTCATTGCAAATGGCAGTATTTCATCTCTTCTTATGGCTGAGTAATATTCCATTGTATATATGTACCACAGCTTCTACAGCCGATTACCTATTGTAGGACACTTCAGCTGCTTCCATGTCCTGGCCACTGTAAATAGTGCTGTTATGAACATCCGTGTGCAAATATCTTTTCAGATATGGGTTTTCAAGTCTTTGGGGTAAATACCCAGTAAAGGGATTGATAGATCATATGGTAGATCAATTTTTAGCTTTTTGAGGAACCTCCACATTGTTTTCTGTAGTGGCTGTACCAATTTGCAGTCCCACCAGCAGTGTATGGGGGTCCCTTTTTCTCCGCATCCTCTCCAGTATTTGTTGTTATGTGTCCTGTTGATTATAGCTATTCTAACAGGTGTGAGATGTATCTCATTGTGGTTTTGATTTGCATCTTCCTAATAGCTAGAGATGTTGAGCATCTTTTCATATGTTTGTAGGCCATTTGTATGTTCTCTTGGGAGAAGTGTCTGTTCAGGTCCTCTGCTCATTTTTTGATTGGATCGTTTGTTTTTTTTGTTGTTGTTGTTATTGAGTTGTATGAGTTTTTCGTATATTTTGGATATTAGGCCCTTATCGGAGGCGTTGCTTGCAAATATATTTTCCTATTCAAATGGTTGTCTCTTTACCTCGCTGACAATTTCTTTTGCTGAGCAGAGGCTTTTTAGTTTGATGTAGTCCATTCATTTATTTTAGCTTTTACTTCCTTTGCTTTTGAGGTCGAATTCATAAAATCTTCTTTAAGTCCAAGGACCTTCAGTTTCATTCCTGTTTTCTTCTATGCATTTTATTGATTCTGGTCTTACATTCAGGTCCTCAATCCATTTTGAGTTAATTTTGGTGTGTGGTGATAGACAACAGTCTCGTTTCATTCTTTTGCAGGTGGCCTTCCAATTTTCCCAGTACCGTTTATTGAAGAGGCTTTTCTTTCTCCACTGTATGTTTTTGGCTTTTTTGTCGCAAGTTATTTGCCCATATATATATGGGTTTACTTCTGGACTCTTGATTCTGTTCCACTGATCTGTGTGTCTATTTTGCTGCCAGTATCATGCCGTTTTGATTACTGTCACTTTGCAATATAATTTGAAGTTGGGCAGAGTGATGCCTTCAGCCTTGTTCCTTTTTCTCAGGAAGGGTTTGGTAATTCGGGGTCTTTTGTGCTTTCATACAAATCTGATGATTTTTTGTTCTATTTCTTTAAAACATGGCAATGGGATTTTGATGGGGATTGCATTAAATCTGTATAATGATTTAGGTAATAAGGTCATTTTAACTATGTTGATTCTTCCAATCCAAAAACACGGAATATCTTTCCATTTCTTAGTATCTTCGAATTCTTTTAATAGGTTCTTGTCGTTTTCATTATATAAGTCCTTGACAGGTTTCGTTAAATTTATTCCTGTGTATTTTATTCTTTGTGTTGCAGTTGCAAAATGAATGATTTTTTCCACTTCTTTCTCTGACACTTTGTTATTAGAGTTTAGAAAAGCTGTAGACTTTTGAACATTGATTTTGTATCCAGAGACTTTACTGTATTTGCTTATTGTTTCTAGTAGTGTTCTTGTGGAGTCTTTAGGATTTCCTATATAGAGAATCATGTCATCTGTGAATAGTGACAATTTGATTTCTTCGTTTCCTATTTGGATGCCTTTTATAGCTTTCTCTTGCTTGATTGCACTTGCTAGGACTTCCAATGTTATACTGAAAAACAGTGGCGATAGTAGACAGCCTTGTCTTGTTCCTGATCTTGAAGGGAAGGTGTTTAGTTTTTCACCACTAAGTATAATGTTGACTGAGGGGAGGATTTGTCATAGATGGCCTTTATTATGTTAAGGTACTTTCCTTCCATACCGATTTGGTGAAGTGTTTTGATCATAAATTGATTCTGTATCTTGTCGAAGGCTTTTTCTGCATGTACTGATATGATCGTATGGTTCTTGTTTTTTAATATGTTTATGTGGTGTATCACATTAATCGATTTGCATATGTTGAACCATCCCTGCGCCCCTGGAATGAAGCCCACTTGATCGTGGTGTATAATCTTTTTAATATGTTGCTGATCAAGCCCACTTGATCGTGGTGTATAATCTTTTTAATATGAGTATTCGGTTCACTAGTATCTTCTTTAGGATTTTTGCATTTGTGTTCATAAGAGATATTGGTCTATTGTTTCCTTTCTTGTTATCTTTACCAGGTTTTGGTAGCATAGTAATATTGGCCTCATAAAATGAGTTGGGAAGTATTACCTCTTCCTCGATTTTTTGGAAGAGTTTGAGGAGAACAGATGTTAAATCTTCCTTGAAAGTTTTGTAGAATACACTGGTGAAGCCATCTGTTCCTGGCCTTTTACTTTTTGGTAGGTTTTTAATGATTGTTTCAATTTCCATACTGCTGATTGGTCTATTTAGATTTTCCAGTTCTTCTTGATTCAGTCTAGGAAGGTTGTATTTTTCTAAGTACTGGTCCATTTCTTCTAGGTTTTATAGTTGGTGTTACATACTTTTTTATAATATTCTTGCTTAATCCTTTGTGTTTCTGTGTTGTCAGTTGTAATTTCTTCTTTCATCCCCGATTTTGTTTATTTGTGTTCTTTCTCTTTTTCTTTAGTGAGTCTAACCAGGGGTTTGTCAATTTTATTAACCTTCTCAAAGAACCAGCTTTTTGTTGCTCTTATTTTTTCTATTGTTTCTATTTGTTTGTTTGTTTTGTTTTCAATTTCATTTATTTCTGCTCTAATTTTGATTATTTCTTTCCTTCTGCTGACTTTAGGCTTAATTTGTTCTTTCTTCTCTAGTTTTTTTTTTTTTTTTTTGAGATGATGCATTATGTTGTTTATTTGGGCTTATTTTTGTTTTTGGATGTAGGCCTGTAATGATATGAATTTTCCTCTTATAACCGCTTTTGCCGTGTCCCAAAAGTTTTGATATATTGTACTGTCCCAAACTCATTTGTTTCTATGTATCTATTGATCTCTTTTTTT
>NW_024346220.1:0-405 GCF_902729225.1 Pteropus medius | reverse complement strand
ACGCTCCCCAAAACCGTGACACCGGAGCAGGACCACTGCTGATTTCCGCTGGGTCCGCTGCCCAGCTCCCGGGCCCCGTCTTTGGATGGAGCTGTCCCCGCCCTTCGCAGAAATTTATTTTCCAGATGTCTTGACAAATAAAATGGCATGTATTTAAGGAGTTTGTGATCTGATAGACACATACCTGTGGGTTAACCGTAAGCAGGTTAACTGGGACATCCACCCCCTGTCCTCAGCCATTGTCCACTAATTTAGCAAATTTCAAGTGGACGAGAAAGTATTCGCTGTAACCGCCAGGCTCTAGGTGACATCCCCAGAATCTACCCCCCTTATATGTGAAAGTGCGTGCGCCTGGCCGGTGTCTGCCCATCTCGCCCGCCCTCTGCCCTAGGAATCACAATGCTG
>NW_024346219.1:0-348 GCF_902729225.1 Pteropus medius | reverse complement strand
AAAGGGGGTGCAGATCATTATATAACAGCTAACTCATACATCTCCCTGCTGTGTGCCAGGCGTTATTGAAGTGGTTTACATATATTAAGTTTTAAGTCCCCAGGTTCACAGGGAGTTCATGGCAAAGCCTGCTTTGAAACCACAGATCTGGCTCCAGAGTCTATGCTCCGAAGCACCCTAGCATGCCACAGATGAAGTAGTTTGGATGAGGGTGGTGGCCTTGGAGACAGTGAGAAGGGGGACTTAACCAAGTCCCAATTGGTAAACCAATCGAAGAGATACTTAGGATTTAATATCAACTGGACGTGTAGATGGATTGGATATTTGGTGGGGTGGGGGGAGGAGGAG
>NW_024346218.1:0-1282 GCF_902729225.1 Pteropus medius | reverse complement strand
GCCCCGGATGGACACTGCGCTCGCTGATCCCAACCAGAAACGCCATCTGCGAGGCAGGACGCCCACCTTTCCGAGAGCTGTCCCCGGCTGGCATCCTGAGCTGTCCCCGGCTGGCATCCTAAGGGCACCTTTGGCGGGCCGTCCCACAGCTCGGCCGGGCCAGCTGCCTCTGGGTGCTGGAACGTGGCACAAGCAGTTCATGTCACGTCACAATCCCCTGGCTGGAAAAGCAGGTCTTCGCGGAAGGCACACCGTGTGGCCCGCCCTCTGGCAGACATGATGGCAGAGGCCCAGTGTCCCCAGGGGTCTGCTGGTCGTCCCCAGGAGCGAGCCATACGGAGGATCCACGCCCACCCATGTCTGCTGTCACACGTCACTGGGCACAGCAGTGGCGCCTGAGGCTGGCCTCGGTGAGGAGGACCGTATGCCTGCGTTCACCCACGGCCCCCCCACAGGCAGCGTCCCCTCGTACTGAGGCCCACGGAGCAAACGTCACAATGGCCAGTGACAGGAGTGGGTGACATCACAGAACAGGCTGCCCTGTCCACCTGACTCTCGACGGCCTCTTCTGCATGGGGACCTTTTCAGGACCTTTTCAGGAGCTCCGGGTCATCCTTAGGGACCCATCGTAGATGGCTCCCGTTTGTCACCACACCTCCTCGCCACCGACCTTT
Source organism: Pteropus medius (assembly GCF_902729225.1). NCBI lineage: Eukaryota > Metazoa > Chordata > Mammalia > Chiroptera > Pteropodidae > Pteropus > Pteropus medius. The sequence goes on along the minus strand of NW_024346218.1, from coordinate 608 downwards.
GAATCCCGTTCCTTCCAAGTTCTGGACCGACCCAGCTCGTAAACGATTGTGGCCAGGACTTCTGTGCAGAGGCTCCGACGACACTGAGCGGACCATCCTGGATGCATCGTAGGGTTTAGCAGCGCTGCTGACGGGCCTCTACCCAGGGGCTCCCCCACCTAGACGTGACAGCCGACAACGTCTCCAAACTCCGCTGAACGTCCCCGAGGAGGGGGAGGCTCGAGCCCCGTCAGTCGCAGTGTGGGGAGCCTCCTCCGGCTGCCTTTAGGCCAGGCTTCATCCTTCACCCGGCACCGTCTTCCAAGGACTCGGCAGGTGGGGCGTGATGCCCTCAGCTGCAACCGGCACGTCACAGGGGACCCGCCACGAGCCGGCCTGCTCGGCCATCTGGTCACGGGGAGCGTCCCCTGAGGTGTGGACTGAGGGAGAGGACGTGTCGCGGGGTCCGGGCCACCCCGCTCAGGCGCTGCCGTGTGCCTTCTGGGCTTCCCGAGCCCAGCCCCTCGCCTGCCATCTGCACCGCATGACATGGCACAGCCACATGTGGCAGGAAGGTCAGGTCACACCCAGTCCATGGCGTGTCACTCGACGTCCCCCGGCCAGCGGTG
>NW_024346217.1:0-546 GCF_902729225.1 Pteropus medius | reverse complement strand
TTAGCTGTGTGACGTGGAGCAGGTTTCTTAACCACTTTCTCCCTCAGTTTCCTCACCTGTAAAGTGGGAGATTAACAGCATTTACTTCACTGGGTTGCTGAGAGTTAAATGAGAACATATATGCCAGGTGCTCAAACAGTGCCCGCGTAGGTACTCCTTCGGTCAGCGTTAGCTCTTGGTAAATAGGTAATACCAGTCATCGTTAGCAAGACGAATCACTTCCTGTGTACCAGGGACTGCACAGAGCACGTTGTACACATTTTCTTACTTAGTCCACTGGTTCTGTTTTCATTGTGTGTGTGTGTGCATACATGTGTGCGAGAGAGACAGAGAGACAGAGAGAAAAACATGCGAAGAGCCCCAAGGAGCAAGACCAGAGTGTTGCGTGGAACTATAGATATCATTTGGAGCCTACAGAGTAAGTCCCAGCTCCTAGCATCTGGCCGGTGTGAGGGGCTTCCTCATAGAGGATGGGCCTGAGCGATAGATATCTTGATAGCAAATATGGCTAGTCATCTCCAGCCTGGGGCCAGCAGGAGCACTGGT
>NW_024346216.1:0-549 GCF_902729225.1 Pteropus medius | reverse complement strand
AGTTATAAAAATAGTCATGAGGATGTACAGCATGAGGAAGGTCATCAATAATATTATAATAACTATGTGTGATGTCAGATGAGTACTAGACTTATCAGGCAAATCATATCATAAGGGCCCTTGTCCTGATAATCTTGAAAGGTTCTTCTGAAACCCCTGTCACCTTAGTTATGAGAGCAGAAAATGCAATATTTCTTTTACCTGTTGGGAAGGAGGGAAAGGAAACTTATTTTTGAAAGATATATAAATATATCTTTAATATAAAAAAAAATATAAGCAGATCTACATTTATGTTTTTAACTTTCTGTTAAAAAAACACTTTCTGGTTTGCCTTGCCTTTTGAGCTCTTGCTACAGTTGCCTTTGCTACTGCTTTAAAAGAGAATTTACAGGTATTGATAAAGAACAAGACTTTTATTAAAAACTTTCCTCAACTTGAAAAAAAAGAGGGCACTTTTTCATGTGTAACACCTAGCTGGACAGGGAGAAATGACTCTGGACATTAGTTAAATAGAAATGAATGACTTTCAAATTGAGATGAATATTAATC
>NW_024346215.1:0-312 GCF_902729225.1 Pteropus medius | reverse complement strand
AGGCTTTGTGGGAATGCAGGGAGCCGGGGGGCTGATTCGGGGCAGGGAGAGACATGCACAGCAGGCTGCCCTCCTTCCCCTCCCCCCCTCGCTCACCCCCAGTCACTGCAGCCCCAGTCAGGGCAGAGGGCAGCTAGAATGACCCTCCTGAGCCTGGGGTGCCTTTATTATTCATGAGCTACTGGGCTGGCCGTAGAGCCTCCATCTCTATGCGAGGAGGGGGTGGGGGTCCCAGCTAACCTGTGCTCCCTCTTCCTGGCACAGGAGCTGACACAGTGAGTGACACGAGTTCTGTAAGCCTGGAGGTGGGTC
>NW_024346214.1:0-630 GCF_902729225.1 Pteropus medius | reverse complement strand
AAATTATCAAATTAGCTCTTTATGTAATCTAGATTTGTAAGGAAAATTATATTACTAATTTGCCACTTGGATATTTCTTTGTATTTTGCCAATTAATTAATATCGAATAATATAATATTGGAAGCATCATGCGCTTTTGTTTTTCATTTAGTGAGTTCTTAAGATACATTTATGCAGGTTGTAACTGTTTTTCCTCATGTTTGAAACTGTAACTGGAATCAACACTGCCTCAGCCAGTTAATCAAGGTCAACATCAACATTAATAATTCAGGTTCATGGTAGGTACCCTTGATATAATGAAAATGGCAATTTTAATCTGTGATCTTTCTTCTAAAAACATACAACCCACTCTAATCATGAGATAAACATTAGACAAAAAAACAAGTGAGGGGCAGTCTACAAAATACCTGACCTACACTTCTCAATGCAAATGATGCTCCAAACACAAACTGTGGGCCTATGTTGTTTACCCAAGGGTAGGTTCCTCTGATTTCCTTAAACTTATGACTCATGCGGTACATCTCTACTAAATGAATGAGATGTCTAGAAAACACACGGTTTGGCTCACGCACCAAAATAGATGAACTTTTTTTAGATGAACATTTTATTTTACCCTTGAAGACATTGCTC
>NW_024346213.1:0-402 GCF_902729225.1 Pteropus medius | reverse complement strand
CGCCAAGCAAACGATGTGAGGGAATAGTGCCGAGAAACAGATTTGCGATGAAAGAGGAAGCTGCCGCAGCATTGGAACCCGCGTAAGCAATGAGGACCATGTGTACGTTCAGGGCCGTGGGTAAGGAAAGGCTTTTTCCCAACGTCTTCTCCGAAACTGAAACGAAGTCCCGGTAAGTTAGGTACATGCATTGCGAAGGGCTCTTCCTTTGTTGGGGACTAGAACACTGTCCAGTACACAATGCTCAACTCCAGGATGAACGGCATGAATTGCAACGTGGGCTCGCAGTTACTTCCTACTTAGCATTCCGAATGCACTTTCTGACTTATGGTCCTGATCGGTTCTACCAGCAAAGCCTTCACTGGCCTTAACGGGACAGAACACAGTAGGCCTATCCAAAGA
>NW_024346212.1:0-746 GCF_902729225.1 Pteropus medius | reverse complement strand
GAGTTGGGAGGGGAAGTTCTGCAGCTTCAGCCAGACAGCAGGTCAGCACAGGGTCCCCTAGAATGAAGCCACTGTGGTCCCAGTGAGATTGGTAGGAGGCTAGAGGGAGGGGCCTGGGTGCCAGCCTCTCCCAAGAGTATTGTCTCCACCTGCCCCAGTCCTCACCAACGCTGGCACCTGTGAGAGGGAACAGTCGATCACCTGCTACTGCCCTCCCCCCAGGCCTGGCACAGACCACCCAGGAGCCAGAGGTCCTGCCAGCTCCTCCCACACCCACCTCCCCTGGGCCTCCCACTGCCTCCTGGGCCCAATTCTGGCAGGAGGAGGGGGCTCAGGGCTCACCAGGGGCTGGCCAGGCTGCCTGCCCACACCTCGGTGGGCCCAGCTCTGTTCTGTGCTGCATGGGTGCTGCGTGGGGAGCCTTGGCCTGGGGTCTCATCTTCAATTTGAAGAAGTCCTAGGCCTCAGCTTCTGAGGGCGTGGTGGGTGGAGCCTCAACCTGCCCAGGACAAGCCTGTAACGCCCCCGCTCCCCACCCCCTTTCTGACTCTCTCCTGGCCACCCACTGGTCTCTGTCCCCCTTTAGAGAAGCCATTGTGAGGCCAAGGAGTCAGGTTTCCTCTGACCTACCCTGCTCTCTCCCACCCCTGGGCCCTGAGCCACTGAGCGGGCGCTGAGCGAGCTCCGGGAGCAGCTGCCCCCAGGTGGCCGGGCCGAGGGCTGGGCCCCCTACAGCACAGGTGAAT
>NW_024346211.1:0-308 GCF_902729225.1 Pteropus medius | reverse complement strand
ATTCTGGGATCCACTTTACAGCATCTTTCCTAGTTCACCTGGTACTGCTACATTCTGTGGAAATAACCTAACCAGTGGCCCGTTATTCACTGAGATTCCTTCCAGACATCTCTACATCTCTACACCCCTTCTGCAGTCTCTTCTAGAACATTCACTAAAGTTTGGCTCCTCTCTCAGAACCCCTGTCCATCATACAGCAGTGACAAAATCCCTTTCCATCCTTCCATCCATCCATCCATCCATCCATCCATCCATCCATCCAATAAATAATGTGTTTCCTCTCATTTGTACTATATACTTGGTGTTAT
>NW_024346210.1:0-415 GCF_902729225.1 Pteropus medius | reverse complement strand
GCCCCGGATAGGCCCTGGGTCACCACACGTATTTGGGGGCTTTCTCGACTCGCTGGAATCCTCATGTGCCCTAGAGCAGTGGTCTTCAATCAGGGGCCACTTCGCCCCCAGGGGACCTCAGGCAATGTCCAAAGACGTTTTTGGTTGTCACGTCCAGTGGGAGAGATGCCCCTGGCTTCTCGCGGGTGGAGGTCAGGGATGCCCGACAGTGTTTGGACAGTGTTCAGACAGGGATGCCCACCTCTGAGAGTCACTGGCCAGCAGCGCTGCCACCCGCGCTGCGGCCTTGCTGTCTGGCCCAGGCCCGGGGACTCTGCTGAGCAGGGCCTCTTTCTGCAGATCCTGGAGCTGGGGCGGCACGGGGAGCACGGCCGCTTCACGGAGGAGGAGGTGAGGGGGGGCGCTGCGGGGTGGG
>NW_024346209.1:0-5274 GCF_902729225.1 Pteropus medius | reverse complement strand
AATTGTGGCTCTGGAACGCCCGGTGTCCACACTGCGGGGAGGTGGAGGTGCGAGGAGCGGCCTGTCTCCTGTGGTAGCGCAGGGGTCCACGCAGGTTTCTTTCGAAAATCCACCATATACATATATATGCATATAGATGAACATATATATGCATAAATATGTATATGGTAGCTTTGGCAAAAAGCTCTCTGGTGACGTCCATTTCGAGCCAGAATCGCAGACTTCCGAGAAAAGGCTCACTTGCGGCAAATGCACAGCCCTCCCGGGGCCTTGGTGCTCTGTGGGCGATGCTCGGTCATCTGCGGGTACTGGGGTAGCGAAGTTGGAGGAGCACTCACTGACACCTTGAGCTCCTAGAGGTACAAAGTACGTCTCATTCGTCTCTGTATCCTCTTGCAGGGTTCACGGCCACCCACAGACAGCGTAGCCAGGGATGCTTTGGCCCCTCCGTCCATGGGGGCCGTCACCCGCTGGAAAGAGGTCAGCTGGGAGACACTGCAGACAGCTGTGGGTCTGAATTCGGCCTCCATGCCTTAGGAGCTTTGCGATCAGCTCTCTGAGCCTTTCATTTCTTCATTTTGAATGTGTCCACGGGGACCATCACGACCATCCCAGGCAGAAAGGTGAGGGCGAGGGAGGTGTCTGCTTCCGTCCTGAAGTCTGATTTGCACTGCGGAAAGCGGGAAGGAGCCGAGGCCTTAGGAAGGAGCCCCCCGGCCTCTGGGATGAAAAGAGATCATGCTGAATTGTGGCTCTGGAACGCCCGGTGTCCACACTGAGGGGAGGTGGAGGTGCGAGGAGCGGCCTGTCTTCTGTGGTAGAGCAGGGGTCCACGCAGGTTTCCTTCGAAAATCCACCATATACATATATATGCATATAGATGAACATGTATATGCATATATATGTATATGGTATCTTTGGCAAAAAGCTCTCTGGTGACGTCCATTTTGAGCCAGAATCGCAGACTTCCGAGAAAAGGCTCACTTGCGGCAAATGCACAGACCTCACGGGGCCTTGGGGCTCTGTGGGCGATGCTCGGTCATCTGCGGGACTGGGATACCGAAGCTGGAGGAGCACTCACTGACACTTTGAGCTCCTAGAGGTACAAACTACGTCTCATTCGTCTCTGTATGCTCTTGCAGGGTTCAGGGCCACCCACAGACAGCGTACCCAGGATGCTTTGGCCCCTGCGTCCATGGCGGCCGTCACCCGCTGGAAAGAGTTCAGTTGGGAGACACTGCAGACAGCTGTGGGTCTGAATTCGGCCTCCGTGCCTTAGGAGCTTTGCGATCAGCTCTTTGAGCCTTTCATTTCTTCATTTTGAATGCGTCCACGGGGACCACTATGACCATCCCAGGCAGAAAGGTGAGGGAGAGGGAGGTGTCTGCTTCCGTCCTGAAGTCTGATTTCCACTGCGGAAAGCAGGAAGGAGCCGAGGCCTTAGGAAGGAGCCCCGGGGCCTCTGGGATGAAAAGAGATCATGCTGAATTGTGGCTCTGGAACACCCGGTGTCCACACTGCGGGGAGGTGGAGGTGCTAGGAGCGGCCTTTCTTCTGTGGTAGACCAGAGGTCCACGCAGGTTTCCTTCGAAAATCCACCATATACATATATATGCATATACATGAACATATCTGTGCATATATATGTATATGGTAGCTTTGGCAAAAAGCTCTCTGGTGACGTCCATTTTGAGCCAGAATCGCAGACTTCCGAGAAAAGGCTCACTTGCGGCAAATGCACAGCCCTCCCGGGGCGTTGCGGCTCTGTGGGCGATGCTCGGTCATCTGCGGATACTGGGGTACCGAAGTTTGAGGAGCACTCACTGACACTTTGAGCTCCTAGAGGTACAAACTACGTCCCATTCGTCTCTGTATGCTCTTGCAGGGTTCAGGGCCACCCACAGACAGCCTACCCAGGGATGCTTTGGCCCCTGCGTCCATGGCGGCCGTCACCCGCTGGAAAGAGTTCAGTTGGGAGACACTGCAGACAGCTGTGGGTCTGAATTCGGCCTCGGTGCCTTAGGAGCTTTGCGATCAGCTCTTTGAGCCTTTCATTTCTTCACTTTGAATGCGTCCACGGGGACCATTACGACCATCCCAGGCAGAAAGGTGAGGGAGAGGAGGTGTCTGCTTCCGTCCTGAAGTCTGATTTCCACTGCGGAAAGCGGGAAGGAGCCGAGGCCTTAGGAAGGAGCCCCGGGGCCTCTGGGATGAAAAGAGATCATGCTGAATTGTGGCTCTGGAACGCCCGGTGTCCACACTTCGGGGAGGTGGAGGTGCTAGGAGCGGCCTTTCTTCTGTGGTAGACCAGGGGTCCACGCAGGTTTCCTTTGAAAATCCACCATATACATATATATGCATATACATAAACATATCTATGCATATATATGTATATGGTAGCTTTGGCAAAAAGCTCTCTGGTGACGTCCATTTTGAGCCAGAATCGCAGACTTCCGAGATAAGGCTCACTTGCGGCAAATGCACAGCCCTCCCGGGGCCTTGGGGCTCTGTGGGCGATGCTCGGTCATCTGCGGGTACTGGGGTAGCGAAGTTGGAGGAGCACTCACTGACACTTGAGCTCCTAGAGGTACAAACTACGTCTCATTCGTCTCTGTATCCTCTTGCAGGGTTCACGGCCACCCACAGACAGCGTAGCCAGGGATGCTTTGGCCCCTCCGTCCATGGGGGCCGTCACCCGCTGGAAAGAGGTCAGCTGGGAGACACTGCAGACAGCTGTGGGTCTGAATTGGCCTCCGTGCCTTAGGAGCTTTGCGATCAGCTCTCTGAGCCTTTCATTTCTTCATTTTGAATGCGTCCACGGGGACCATTACGACCATCCCAGGCAGAAAGGTGAGGGAGTGGGAGGTGTCTGCTTCCGTCCTGAAGTCTGATTTCCACTGCGGAAAGCGGGAAGGAGCCGAGGCCTTAGGAAGGAGCCCTGGGCCTCTGGGATGAAAAGAGATCATGCTGAATTGTGGCTCTGGAACGCCCGGTGTCCACACTGCGGGGAGGTGGAGGTGCGAGGAGCGGCCTGTCTTCTGTGGTAGAGCAGGGGTCCAGGCAGGTTTCCTTCTAAAATCCACCATATACATATATATGCATATAGATGAACATATATATGCATATATATGTATATGGTAGCTTTGGCAAAAGCTCTCTGGTGACGTCCATTTCGAGCCAGAATCGCAGACTTCCGAGAAAAGGCTCACTTGCGGCAAATGCACAGCCCTCCCGGGGCCTTTGGGCGCTGTGGGCGATGCTCGGTCATCTGCGGGGACTGGGGTACCGAAGTTGGAGGAGCACTCACTGACACTTTGAGCTCCTAGAGGTACAAACTACGTCCCATTCGTCTCTGTATGCTTTTGCAGGGTTCAGGGCCACCGACAGACAGCGTACCCAGGGATGCTTTGGCCCCTGCGTCCATGGCGGCCGTCACCCGCTGGAAAGAGTTCAGTTTGGAGACACTGCAGACAGCTGTTGGTCTGAATTCGGCCTCCGTGCCTTAGGAGCTTTGCGATCAGCTCTTTGAGCCTTTCATTTCTTCATTTTGAATGCGTCCACGGGGATCATTACGACCATCCCAGTCAGAAAGGTGAGTGAGAGGGAAGTGTGTGCTTCCGTCTAGAAGTCTGATTTCCAATGTGGAAAGCTCGAAGGAGCAGAGTCCTTAGGAAGGAGTCCCGGGGCCTCTGGGATGAGCTGGGACTCTTTCTCATTGCGGCTCTGGGACCCCCTGTGTCCACAATGCGGGAAGGCAGAAGTGCTTGGAACGGCCTGCCTTTCCTAAAGACCTGAGGGCCACACAGCCTTTTTTCCTAAAAATCCAATATATATATATATCCACATTATATATATATAATGTGGATATATATTCATATATATTTGCATATATATTCATATATATGTATATACATATATATATGGTAGCTCTGGGATTAAGCACTCAGTTCACATCCATTTTGAGCCCAAAGTGCAGACTTTTGAGAAATTGCTCACTTGCGGCAAATACCCAGGCTTATCAGGCCGTGGGCTTTGTGGGCCATGTTCAGTCCTCTGCGGGTAGTTGGGTACAGACGTTTGACAAGCACTCTGGGTTCCGTGGAGCTCCTTGGGGTGGCTCCATGTCCTGAGCGTCTTTCGTCAGCTCTGGAGGAGGTTGGGCAGCGCAAAGCATGAGAAGCCGCTGTCCCCACCATCCTGACTTTTTTCTTGGGGTCAGGTGCAGAGTATTTCAAGACCATTGTTGGGAAAGCGAGCGGGGGTGTGGGGCGGCAGCAGAAGACACTTCTTAAGAGCACCTGCTCTGGTCTTCAATTGCCCCGTGTTCAAACCCGGCTCCTCCCCCACCACGTGTGCCCAATTGCCTCATTCTCACAGGCGGTTGCAGGAGGAGCCGGGTTTGAACACGCAGCTGTTTCTACCCTGCCTCTTACTAGCTCAGCTTCTCAGTTACCTGTGGATGGTCCTAACGATATTCACCTCCGAGGGTTTCAGTGTATATACAAAGTCATTTCATGTAAGTGTCAGCCCTTATTTTTTCCGAGGTCCTTAGGTTCCAAAGTTGCAGTGGGATTTAGGGGGCAGGGACAGAGGGAGGGGGCCTGAGCACTTTCATGCGTCCCGCAGCCGCAGCAGTTCACCCCCGTGGAACGCGACGGCCCTGAGAGATGCCTGGCCAATGCTGGGGGCTGGGGACCGCTCAAAGTTGAGCCCGGGACTCCACATCTCTCCCTCGCCTGCCCCGTAGTCCGCCGGGGTGGTCCGAGGGCAGCAAATAGGCCGCGGAGCTGCGCGCAGCTTCAGGCCCCTCACGGCCCTCCACGCTCATGCCCGGTGTCACAGAACACAGCGCTGGCCACCAGGCGCTGACGTGGCCGAAACAGACACAGCCGTCTGCAGGCCTTTGCAGGAATCCATGAGCCGACTGGACACGCGGTCGTGACCTTGGAGAGGGAGCATTGACCCTCTGTGCCCTCCCTGCCTTCAGATGTGGCTGGGGGTGAGGTTGATGCTCCTGGGATCTCAGGCCTGTGAGGCCCCAGCGCCTCCTGCTCCCCCAGGCATCGCATGCTGGGAGGGGCTGTGAGTTTTGTAAAGAAACATATTTGCCCTTGGGGTCCCTCAGCTTCTGACTGCAGAGCAGGGGCGGAGCGGGGAGATGTGAGAACTGAGAAGGAGGGGCTGGCGTTGGCACCCGTGTGCATTTCTGGGCATGTCTGTGATTGGGGGACAGGTTGGGGTTCAGGCTTAAGGAAAACTCCAATACTCTAAAGC
>NW_024346208.1:0-412 GCF_902729225.1 Pteropus medius | reverse complement strand
ATATATATATATATATATATATATATATATATATATATATATATATATATATAAAAACAAAGAAAAACATCATGCGATCCCAAAGTTGTATTAACACGTTTAATTTGTATACATTTAGCCTACAACACATTTTTACTACATTTATTCAAGGATTAGAACACCCATCTGAAAATACTCTTGTAATAACATCTCTCCTTTTTGTGACTGTATCCCATCTTTTTCATGGTGGCAGGAGATATGAAGGGTCTTTTTGGATGATTTCCTTATCACTACTGTAGGAGTCCCTGTTGCTCATTGTAATAGTTTGCTAGGGCTGCCACTGGACTGAATGGCTTAAGCAACAAAAATTTATATTCTTACAGTTCTGCAGGTGAGAAATCTGAGATTAAGATGTTGACAGGATTATTTTTTG
>NW_024346207.1:0-37305 GCF_902729225.1 Pteropus medius | reverse complement strand
TAATATGATGGCTAGGTGGAGGGCCAGGGGAGGGAGGGAGCAATTGGGGGGATTGTTTTATGAACTATATAGATGTCTAACCAATGTACTGTATACTTGAAACTAATTTAAATAAATAATTTTTTAAAAGACTACTAAAATAAAAAAAAAAGGTTATGCACAGATTTTCGATGTGCTGGGTCAGGGCCCCTAACCCTTGCATTGTTCAGGGATCAACTATATATATGCTATCCTCTTTTTTCTTACTTAGGGTTTAACTCACCAGGAATTAAATTATTAATGTTTGTGACTAGTGTGAGGTACTGATCTAAATTTATCTGTTTCTATAAGATTAGCCAATTATCCCAACACCATTTATTAAAAAATCATTTCATTCTTTGATTTACTATTCTTTATGTGTCATATATTAAGATTACATTTATACATGTTCTATTTTTAAGTTCATTATTTTTGTCCATTATTTATCTATTTATGCCAAAATGCTCTACTATTTTGATTGTAGTTTTGTAGTAAACTTTGCTATTTAGTAGTACAAGTTCTTTATATGTATTCTTCAAAATTGTCATGACTATTCTTATCTATTTTCTCTTCTATATAAATTATAATATAAATTTTAGTATTAGCATGTCAATTTCTGTAAAAATAAAATCCTGTGGTATCTTAGTTATATTTTCATTTAATGAATAGAGTCATTTGAAGAGACTAACCATATTTATGATAATGAATCTTTCCTTTATGAACATAGAATAATGCTACATTCATTTAGGCCTTTTAAAAATACTTAAAGTTTATAATATTCTTCTTTAAAGTATTACATCCTTCATAAAAATTTATTTTAATGTGCCTTGTAATTGTTGTTATTATAAATAGTGCCTTTGGGAAGGGGTCCTCAGTTTTTGCATGTGTATACGTGTGTGTGTGTGTGTGTGTGTGTGTGTGTGTGTGTGTGTGTGTTTTATACGCACAAATACCAGTGAAGGTGACTCATTTGCATTGGTCTTTACTTTGTGGTGCATCTTTCGCTATTTAGAAAGGTTCTTTTTTGTTCTAATGATATCTTTATTCTAGTGATTTTCAAACTTAGCATATAGCAGAATCCCCTGGAGTGCTGTTACAACACAGATTGCTGAGCTTCAACTCCAGAGTTTCTGATTCAACAGGTCTGGGGTAGGACATAAGAATTTGCATTTCTAACAACTTCCTAATGATATAGATCTTCTGGTCTAATACCACACTTAAAGAACCTATATTTCATACTAATATCTTCACATAATAATTTTATTCCCCTTTTAAAGATACTGTCTATTGATTCCCTTCATAAGTCATAATGAAACTTGCTAGTAAACTTTTAGCCTCTTTCCTCTTTCTGATCCAGTCTCTAAGTTAAACTTATAACTTCTTACTCCTAGTTAATATCTATAAAGCTATCCTCCTTCTACACCTTTTGTTATTTTTATCATATCTATATATTCAGAGTATTTTAAGATTTACTCTATTCTGTCATTCCATCTCCATCATTTATTCTTAGTTTTTATACATTTAAATATACATATATATTTAAATGTAGTTTATATTTTTTGTGTATACTCAAGAATCTGGTGCAATGGGTGAGCACACTCTTGGACATACAGCACTGGCCTGCTGCAGTGACCAGTTCTTCCCAGAGTCTTTCAGAACTGGAGATTCCATGGGAGGCTAGGTGAGGCCATCACAATGCACTCCAAGCTTCATTCCTTCCACTTTTTCACTTTCCACCTTTCCACTTCCACTTCCAGTTTTGGTCTCTCTTACAGACATTTGAACCCACATCCTAGGCCAATGTGTCACGATTCTGTTGGTGGAGTTTTCCCCTAAATTATATTTTCACAAAGTATACAGACCTCTGAGTTTCTCCATTCCAATTCTATGCCTTGCAGAGACTCAAGGCCTTATTTCCAGTCTCCTGCAAGCATAAACACTGAAGTCCAGGACTTCCACTTATGGTTAGGTTGAAGAAAGTTACAAAAGACTACTGGGCTTAGCCCTAAGGGTGAGAATTATCCAGGTGAGCTACAAGATCATAGTTCTGGCTTCTGATGAAAGATCTTTGAGATAGAATGATCATGAAGCTTTGGCTCTCTAACAAATGTTAATGATACCTTAGGTTACACTGAGATGAGAAAATTAAATTGAGGAAAAACTTGCTTATGTGATAATTTTTGGCTTAAAAACAAGATATTAAAAACATGCCCACAATGCAAAAGAATGAAGTTAGACCCCTACATCATACCACATGCAAAAATTAAAAGATCTAAATGTAAGAGCTAAAACTATAAAATCCTTAGAAGAAAACATAGGTGTAAATCTTCAGGACTTTGGGTGAAGCAATAGTTTCTTAGATATGAAAACAAAAGCATAAGCAACAACAAAAATAAACTGGACATCATCAAAATTAAAAATTTTTGTGCTTCAAAGGACATCATCAGGATAGCAAAAAGTTTACTCACAGAATAGGAAAACATTTTTGCAAATCATATATCTACTAAGGTCTTATATCCAGAATATGTAAAGCATTCTTACAAGTTAATAATAAAATGACAAATAACTCAATTTTAAAATGGGCAAGGGATATGGATAGAAATTTCTCCAAAGAAGATATACAAATGGCCAATAATCACATAAACGATGTCAAATTATTAGTCCTTAGGGAAATGCAAATCTAAAACACAATGTGATGCCACTTCACCCCCACTAGGATAGCCATAATATTTTTTTAAACAACAAGTATTGGCAAGGATGTGAAGAAATTGGAACCCTTATACATTGCTAGTGAGAATGTAAAATGATGCAGCTGCTGTAGAAAACAGTCTGGCAATTCCTCAAATGGTTAAACAGTGTTTTCATATGACTCAGAAATTCCACTATTAGAGAAATGAGAACATATCTCCACATAAAAACTTGTACCCACATGTTCACAGAAGCATTATTCACAAAGGCCAAAAAGTAGAAACAACATAAATGTCCATCAACTGACAAATGGATAAACAAAATGTGGTGTATTCGTACAATAGAATATTATTTAGTCATATAAAGAAATGGAGTATTGAAACATGCTACAACATGAATTGACCTTAAAAACAGTAAACTTAAGTGAAATAATCCAGTCACAAAGGACCATATATTGTAAGATTTCAATTATATGAAATGATCAGTATAGGCAAATCCATAGTGACAGAAAGTGGATTAGTGGTTGCCAGTAGCAGGGTTGGGGGTTGGGATATCATGATTAAGGGGTATAAGGTTTCTTTATGGGGTAATAAAAATGTTCTAAACTCAATTGTGATGATCGATGCACAACTCTGAATATACTAAAATTCATTGAATTGTACACGGTAAATGTGTGGACTGTATGATATGTGAATTATATCTTAATAAATCTGTTTTTAAAGCATGCCCACAAATAATCAGCAAAATTGAGAGTGGAAAAATAGAGATAAACAATCCTTCAATAAACAAATGGCAAGAAAAAAGTAAAATAGAAGAGCAAGAATGCAAGAGCGAGAGCGAAAGCAAGAGCAAGAGAGAGAAGATCTACACTCAAAGAGATTTAAAAGATAAACTGACCAATTTCAAATTCCAGAGATTTTAGGAGTCAGATCGAACAAGTTGAAAAAGAGAAAACATTCATCACATGTATGAGACAATTGGAAATTTGGGTACTGACTGAATATTTGATGATATTAAGGATATATTGTATAATAATGGTATTATGGTTATGCCAAATAAAAAGTCCTTATATTTTATAGCTACATACTGAAAACTTTACAGATGAAATGCTAAAGTATAAGAGAGTTGCTTCAAAATATTTAGATGAAACAAAATTTACCATGAATTAAATAGTTCAAGCTGGATGAAAGGTATATAGGGATCATTATACCATTCTTTCTACTTTGGTGTAGATTCAAAACTTTCCATTAATAAAATTTTTTCAAAAAGAAAAATGCCTCAAAGCTGGGTGTGGTGCCCCTATACCACAGAGAGGCTGACTTTATAGTGGGACCACCCACCTGCATCTATGGACAAAGTAGGGAAAGTGCAGGGGTCTCTTGCACTGCTCTGTTGGAGAAATTTCTCTCTCAGATATATAGATATTGTGGGATAAGATGAGGTATAAACAAAGAGTACCTTGAATATTTGGGCTGCTCTGGAATTCCAGAGACCCTGACTCTCTTGCCCAAGAAGATAGTCATACTAAAGAAGTTGGGTCCAACACTGCTGGTAATACCCTAGGACGCTCAAATAAATATTTGACCATACTGGAAGGAGGAGTCTTTGGCTGACACCAACCTGACCCCCTGAGTGGACAGGATACCATTTGGGAACTTGGCCTCCAGACTCTTGAAGACATAATTTTTCCTGTGGTGACAGTTCAACGCATTTTATGAGAAACAGTCAAAGGAATAGGATATGTTTAATTTAGGGAAGACTCATGGAAGTTGGGGAGTGATAAAACAAAGGAAAATTCAAAAAGGATTAGGGTGGGCAATGCAAGAGGACCAGGATAAACACCTAGGTTTGTCAGACTCCAAAGTCTTTGCCTTACCAACAGTAAGACTGAAAAGAAAGTAATGGGCAATAAGAGAAAAAATTAATATGATTTGGTGGCTAAAATACACTTTTTCATTGTTTTATGCATTTCTTGACTCAAATCCAAAATGGATTTAAAGACATTTATAATACAGGACACATGTGGAATAAATCTTCCAAAATAAAGGTTAAAAACTATTTAGAATCACATAAGGAGAATAATGAAACCAACAATGATTGCGACAGAGTTCGATCACAAAATTTAGTTGTTCATACATGCTCTTACATTCATGCTCTCTCTGTGAGCTGCCATAATACTTGCCAGATTGAGTTTCCAGCATAGAAGTGGCAGCCATCAACATTACTGACTACAGTAAAGTTTCTGTTGTGGTAGTAGCAGTGGTATGAATAGTGGTATCTAGTGTTTTGTTATATCAAGAGTTTCATCATCACACCAGTGAATTTTTGGAACCTGAAAATTTAGTCCCATGCCTGGTTCTCCTTGCCTCATGATGATGCTTTTAGCTACCAAATATCCTTTCTTTCAACTTACTTGTTATTGAAGTATATTTCACACACAGTTAAATATACAAATCTGAACTGTACAGGTCAAAGAGTTTTCACATATGTATATACTGTGTAGGCAACATCACGACCAAGACATAGAATACTGTCATCATTCCGAAGGCTACTGAGTTTGTGCTGAATCATATTTCTTTTGAGAGTCAGAAATGTTCACATCCTGTTCATATCCTCAGCACAAATTAATACACTTTCAGCTTTTAACAAATTTCGTCCATTGGTAGATGAGGAAAATTTTGCATGGCCTAGATGATTTCTTTAAAATTTTAACATTTGTTTCTGTATAGATATGTAGTAAAATTGTTGTTGACCGAAGCCTCTGCCAATTCAACATTGCACTGTTTCCAAAATATTTATTTTCTATCTAACGGTCACTTTTAATAACATAATCAAAGTTAATTTTATCACAAATCATTTTTTTCTTTCCTTCCTTCATTTTTTAAACCTTTTCAAAGATTTCTAGAATTGACTCTTTTAAGGATCATTTTGACAAATCATAATTCAAAATTACAATACGGTTTTAATCACTTTTCAACAACTCTTCAGGTTATGAACAGAACAAGAGAGGATGAAATCTTCATTAACATGCTGATAAAACTAAGACATAGATGTTAGCCAAAGATAATGGCTCCCACACATCATTCATATACAATAGTTCATGAAGGAGATGGTGGTAATTTGTTCTGGAGCAGGGGTTGTCAAATTATAAGCTCACAGGCTAAATTCTGCCTCCTTCTTCTTTTTGTAAATAGTTTTATTGGAACACATCCACGCTCATTATTTCAGTATTGTCTGGCTGCTTTTGCTCAATGAAGGTAGAATTGAGTAGTGGCAGACAAAGACTGTATGTGCCCCCACAAATCTGAAATTTTTACTATCCGATCCTTTACAGAAAAACAATTGCCAACCCTTGGTCTCTAATGTTATCAGGGCAGATGAAGACAAATAGATGAGCAGATTATATTATCGGAAACAGAGCAGGAAGAATCCTAGTGTGTTCTAGGAACACAGGAAGGCCATAAACGGACCCAAATTCTATCACTTTTTTTTTTTACTTTGTAGCACATTTGTACCTATTGCTTTTTATTTAGACGTTAATTCACTCATTCAATGAATATTCTTTAAGTTTCCACTCTATGCCAGGCACTGTTAGTTGCTTTGCACAAACACACAAAAATCATAATACGGAAAAACAAGTAAACAATTACAACACAGAATAGTAAGTGCTAACTAAAAATGAGGAGGGAAAGGATGTAATTGAGGCAAAGAGGAGGCAATAAACTTGTTTCACAACCCATTCAATATTTATCTGATATTCCATGTAACCCTCCACAAATTGTTCCTGAACCACATCTTCCTTGGTTGGTCATGCCTCCCCTACTTTGATCACTAAGATCCATCATTATAATAGTAATAATCAGCATCATAGCAGCTAATGCTCATTGAGCATTTACTGTGTGTTAGATGCAGCCAGGTACTTTACAAACAATGTCTCATTTAATCGTCGCAACCCTGTGATATAGATTCTATTATTATGCCCATTTGTGAAATAGGAAATTGAGGATCAGATAAGTGAAGGCCTTTGCCCAAGGTCTCATATGTGCTCCATGAAGTAGCCCTCAGGGCATCTACTATTTTCTTCCTCCACTGCTCTGGCTTGCTGTCGATATCTAATGTTATCATTGCTGCTTGATAGCATCACCTACTGAAGGCACCAATACCAAGCAGTGTCTATGCCAAAGTCTTATGTCCAGAGCATTAACGTTCAAGTCCAGGGTATTGGTTCTTGAAGCTTTTAGCATTGCTTCTCATAGATGCTAAATATCTGAGGGAAATGAATATATTTTGTGAAAGAGTTCCTTGTAGTTTTTACTTTTGCTTTTATTACAGTTCCTGTGCTTGGGTTTGGTGCTGAATTACCTAGGTTTGATTTTCAGCCCTGAAACTTAAGTGCTGTGTGATCCTGGCAAAATTGCTTAAGTTAAAGCAGGGATAACAGTATCTACTTTAAGCGTTTGTTATAAAACAGCCCAGCATTTGGTTCGTAGCGCAGGTTTAATAAATGTTAGTTATTATGACTAAGAAAACTGGCTTCTTTTTCTTACTATTAAACAGGCTTTATCTATCAACCTCTTGCCTCTTTATGGGTACTTTCTATCTGTTTATTTCATCTTACCTTTATTGATCTTATTCACTCTAATTGCTACTGTCATGCTTCTTTCCATTACAGACACTTTGATCATGCTGTTCACTCTGTCTGGAAAGTTTCTTTTCCTCTTTGCCTAGCCAATTCCCATTTGTTCTTAAACTCCATAAGGGCAAGGACTCTATCTGGTTTCTGTTTACCATTTTACACCCAGAGCTTATATGGTAGTTGATGTTTGTTGCATGAATACCAACCTGAGTCTAGAATCTCACTTTATTCACTTCTTCCTCAGTACATTAATTCATGCCCTGGCTATAGTCTTTTTTCTGACTACTCAGTGGTTCTAAACATTTTTTTGACAAATATTCACTAAATAAATACTATATGTTAGGTTCTGTGCTAGAGTCTGGGAAAATAACTTTGAAAAATACAAACTTTCTGCTCTTGAGAAGCTGTTTGTTCATTGGAAGACACAGGCATTCAAAGAGAGAAATTATAATGCAGAATGATGTAGTATACTTGAAGCCTATTATGAATTCATTGGCCACCATGGACCCATGGAAAATGAGAATATAAATTTATTTTGGAAAGAACGGGAAGGATTCACAGATGAAGTAATATGTAAACTGAGTCAAAAATAGTAGCAATTTTCCAAATAGACAAGTAGGGGTAAAGCGTCTGGCGGAAAGAATTCCACGACAAAAGTATGAAAGCTTTTTCTTCTTTTGTTGATCATTACTTTTAAAAACCGTTTTCTTTATTACCCTTTTGATATTAGATTAACATGTTCATCTCTAATAACTACAACACTGCTCTGTTTACCATTTTTCAACATCTATACATTACATATATCATTTATTATTGTTCTCAATTTTTCCCCCTGCCCTGGGTTTCCATTGCATATACTAATTCAGTTCACTATTTGGTCCTTCTTTGTAATGTGTATTGTTCTTTAATTTTTATGTGCACAAGATGTACATTCTTAATGGCGACTTCCCTTCTAATGCTCACTGTATTTAGCACTGTACCTGGACCCCGGATTCGAGGTGCTCAACTGAATTGGTAGGAGTCCAGCACTGAGTGGTATGTAATGTAAATTCAAGAAAGTGGTTGAAGGATAGTGGAAGAATTTTAGTTCCAGCAAATCTTGATAAGCCACCACAAATAGAAGCATAGTGGGGAGACTTGGAAGGACCATTGAAAAGGCAAGCAAAGAGACTCGGGTTTTACACGCAGTGTAGTTTTGTGGGTCCGCCTATTCTCTCTGCGCCTGTGGCTCCAAATCTGTTAAATGAAGCCAAACGACTAGAGCGCCCCATTCTGATCCTTCTGAATCAGAGACTGTTGTACGCTCCCGCAGCAGACTAAGTCCCAGGTGAGCGAGGAGCCCACCCTGAATGGCCGGAAGGAGAGGGGCGGGGCCTCCAGGCTTGCTGCTGGGCCCGAAAGGGCTGGGGGAAGGGAGAGCGGGACTGACAGTTTCTGGGGAAAAGCAAAGGGCGGGCGCAAGGCTGCCTCCTGAGGCTCTCCTTACTTGCAATTCCTTCCGCTTTGCTGAGTTGGGAGTGGCGACCTCCAGCACAGGTGGGTTCCACCCCATGGATCGGGGAAGGGGTGTCCTGGGTGGGTGCGACGGACGGGGTTTGCCCAGGCACTTGCTTTCAGGCCTGGCACAGTGGGGGCGGCGGTTCCCACCCCGGCAGCTCGGCCCCTAGGCGGTGGTACTCACCTTAACCCTGGCACAGGAAAAGACCACTCGTGCCTTGCTGCAGGGCTGTCGTCATGGTTTGTGCCAGCTGCGCGACAGAGTCTGCCGCGAGATCAGCGCGGGGCCAGATGGGCCTAGCGCTTGAAAAGAGCTGGAAGACCTGGAGCAAGCTCCCGTTGGGACTGACGCCCAGTATACATTGTTTCAATCTCGGTCGGACTTCCCAGTCCTGGGTCTGTCACTGACTTGGTGTCTAGCTTTCAACGAGTTCCTTACTCTTTCCATATTTCACTTTGCTCGGCAGTGGAGTGGAAGGTGGAACTCGGCTTGGCTGTCTGCAAGACCTTGCAGCATTGACTTTCTTTCGCTCTAATATCCACTAATCTTCTCTGCCCAGATTTTACCCTTTGTCTGCCCCTTTGTCTGAGCAAGGATGCCTAGCAAGAATCGGGAGTGGCAGGGCAGGTTATTGCGGAAGCTATGGGAGGAAATTCTTTGTTCTGAAAACAACTCTTAAAAAGTCTTTTTAATACTATGGATTGCCCCCAAAGTTGGAAACCAGAATCATTCAATGCTTACTTGAATGCCAACTCTGAAGAATGTTCTTTTGGATGCTTTATTATTAAATATTTTAACCAGATGATTGTTTGACCGAAATGTTTTGTGTTGAATGAACATAATAGACTGCTTAGCAAGTCTCATCATAAAAGACTTAGGTGATTTAATTGCAGAAAGAAAACCTTGAACTCTCATACTTAGGAACATTTCCATAATCCATTACTATACACCAGTTTTCAGAGTTGCTTCTTAGCTTGGTATTTCCCTTTTAGAAAACATTGTAGTAAAAGTTACTTGCATTTTATTTTACTTGAACTTAACTATAAAGGCAAAGAAGATTTATAAACACTATGGACCAATACTGTGGTGTCATTCTGATTCCTCTGCATTAAGGAACTGATGATAATGATAGTGGCAACCATATATTGTGCAGAACACTGTAATCTTCACAAGATGAAAGGTGAATATATTTACTTATCACCATACCTCAAGAGATTATACTTTATGATGAAGGGAATGTTCCCTGGGTTGGCTGAGTCTGGGGGCATTTCTTGAGTGCCCCACCTCATTCTTTATTTATGGGAAGTGTGGACAGGAATGGATCACTTCCTTGTTTTGGCATCTGTATTAGGAACCACAAGCAGTTGTGTATCTCCGCTTGTCAACCCTGGGGACAGCAGTAAAATATCCAAACTGATCACTCGGTGACTTAGTGTTTCTGGCAGTTGTGTTTTCTGCCTGCAGGAAGAGAGAGGGGGGCCCTGGATTAATAAATCTCTTTGGTAAAAAAGATTCTCCTTCTGACTGGAGCCAAAGTGAACATACATCCACCAGTTGGCCACCTTTGTGACCCTCTTTCTACAACACCAAATGCCCCCCATGCTCATATGGGCTGTACACGCACCTGCCATTGACCTCACGTAAAGAATGGACACGGTAAGAGGCTCTTGGCAAAACCCCGTCTGTGCCACACCTGCAGGTTCTAGGCAAGGCGCCGCTGAGATGAAGGTGTGGAACCTGATGATTTCCCAAAGGGCCGATAAAGCGAGGGGGACATTGTAATAGACATCTGCTGAGCCAGCCCTGAGGGTGAGTTTAGACTGGCTGTTTGGCAGGACCTGGTGAATGCTTTGGTCAGATTTTCACTCTGTTCATTCATTCTTTCACTCCAGAGACAATCAATGAATGCTTACTCCGTGCCAGGATGCTGATCTCCTCACTGAGATTAGAGCACAAGGGGACAGTAAGTTTGGGAGGACAACAGGAAATCAGCTTTAAGCATGCCAAGTCTGAGGCCTCCTCCCTCTTCCCTGTTCCCTGTATCTAATCAGTACAAAATCTCATCACTTTTGCATCCCGAATATTTTCCAAACCCACCCACTTCTGTTTGCGCCCCGGCACTGCTACTCCAAATTTCAAGCCAGAAACATTCCTTTTTATAGAAGCTTTAAGTCTTTATTTAAAAGACCGGAATCATTGCTTGACCCTCAGCCCTCATGGGAAAACCACCACTCCTACCATCACCATGGCGGCAGTAGCAACAACACGCAGCAGCCTAACGAGCTCCGTAGGATCCCTAATAAACTGTCCACAGATGTTTTTTTTCCCTCTGCTTTCCAGGGCGTTTTTAAAATTTTGTATTGAGATATAATTTACATGCTATAAAACTGACTTGTTTTAAGTGTACACTTCAAGGATTTTTAGTAAATTTATTGAGTGGTGTAACCATCACTATAATTCAACTTTAGGCATTTCCATCACCTCAATGACATCTCTCTCTCATCCAATTGCAGTTAATCCCCGTTACCATCCCTGGCTCCTGGAAACAACTAATCTGCTTTCTGTGCCTATGGATTTGCCCATTCTGGACATTTCCTAAAAATGGAATCATACACTATGCGGTCTTTTGTGACTTGCTTCTTTTACTTATCATGATGTTTTCAAGGTTCCTCCATATCGTAGTATGTATCAGGACCTCTTACTTTTGACGTGTGAATAATGTTCCACTGTATGTATATACTACCACATTTCGTTTATTCATTCATCGGTTGATGGTTATTTATGTTTTTTCCACCTTTTGGCTACTGTGAATAATAGTGCTATGAACACTGATGTGCTGGTTTTTGTTTGAACACCCATTTTTGGTTCTTTTGATTATATACCTAGGAATTGAATTGCTGGGTCATATTGTAACTATATGTTTAATCTTTTCTGAAATTGTTTTCCAAAGGGGCTGTACAGTTTCACATTTATTATATTTACATGTACCAACAGAAATATCTGAAAGTTCTCATTTCTCCATATCCTCACCAACACTTGTTATTTTTCCTTTTATAAAAAAATTATACCTATCCTTGTGAATGTGAAGTAATATCTCATTATGGTTTGAATTTGCATTTCTCTAATTATTAATGATATTGAACATATCTTCATCAGCTTGTTGGGCATTTGTATATGTTTATTAAATGTGTATTAAATATTTTGCCCATTTTTCAATTAGGTTGTTTTGCTTTTTATTATTAAAATGTAAGAGTTCTTTATATACTTTAGTTAGAAGTCTTTTATCAGGTATATGATTTAAAAATATTGTTCCCAGTCTGTGGCTTGTCTTTTAATTATTTTTTTTATTGAAATAACATTGGTTTTTAATATTATTTAAGTTTCAGGTGTACAACATTATAATTCAATATCTGTATACACTATAGCATGCTCACCCCCAAAGTCTAGTTTGTATCCGTCACCATACATTTTACCCCCTTTACACATTTTGCCTTCCCCCCACCTCCCTTCCCCACTGGTAACCACCAATCTGTTATCTGTATCTGTGAGTTTGTTGTTTTGTATGTTTTTATTTTTTCTTCTTGTTTTATATTCCACACATTTGACTTTTATCCTTCATCTTGTTAATGTGGTATGTTGCGTTGATTGATTTATGGGTGTTGAACCTTCCTTGCAGCCCTGAAATAAATTCCACTTGATTATGGTGTATGATCCTTTTAATGTATTGTTGTATTTGGTTTGCTAATATTTTGTTGAAGATTTTTGTATCTATGTTCAGCAGAGATATTGGCCTGTAACATTTTTTGCATGTTGTTCTTGTCTGATTTTGGTGTTTTGGTTATATTGGCCTCATAAAATGAGTTAGGTAGTGTTTCCTCCTCTTCAGTTTTTAAAGAAGAGTTTGAGAACAGATATTAGATCGTCTTTGAATGTTTGGTAGAATTCATCGGTGAAGACATCTGGTCCTTGACTTTTGTTTTTTGGGAGGTTTTTGATTACTGTTTCAATGTCCTTACTAGTGATCAGTCTATTCAAGTTTTCCATTTTTTCATGATTCAGTCTAAGAAATTTGAATGATTCTAAGAATTTATCCATTTCTTCTATGTTGTCCAATTTGGTGGCATATAGCCTTTCACAGTATTCACTTATGATTTTCTGTATTTCTGTGGTATGTGCTATAACTTCTCTTTCATTTCTGATTTTATTTATTTGACTCTTCTCTTTTTTTCTTAGTGAGTCTAGCTAAAGACTTGTCAATTTCATTTATTTTTCTCACAAAACAAGCTCGTAGTTTCATTAATCTTTTTATTGTCTTTTTAGTCTATTTAATTTATTTCTGCTTTGATTTTTATTATTTACTTCCTTGCACTTACTTTGGTAAATGAAGTTTTGGGGTTTTTTTAGTTCCTTAAAATGTAAGGTTAGATTGTTTATTGGAGATTTTTCTTCTTTCTTGGAATAGGTCTGTATTGCTATAAGCTTCCGTCTTAGTACTGCTTTTACTGCATTCCAGATATTTTGGTATATCATATTTTCATTTTCATTTGTCTACATGGATTTTTTGATTTCTCATTTGATTTCTCCGTTGACCCAATTGTTGTTCTGTAGCATGTCATTTTGTCTCCACATAGTTGTAATTTTTTCAGCTTTCTTCTTCTAGTTTATTTCTAGTTTCATACTGTTGTGGTCAGAAAAGATGCTTGATATGGTTTCAGTCTTGTTAAATTTATTGAGACTTGTTTTGTTTCCTAACATATGGTCTATCCTCAACAATATTACTGCTGTTTTTGGATGGAATGTTCTATTAGTTTGAGAGAAAGAGAGGAGAGAGAGAGAGAGAGAGAGAGAGTGTGTGTGTGTGTGTGTGGTGTGTGTGTGTGTGACTCAGGATTTTCCGCTGGATTTTGTCAGTTAATCACTTTTTCCTAGATAGCATTTTTTGTTCTCCTTTTTTTTTTTGGCCAATTCTGTTTAAAATTCCTGGGTACAGGTTGGATAGAAGTGGCGAGAGTAAACATACTTGTATTGTTCTTGATTTAGAGGAAAGCAGTCAGTCTTTTACCATTAAGTATGATGTTAGCTGTGTTTTTTTTTTTGTACATGTTCTTTAGATCAGGATGAGGAAGTTCTTTTTTGCTAATTGGTTGAGGGTTTTTTCTTTTTTAAATCATGAATGGGTGTTGGACTTTGTCAGATGCTTTTTCTGCATCTATTGAAGTGATCATGTATTTTTTTTGTCTTTTATTCTACACCATGCATTATTAACTAAGGTAATATAGTATGTTACATTAATTGATTTTCGGATGCTTAAAACAACCTTGCATTCCTAGAACAAATTCCTCTTGGTCATGGTGTATAACCTTTTTTTTTTTATATATTCGAG
Organism: Pteropus medius; assembly: GCF_902729225.1. Taxonomy (NCBI): domain Eukaryota; kingdom Metazoa; phylum Chordata; class Mammalia; order Chiroptera; family Pteropodidae; genus Pteropus; species Pteropus medius. The sequence continues at coordinate 23,082 of NW_024346207.1, read as the reverse complement.
AGTTTGGTTTGCTAACATTTTGTTGAGGATTTTTGCATCTCTATTCATTAGGGACATTGAACTGTAGTGCAATTTCCTTTCTTATGATGTATTTGTCTGGTTTGATGTAAAATACCAGTCTCATAGAATGAGTTGGGAAGTTTTTGTCGTTGTTGTTGTTAGATGTGTATATGTTTATAATTGTTATGTCTTCCTGATGAATTTACCCTTCCATTATTATAAAATGTCCTTCTTTTTCTCTTGTAACATTTTCTTCTTAAAGTCTGTTTTGTCTGACATTATATATAAATCTAGCCATTCCAACTCTTTTATGGTTGCTGTTTTTATTTTACAGTTTTTTTCATCTTTTATTCTTTTAACTTATTTATATCTTTACATGTAAAGTGTATCTAATATAGATGATATATGCTTGGAGTTTGTTGTTTTATCCATTCTCACAGTCTTTGTCTTTTGATTGGACTGTTTAATCTATTTACATTTATTGTAATTTAAATTACTGTAATTTAATTTATTGATTGGACTTTGTTTTTTGCTATAATTTTGGAGTTATTTTTATTGTTTGCTCTGGGAATTATAATATGTATGTCAACTTAATAGTATTTGCTTTAGATTAATAATAATTTAATTCCAGTAACACAGGGAAGCTTTGCTCTTCCATCCTTTCTCCTATTAATGTAACATGTTTTGCATTTTAATATATTAGAAGCCCAAAATATAGTTTTTAAATTATTGTTTTATGTAGTTTCTCTTTAAAGGAAAAGAAGAAAAATATATGTACTCTCTTTTATTTTTACCTTCCTAAATATCTTTACTGGTGCTCTTTTTTCATGTAGATTCAAGTCACCATCTGGTATCATTTCTTTTTAGCCTAAGGACTTCTTTTAGTATTTTGGTAAGGTATATCTGATAGCAATGACTTCTTTGTCTTTGTGTATTTCGGAATTTCTTTTATTTTTCCTTTATTTTAAATGATAGTTTTGCAGGATATATAATTCTTAGTTGACAGATTTTTTTCTTTCAGCATATTGCATGTGCCATTCTACTGCCTTCTGTCTTCTCCTGCAGGATGTGACCTCTGATGCCTCTACTTAAGTTTTTTTTTTTTGTAATTATTTTTGCTTTAAAGACTAACTTCCTTGGGGTCACTCCTAGCTGCTCCCATATATCTTAGTGGTCAGCCAAAAATTATTCAGATGTTGTATTTAAACATCTGTGTGTGAGTGAGGGTATCTACATGTGGGTTGAGGAACACATTCAAGCTTCAGGCAGCTTTCACTTTCTACCTGCACATGACCTCACGTTTAGTCAGGGACTAGTAGATAACTGGGATGCTTTCTAGTTTCTCCTGAGCATAAGCACAGCCTTGCAGACCCCCAGGAATATGTTGGACCTTACCAAAGCCCATATGACTATCTTATTCCCTAGCTCTCCCTGTTAAATTCTTGCAATCTCTGGGAGCTGCAATGTTGGTCTTCTCTAGTTGTTTGCCTCCAAGAATGCTACTGTTTTTGACAGTGCCCTGGACATGTTTTTCTTTTCCCATCCTCAGAGCTCCAAATCATGTCAGTCCCCTCTGCTGTCACTCCTCATGGCTACCATGGCATGGAGCTGGGATAGGGAAAAGTAGTGTGAGAGTGGCCTCATATTAAAATGCCACAGGCTACACTATTCTTACTGAAGTTCAATAGTTTTTCTAAAATATGCACTTCTCATTTTTTTTTTGTACACCATGGTCAATGTCCAGGGACTGAAATGATTGTTTTTATATATTTATTTACATAAATATATAAATAAGTATATTTATAAAAAATATTTATATATTTTCTAGTTTTATTTTGTTTTTGGAGAGAATATTTCCAAAGATTCTCACTCCACCATTCTGAAAGTCCCTTTATAGCACCAATACCTCCTGCCTGCTTATCTGAAATAGCCATTTAATTTCTTCCATTCATGCCCCATCTTTAAGGACCTCAAGGCAAGTTATTCAAGGCTCTGAATTTCATGGTCCCTACCTACCTCTCCAACTGTGTTTAGTTTATCTTCTACACTCACTCTGTGACCACCCATTAAAAATACTTATATATCCTCCAAACTGACCTGCTTCATCATGTCTCATGCTAGTTCTTTAGCTCATATGCTCTTTTCTTAATCTTCTTCCATTTATTGTCAGGTCAGATTTTATCTCCTCTGAGAAGTCTCGAAACCCCCAGAAATCCCTCAGCCTGTGCTCTCATAGCATCATTTGAGGCAATGGGGCAAGATAGATGGGGCCAATTATGTAAAGCCTTGAGTGCCATCGTAAAGAGATGACTCAATCTTTTTGTCTGCCCTCAAGAAGCTCTCAGCAAACAGGAAGATAAAAATAAACAGGCAATTATTATACATGTTGTAAGTGCACTAATAAGAGTATACACAAACAGCTGTGAAAACTCTGAGTAGACAGCTAACTAACTCTTCCTAGGGGAGTTAGGAAGATTTTACAAAGAAGGTGACATTAGAGCTAGGTCTCAGGCAGGAGAGTGACATGATGAAAGTGTTTTAAGAAGATTAATCTGGCAATAGTATGGAAAGTGGATTGGAATATGGATGGACTGGAGGCAAAGAAATCATCTAGTCTATGGCAGTAGTCCAGATATGAGGTGATGAAGGCATCTATAGGAATAGAAAGAGAAGGACAAATCTGAGAGACATTTGGAAGGAAAAATTGACAGGAGCTTAATGGACTCTTGGCTTTAAGCCTTTCAAGAGGTAATGCTTCTTCCTTAGTAATATCCATGAAAAGATTCAGATTGACCTATTATGTAATTGCCTACTCTGACTAGAATTTCTAGCTATGGCTGGTCTCCAAAATTTGTTATTGTGATTGATACTTGTTGGACCTTAATTTACATTAAGATGGCTTTAGAGTCTTAAGGTTGGGAAGCTCTCAAAAACATAATTTTGACTATGAAACAGCAAATTATTCTATTAAAGGATAAATGAGGGAAACCATGGGGCAGCATAGGAAGTTTTACAATGAGCTCATAGTTCTTTTTTTTACAGGATATTATATGAAAGATGGAAAGGATGGATATACCAGGTGGCATGTGCCTAAAGGATTAGTACTGAGAAAAATAAGGCCCAGAATTATCTCGGGCTTGTAGAAATACATATTTACAAAGACAGCAAGAACAATATTTTAACTATGTTCTCAGTAATAAAAGTACATATGTCCTTGCATGGATAAGTTATAGCTCAGATGATATCGTTAAACTACTCTCAATGATCAAAGGAATTAAAAAGATGAAATACTGCCATTTATAACAACAGGGATGGATCTTGAGGGTATTATAAGTGAAATAAGTCATACAGAAAAGGACAAAAATCATGATTTCACTCATATGTGGAATACACAACAAACGAAAAAGAAACAAACAAAATAAAGACAAATTCACAGATATGGACAACAGATTGTGGTTACCAGATGGGAAGAAGGGTGTAAGAGGGTGAAATGGATAAAGGGAGTCAAATGTATGGTAATGGATGGAACCTTGACTTTTGTATAGTGTACATGAATGTCAGATTGTAATGTTTTACACCTGAAACATTTAACGTGATAAACCAATGGTGCTCAGCAAAAAAAAAAAAAAAAAAAATGTCTTTAGTTTATACTATCTTGATTGGTAGTTTGGCTTGATATACTTGGTTACAAATAAAAAGTACAGAAATTTTAAGCAAAAAAAAAAAAGACTGGACTCGTGTAAAGATATTACCACTTCTAACAAAAAAAGGAACAGTTTTCAAGTAAGTGAGTACTTAGTTATCAACTTTGTAATTTGTGTGGAAGACATTCCACACAAATCTAATTTTTATTTCTGACAAGATCAATAGAGTTAGTTTATGGAAATATGGGAGAGATAAGATATATGTTGAATGACTGAATGAATGAAACTTCAGTGAGGTTTTTTTTAAGTTTATTGGGGTAACATTAGTTAATACAATTATATAATTTTCAGGTGTACATTATAATTTGACATCTATATATTCTATTGTGTGATTACCACCCAGAATCCAGTTTCCTACAGCTACCATATATTTGATCCCCTTTCTATGGCCCCCCCCAGCTCTAGGCCCCTTCCCTGTCTACCTCTTCCCTCCTCCCGACCCTCTGCCTGGTAATCACTAGTCTATAGTCCATGTCACCAATGAGTCTCTGTTTGTTTGTCCTGTTCATTTGGTGCCTTTAGGTTTATATCCCACATATAAGTGATATCATGTGATTTTCAACTTTTTAATTCTGGCTTACTTTGCTTAGCATGATTATCTCGAGGTCCATCCATGTTGTTGCAAATGGTAGTGTTTCATCTCTTCTTATGGCAGAGTAATATTCCATTGTATATATGTACCACAGCTTCTTTAGCCAATCATCTATTGTAGGACACTTTGGTTGCTTCCATGTTCTGGCCACTGTGAATAATGCTGCTATGAACATCAGTGTGCAAATATCTTTTTGGATATGGGTTTTCAAGTCCAAAGCAACTTATGCTTAGTTTTTCAGAACTTCTTTGTTTAATCCTCTGTAGTTGATACAATTAAATCTTTTCTTTTACACAGTTTTTCTTTCTGTAATATTCCGTTGGCCTCATAAAAGTTGTTTTACATTGATGTTAACTCTCTCTTCTTAATGTTGAATTTTCTAGGATGCGGTGCCACAGGCTGTCCTACCTACAAAGCAGGATCTAGGACCTGCTGAGGGGAAGAGTCATACATTGGGCCCTTCAACAGCCCAGCTTCAAAAGCTTATTTCCATTAACTATCCATTGGCACCATAAGGATAAAGACAAAAGGAACTACACATAAACACTATACTCTAGATGGTAAAGTTATTTGTTACACAAATACAGATTTACAGTTCTGAAACTACAATATGTGTGTACTGGGATTGAACACATAGAGCATGGCAGATGATGGGAGTCAGATTTCTCACCATTAGAGAGTATGGTTACAGATAAGCATAGGATGAAAGGCTACTGTGAATTATGATACTTGATTAGAGTTGGAAACAGTATAAACTTATATTTAGCTTAACATAGATGTTTTTACATAAATACTAGTATATTTCCTAGTTCTGTCCACTGAGAGGGACTAGAAGCAATGACAGCCCAGTAGCATTGAGCATACCCAAATCTTTGTTTCTAAAACTATACTATTCTTCAATAAAAGGAACCAACAGCTCCTTGGAGAAATGGCTTATTCTAGGGCTAGGATAGGAAAAATATAAGATGAATCTGAAGAATCTTGAAGTGCCAGAAAGTAAGGAAATGCTTAAGAAAAAAGATGAGGCAATGTTAAAAGGACACAGGAGCTAACTAAAAGAGCGATCAATTGCCAAATCCAGAACAATCTGAGCAAGAAAATAAATAATGTATTAGATTATAATCCAGAGTATAAAATAAATGCCCTGAGCCCATGCTTATATAAATAAATGATTGAATAAATGAATAAAAAGGGAGAGTAGAGAAAAACCTCCCACACAGAAGAATTCCAAATAATTTATATAGATATTCTCCTTCCCCCACTATAGAGGTGGATCTTAATTCCCCAGTCCTAGAGTATAGGCTTCGCTAAGTGATTTGCTGCCAAAGGATAAAATATGGAACAAGTGGCGGATAACTTTAAGTAGAGAAACCTAGCAAACACTATGTTGATCAGGTTTTCAAGGTTAACATTATCAGTGATAAGTCATATTGATAGCATCTACCATTGATATGATGTGGTGAAAAGGGCACTTCGTTTCTGTGGCCATCCTCCCCAGAATCTATAACCCCACTTTATTTGTAAGAAAAGCATCAGACAAACCCAAATTTGGGGGACAGTCTAACAAAATGCCTAACCAGTACCTCTTCAAAACTGTCAAGATCATCAAAAACAAGGAAAGTCATAGCCCAGAGGAGTCTAAGGAGACATGATGAGTAAATGTAATATGAGTCCTACATGGGATCCTAGAATAGAAAAAAAAAAATTATTAGGAGAAAACTAATAAAATTCAAACAAAGTACGGGATTTAGTTAATAATGTATCAATGTTCATTCATTAGTTGGTGACAAATGTACCATACTAATGTAAGATATTAATAATAGGGAAAACTGGGTGAGCTCTATATGAGAACTTGGGTGTCTGCAACTTTTCTGTAAATCTAAACTCATTCTAAAATTTCAAACAAGTTTATTAAGAGAGAGAGAATTGGCTTCTGGTCAAGATGGCAGAGTGGGAAAACACTGTGTTTGCCTCCTCTCACAACCACATCAGAGTTACAACCAAACTACAGAACAACTATCACTGAGAATCTTCTGAAGTCTAGCTGAACAGAAGTCCTACAACTGAAGACACACAAAAGAGGCCACTTCGAGACTAATAGGGTTGGAGTCGCAGAAAAGTCTGTTCACACACTGGCATGTGGCAGTTAAAAATTTAGAGAGGTATCTCAGCAGTGGAGGCCACCCCCAGAGAAGCAAGGGATTCCGGCCCACACTAGTCTCCCGAGGGAGGATACTTGGGTGTCCATCAGTAAATGGTTGTATAGAGAATAAGTGACACATATATACTATGGAATATTACTCAACCGTAAAAAAATGAATGAAACCTTACCATCTGCAACAACATGGATGGACCTAGAGGGTATTGTGTTGAGTGGAGTAAGCCAGACAGGGAAAGACAAGTGCCAGATGAATTCATTTACATGTGGAAGCTAAAGAACAAAATAAGAAGACAAAACAAATTCATAGATACAGAGAACATTTTGATGGTTGCCAGTGAGCGGAGGATTGGGGTGGGTGAAAAAGGGGAAGGGATTAAGAAATACAAATTGATAGTTACAAAATAGTTATGGGGATATAAATTACAGCATAAGGAATACAGTCAACAGTATTGTAATAAGTATGTGGTGTCGGATGGGTACTAGATATATCAGGGTGATCACTTTGTGAGTTATATAGATGTCTAATCACTATGTTGTACACCTGAAACTAATATAATATATGCCAACTGTAATTAAAAATAAATTATTAAAAACTTGAAAATCGAAAAAGAAAAATAAAAAAGAGGGGGATGGAGGAGAATAGGAGGTTGAAATTTCTGGGTATAAAATAAATAAGTCATGGGGATATGGTGTACAAAAAAAGGAGAGAGGGAATTGGAGAAGGAAGTAGAAACGAAGCCATAAGTTTAACTATGAAAGGGAATATGAATGAGGAGGGGTGGTAGTGGGAGGAGTTTATAGAGTGAAGGGGAATATTGTTTTAAGATGGGAGATATTATAACATGTTTACTGATGAGAATGATCCAGTAGGAAGGAAAAATTTGATGATGCAAAAAGATAGAACAATTTCAGAATTTTAGTGCCTGAGCAAGAGAGAAGAGAGGGGATCTAATTCAGAAATGGAAGTGCTGCCCTTGGTTAAGTGCACAGATATTTCAACCATAGTAAGAGGAAGAAAAGCAGATATATGGGCATAGATGCAGGTAAGTGGGTGGGTGTGGAGCATGAGTTTGTGGAGATTCTTTTCTAATTGTTTCCATATTCTCTTTGAGGGAATAACCAAGGTCATCAGTTGAAAGTGGAAAGAAAGAGGTGGTGTTGGCAGTGTGAAATAGTCTTCTTGGAGAGTGAGTGAGTGATTTTACTAGGAAATTATGCAAGGAATGCTTGGCAGTGTTGAATTCTCATTTGCAGTTTTTGGTGATCATTTTAAAATGAGAGTAGCCAATGTAGTTTCATTTTTTTTCTCTAGTAATGTCCAACTGCTTGGCTGCAGGTATAGAAGAGGTGGAGACTTGAGTTTATCAGGATTGGGGCTTTGTCAGGGAAGTATGACAGAGGGACAGAGAGGGGTGAGGGAGTTAAGGATGTTGATTAATTTAATCAATTCTGTTTAATCAATTGCAAGGAATTGATTAAAATGATGGACCATGGAAGCTGGACTCTGTAAGGAAGGAAGTAAAGACATTGAAGGAGACAATATGATGGATAATTAAAGGAGCTTATGACCAATGGATTGAAGTTTCTGTGGAACTGAATGATTATTGTAGTGAGGAGTGTCCAAATAATTGAGCTGGAAAGGGAACAAGAGATAGTCAGAGTATAGAGTGTTTAAAATGAAAATTATGAAGGTATTGGAATTAGTGGTGATAAAGTTGTCAAGAATGATGACAGGGGAAGGGATCACAGGGGTGACAGTGGAAGATAGTAAACTGAACTGATCTTCACTTTCAACAATAGAGTAATTCGGAAAATATTTGATTAGCATAGTGAAGAGGGGTAGAGTTATATAAGACAGCATGAGCACCAAAGGAGGCAGCTATTCTACCAGGATTACTACAGCCTTGTCTTTATCTCCAATGATCCAGAAACTAGAGCATTCTTTCTAAAGTACAATCTTATTTTACTACTCTGATTTTAAAAATCTCTTTATAGAAGCTTACTGTTATAGATGGTGATTGTCTGAATATGGTAGAATTGAAATGGAGAGGTCATATGGATTTCGGAGATATTTAGGAGGTGGAATTAACAAACATTATGAAAAAGATGGGTCAAGATGAGTCCCATGTTTCTCTTTTATATTGACATTTTGATAAGACCTAATGAATAAACATTTGGTTAGTGTCAATTTTATACAAAGCTGAGAACTTCTAGAAAATCAAAAATGGAAGACTCTGCCTTAATGTAAGATATAGTATCCATGAAACATAAAATGAGTAATATAATAAGCATAAATAGCTTATGCCATTTGCAAATGCAAATTAAGTTGATACCTACCAAATACTTAATTTCAAAGAAAATGTAGGGTTATTCAAGGAAGCTTCCTTGAATAAATGAATTTTTAGCTAGATTTTTGAAGGAAAAGATGGTCATTTAATTAGAAGAGCCTATAATTTCAAGGAGAAAATAGGCAAATCTATATTGCATGGTATTCTTTGTTTTAGAACACTTATAAAATGTAAAAAACATTTTTATCTTGCAAAGTATGCAAACACAGGGCATGGGCTATATATGGCCCACAGGCCATAGTTTGTCCAAGCCTGGAGTATCTCAGTATAATCACTTTTGTCACTCCAAGGGCATGGTTCTCAATAGATTTAGGTTATGGATCCCATGGAAATTCTGTTGAAAGCTCTGGATCCTCTCCGTAGAAAAATGGAGGAATACACGCCCGCATGTGCGCGCGCGCACACACACGCGCGCGCGCACACACACACACACACACACACACACACACACACAATTTATATATGGATCCTAGGTCACAAACTTTAATTTTAGGTCACCACCATATCAGTACTTGTTATATCAGACACTCTTTCAATTAATTTCAGTGCCTGGATTTTAAAGCATTCAATTGAGAGACATGCCTTGAAGACTTTTATTGAGTGCCATCACAAAGTGACTCAAAGAAGAGTAACCCTTGACATGTAACTAGGAGATGATATAGGTACATGGAGGTGATACCCCATGGTCCACTCTGCTTCTCTCCTGTAAAGCCCAACACTGTTAGAAGGGACAGGCATTTTCTGCAGGTCATAGGTTACCTTGTAGCTCCTTTCCTGGCTTAGTAGGATTTCATGTAATACTCTTCTTAGCAAGTTTATGTGCATGTGTCACATTATTCTGTTTCAATACATGTCTTATAATATTTTTTGTTGAAAACCTGGGCATTTTAGATAATATCTTATAGAAACTGACTTCTGACCTGCCCAGGGGGACTGTTGCTGTGGTTCTGGGTATTTGTTTATTTTTTTTACTGTCTTGCCTGGAGTAATTTTGTGGAATCTGTCTGCCCTGCACTGTGTAGTGGCTGATGTCTCTGCTCAGGTTTTATTTTTACTTTTTAAAAAATTTTTAACTGTGGCTTCCTAAGTATCACATTGGGGTCAGCATAGATCAGTGTTCTCAACTGGAAACAATTTTGACCTCCCAGGGGGCACTTGGCAATGTCTAGAGACTTTCAGTTGTCCATAGGGTCAAGGTTGAGACTAACCCTGGTAGAGCTTAGTGGCCAATCAACAAATGGTAAGAGGTTATGCTTAAAAACTTTAAGCCTTGCCTCCAGACCTGTGTGTGGATTGGGGCACACATTCAAAGTTTAAGCTGTTTATAAGTTTGCCCTGATGTCTCCTTTCTGCCATTCTTCACTTGTCTCCTTCGTGCCTGCACAAGGCCTCACATTATTCCAGGGACATGTATATAACTAGGGCCCTTTCCAGTATCTCTCTTCAGTGTGCACACAGCCCCACGTATGTGCACAGCGTTACTGAATACGAGGGGGGATGAGGGGGCTTTCCAAGTCCCACTATAGTTGCTTCATTCCCTTGATAGCCTTGTTAAATTTTAAGCTGCTCTGCTGGTCTGCGGCTTGCTCCAACAAGCATGCCTTCCCTGATTGTTTTCAACACCCAGGGGCATGGAGTTTTTATGTGCTCTGTTCCAAATCAAGTTAGTCCCCTTTAGCAGCAAAGCTGCTGGTTTTCTTGGCTTGCCCCTACTACTAATGGAGCTGGTTGGGGAAGTGTAGGGAATAGGAAAATCCCAAACTAAAATATACAGATTCTTACTGTTTTTACACAAGGGTTAGTAGTTTTTCTTGAATAATTTCTTAATTTGTTGCATGCCTCTGGTCAATTTCCAGAGTCCTAAAATGGTTGTTTTTTTATTTTATCCAGTTTTGTCATTGTTATTAAGGGAGAAGATTTGCCAAGCTCCTTACTCTGCCTTTGCAGAAGCCTCATCTTCAGCGATTCCCAAGGCTACAATTTGAGAAATACAAGTGTAGTAGGCTTTGGGGTTGGGCAACTTGAGTTCATGTCTTATCTCCACCACGTAATCATTATGTGATCTTACAAAGTTATTCAACATCTCTGAGCTTTAGTTTCCTTGTTCTTAAAGTGAGAATGATAATACTATACAAAGTCAATTTGAGGAGTACAGGTACATTTCATTTTTTAAAACTATTGCTTAGTATCTCGCAATGTATGTATACCATAGTTTATTCAGCTATCCCTCCACTGCCCCCACTGATAGATATTTAGTCTTATTTTCCAATTTTTTTTTGCTATTATAAACAGTATTATGACTATCCTACTGCACACTTTCACATGTGTGACAGTTTCTATAAAGTAAATACTGAGAGATGAATTTTTGAGTCAAGCAATAAATATACATATTTTTTATCATTTTCATAGAAACTTCCAGATTGCTATCCAGTGTGGCTTCACCAGTTTATACTCCTACTACCAATGTGTGAGACTATGCATTTCCTCACATCTTTTGAAAATACTTGCTTTAATCAAGCTTTAATTTTTTTCACTCTGATGGATAAAAAAGGTATCTTAATACCCATTTCTCTGATTACCACTAAGATTGGGGGAGTTCATGTGTTTACTGGTCACTTTTGGTGACTTTTCTATTGATGTTCTTCACTCATTTTTCTATTGAGTTTTATCTTCATGATCACAGGGATTTATTCTATATGCTGTGTATTCTTTTATGTTAAAAATATTTTACCTGTTACTTGTCTTTTAACTTTGTTTTTCATGTTGTTTGCAAAACAGAAGATTTTTATTTTCATATGCCCAAATTTATCTTTTATGCTTTTTGTGTTGTAGTAAAACCCCCTTTCCTATCTTAAAATTGTCAACATATAATAGCTTTATTTTGTTATATTTTAATCTATCCATAATTTACCATTTTGAATGACATAAACCAGAATCAATTTTTTTCAAATTTTTTTTTTCCAAAACTAGTTAATGAGTAATCCATCTTTTCTCCAAGGTTATGAAATGCCACCTTTAACATATACCATATCTCCATGTATATTTGGGTCTCTTTTGGGACTCTATTCTATTCTCTTGATCTGTTCATCTATTCTGCACGAATACCATACTTTTTAAATGACCATAGCTTTATAATATGTTTTATATCTAGTAAGGCAGTCACCCCATGCCTTTCTTCTTGTTCAAAATTGTTACTTTATTAATTCTAAATATGAATTTTGGAATTAGCCTGTCCAGGATATGAAAATTTCCACTGGGATTTGGATCAGAAGTACGTGGGATTTTGTGTCTTAATTTGTGGGAGAATTTGTATCTTCTGATTATTGAATCTGCCCATCTGTGAGCATATTTATCCACTCAGGTTTCCTTCAAGTCATTCAGGATAGTTATATAGATTTTTCTCTATAGCAGTCTCCTACATTTTTGTTTATTACCAGATACTTAATCATTTTTGTTCTGCTTATATATTTGATTTCAGCTTTATTTACCTTTCCTAAATGAGTAACCTAGTGTATAGGAAAGTAATATTTTGGTAACTTTTAATTTTGTTAGAACTTCAAACTAACAGAAAAGTTGCAAGAATAGTAAGGACCTCCTTGATATCTTCTTTCCACCTGGTAGAACTGCTGATGGAGCTGGTGGTTACTTAAATATTTAAGATACTTAAATACTTGAATGGTTTCATTTTCCAAATTTAGAACTCTGATCTATTTTGAGTTTATCTTAGAGACCTGGTGACAATATGAAAATATACATATATGAAATATGGAGTCAATTTTATCTTTTTTCCAATGGCTATCTAGTTGTGCCAAAACCATTTATTTAAAAGTTCATATTTTCCCCAGTGATTATAACTACCAGTTCATTACATACCAGATTTCTATATTCAATCGGATATATTTTTGGACTATACCAAGTTTTCTGACTACTGATTTTTTAAAGTTTTCCTAAACAAATTTTTAAATTTTTATAAAATATATAATATAAACTAATAAATAAAAAAAAAGAATCTGAATTTTCCCTAGAACTGTGATATGCTAGCACCATGATGTGTTTTGATTATGTCTGGCTTTGAGACCACTGCTGTTCAGCATCTTGCTACAACTCTAAGACTCACCAGCACAGCCCAGACACTGCCAGTGTAGATTTATGTATCAAGCCAAAGACCATATGTCTGGATGAGACCATAATCTTTTTCATTTGTGAGTCGACAGAAGACTTGGTCTTCTTTGGGGTACTCTTCCAAAGAACAATTATTCTGCAAAAAAAATGTTTGCCCCTCTCCAAAATAGAGTATTCTTTTGATTACTTCTCCCTTTTTCCTTTATTTGGAAACATTTATTTTTGAAACTTTTTTGAAAATTCTACTTTAGTTTTCAAGTCCATTAATCATCACCTTTCTTTTCTCTGTTAATATTTTCAGACATATATGTATGACCCATCTACTTCAATATACCTCGATACCGAAGTTTTTCATCAACCCCCCAAACCCCTTTATTATCATCCAATTACATATCTGCCTACATTCTCTGTCTTAGCAACTGGCATCACCATCCATCAAGTTACCTAAGTTAAAAACCTAGTCATTCCAGATTTTTGCCTGTTCTTCATCCTCCACATCTAATCAGTTATAAAATCTTGCCAGTTCTACCTCTGTAATATCTCTTAGATGTGTCCTCTTTTCTATAACACCCTTCTCAGAGCTTAAGCCCTCAATATTTTTCTCCACTATTTCATTTATCCAAGTTGTTTTCCACATTTCTTGTTACCTTGATTCCCACCAGCCCATCTCCCATACTATCACTATAATCAAGTCTTTAAAATGTTAACATGACCATAGAGTTTCCCAATTTAAAACCCTTCCATGGTTCTCTGTGCTATAGCAATAAGAACTTTTTACTCACTTTCTTGAATATACCTGGTTGTTTTACAATGGTATCTTTGGTCATACTTTTTTCTGCCTGGAATGCCTTCTCCTCACCTCAATCACATTCTGGTCCAACTCTTGATCATTTTTTAAGACTAAGCAAAATCATTTAAATTCACCTCCAAAGTATTTCTTTATATGATACCCCACTAGAATAATTTCCTTTATTTATAGCTCCACTATATCTTGTATACAACTTTATTATAATACCTATCATATTTTATTTGCTTCATGTCTTCTTACTAGGCTCTGGGCTTCTTTATAACAGAGACTATAACTTATTCACACCTGTATTCACAGGGCCTGATACATATTGGATTTAACGCATGTTGAAAATGTTTAGAAGAAACGTGTAGTGGCATTAATATTTCAAAGCACAAAAAAGTACAACTGGCTATTAGGGAAAACAATTAGAAAATGAGATTTATTTCTTCATGAAAATAAAATGGCACAAGTAGATTCAGTAATTATTTCATATACAGTTTTCTAAAATTTTGATATGTTCCCACTTCTCTGCTGACCAGAAGAATTTAACTTTTTTCCTCTTTAGCATTCAAGTGTTTCACTTCATTCAAGTATGAAGAAACAGGTGGCAGGACACTGCTAGTGATTGGATTCTATGCAGCAGAACAGGTATTTCAAAAGGCACCTGAGGAATTTGAACTCCTCAGCAATGTGCCATTGAAGTATGAATATATTGAAAATGTTGGAGAATGTTGCAACCACATGACTGGTGTTGGGCCAGTCTTAAATATCTATCCATGGAATGAAAAGCTCTATTTGATCAGGTGAGTACCAAAGAACTAACCCCGTGTAATGTTTTACCAAATATTAGCCATCTCATGTAATGAAAATTCCTAAGTTCCTTACATCTGCCACATTTTATTTTATTTTAATTAAGTTTATTGGGATAACATTGGTTAATATAATCATATAATTTTTCAGGTGTACATTATCATTTGACATCCATATATTCTGTTGTGTGTTCACCACCCAAAGTCCAGTTTCCTTCAGCTACCATATATTTTATCTCCTTTACCCACTTCACCCTCCCCCTACACCCCTATATTTGACCCCATATTTGCCACATTTTAATCTTGCTATTCTATAGGTTTTTTTTTGTTAGTACAATTTCTATTCTTATTATAATTCTCCTGGAATAATAAATAGCCCAACAAGCAAGGAATACTAGATTTGGCTAGGGGGGGGGCAGATATTAAGAGAGAATTTAAAATAAAGACATAATTAAATTCAAAACCAGTTATTAAATAATGCTCAGTAACGAAACAGCTAAGGTACCCCAAAGCGTGATGACCACATTAGTCTGTATCCCATATTTATGCAAATATCTTGACCTGTATATTCAATTGTCTACTAGATATTGCCACTTAGTTATCTTGTAGGACTATAAAGCACATCATATTCAAACCCAAACTCATTATCTCCAGTCATTGCAAGCTAGCTCTTCCACACACAGGTGTTGTGAAGATAAAAATACATTGTTGTCCAAGGAGAGAACCATCTAAATAGGAAAATATATTTGCAAGCAATGCCTCTGATAAGAGCCTAATATCCAAAATATACAAAGAACTCATACGACTCAATAACAACAACAAAAACCAAACGATCCAATCAAAAAAGGTCAGAGGACTTGAACACACACTTCTCCCTAGAAGACATACAAATGGCCAACAAATATATGAAAACATGCTCAACATTACTAGGTATTAGGGAAATGCAAATCAAAACCACAATGAGATACCATCTCACACCTCTTAGAATAGCTGTTATCAACAAGACAAGTAATAACAAATGTGGGAGAGGATGCAGAGAAAAAAGAACCCTCATACATTGCTGGTGGGAGTGCAAATTGGTACAGCCACTATGGAAAACAGTATGGAGATTCTTCAAAAAACTAAGAATTGATCGACCATATGATCCAGCAATCCCTCTACTGGGTATTTATCCCAAAGACTTGAAAACCCACATCTAAAAAGACATTTGCACACCGATGTTCATAGCAGCATTATTCACAGTGGCCAGGAAATGGGAGCAACTGAAGTTTTTTTCCATAGATGATTGGCTAAAGAAGCTGTGGTACATATATACAAGGAATATTACTCAGCTTTACGAAGAGATGAAATACTGCCATTTGTGACAACATGGATGGATCTTGAGATAATCATGCTAAGCAAAATAAGCTAGACAGAAAAAAATGAAAACCACATGATATCACTTATGGGTGGTATATAAACCTAAAAGCAACAAATGAACAGGACAAACAGATAGAGACTTATGGACACGGACAGTGGACTAGTGGTTACCAGACAGTAGGAGGGGGGAGAGGGTGGTAGATGGGGTAAAAGTGGTCAAATATGTGGTGACAGAAAGTAATTTAACTATGGGTAGTAAAAATACAATGATTATATATATATTATATATATATAATATAATATATATTATATATATATAGTTGAATTTTACACTTGAAACTTATTGAATTCCGTTAACCAATGTCACCATAATAAATAAAAAAAGAAATAAAGTTTATAAATTAGACAATAGTACAGGCATACTACGGAGATATTGCAGGTTCAGTTTTAGACCACTGTATTAAAGTGAGTATAGCAATAAAGCGAGTTGTAATACTTTTGCTGGTTGAGGGTCTTGCCTTCAATTTGTAAAAAATGCAACATCTGTGAAGCTCAACAAAGTGAAATGCAATAAAATGAGATATGCCTGTACTGTAAAAAAAAATTCATTGTTTTTCCTGCCTTTACCCCTGCATTGTAGTAGGAATTACATAAACACTAATTCACTTCTTGTATCCCCATTGCCTAGAAAATGAAAGTGTTCAATGGGTTTTGTCCAAAATTTTATTATGAAAATTTTAAGATATACAGAAAAGTTGAAAGCATTTACAGTGAAAACCCATAAATCTACCAGCTAAATTCTACCATTAAGATATTACAGGACCAGTCAAGATGACTCAGAAGGTAGATGCTGTGCACAATTCCTCTCACAACCACACTAAAATTATAACAAAACTACAGAGCAACCAACACAGAGTTGCCTGAGGTCTGGCTGAACAGAAGCCTTACAACTATGGACAAAAATAACAGATCACCTCAAACCAGGGGAGACACAGAAAGGCCTGGTCCCACAACCACACGTGGCGATTGAGAATCAGGAGGGCTATCTTGGTTTCAGAGCCTCCTCCCGCACCTGAGGAGCAAGGGGTCCTGGCTCCACGCTGGGCTTCCTGCACATGGTTCCAGCACCAGGAAGAGAAGTCCCCACAAACTCTAACTATGAAAACTAGTAGAGGTTGAAGCTGAGAGAAAGACGGCTGCAGAAGTCATAGACATTTTTCTTAAAGGCCCACACCTGGCCTTACTCACTGACAGACTCTTATGCTCTGAGCTCCAGCGCTGCGGCAGCTGCTCGAGGGGCACCAGGGACACACGTGGAGGAACTGAATTGTCGGGCTTCAGAGCAAGGGCTGGAGGGGCAGCTCTCTCCCAGACAGAAGAGCAGGCAGAAGCCATTATTCCTTTGGTGAACCCTCACCCCTCCTAGCCTGCAGGCACAGGTGGGCCATATCTAGGCCTCCATCAACCTGGATAACACAGGTAGCTCTGCTTAAGTGATTCTCTGACACTCCGCCCCTCCCAACTTGTGGGCCACACAATTCGCTTCTAATGGTTTATTCCATACAAATGGGCTGTCTTGACTCCTGCTGTGGACCTTCCTAAAATCTCCCAAAGGCTCACCAAACCCAAGAGGCAACATCTGGCCTCGGCGCAGCCCATACCACTTGCTGAACAGCCCCGAAGCATGGCACTAGTAACAGCTGACCTCGGTTTCTGGCTTGGCCTCTTGAGGCACCTATAAGCCCAGCATGGGTGGCAGCCATCTGTAGATTACTTGGTGACTCTTACTAGGTGGCCCCGGAGGGGCACAGGCTGTGGCTGAACTTGTCCTGAAGCTGAATCCCTCCCAGGACTGTGCCACTGGGTCCCACAGGACACCTACTACATAAACCCACTCTACTAAGATCGGGAGACTTAGGAGCCCTACCTAATACATAGAAACAAACACAGAGAGGAAGCCAAAATGTGGAGACAAAGAAACACATCCTAAATGAAAGAACAGAACAAAGCTCCAGAAAAAGAACGAACAAAATGGAGACAAGCAATCTACTAGATGCAAAATTCAAAATACCTGTTATAAAGATGCTCAATGAACTTAGCGGAAGAGTAGATGAATCTGATGAGAACTTTAAAATAGAGATAGAAAACAGAAAAATAGAGATAGAAAACAAAAAAGTAGAGATAGAAAACAAAAAAAGAACCAGTTAGAAATGAAGAATACAATAAATGAAATGAAAATACATTGGAGGGAATCAACAGTTTAGATGAAGCAGAGGTTCGAATCAGCAATTTAGAAGATAAGGTAGCAGAAAACACCCAATCAGTACAGCAACAAGAAAAAAAGAATAAATAAAAAATGAGGATAGTTTAGGACCCTCTGGGATAACATCAAGCATACCAACATTCTCATCATAGGGATATCAAAAGAAGACAGAGAGCAAGAAATTGAAAACCTATTTGAAGAAATAATGATGGAAAACTTCCCTATCCGGGGGAAGGAAATAGACATACAACCCCAGGAAGCTCTGAGAGTCCCAAACAAGAGGAACCCGAAGAGGCCCACACCAAGACACATCATAGTTAAAATGCCAGAGGCTAAAGACAAAAAGAGAACCTTAAAAGCAGCAAGCAAAAAACAATTAGTTACCTACAAGAGTGCTCCAGTAAGACTGTCAGCTGATTTCTCAAATACACTTTGCAGGCCAGAGGGACTGGCATGAAATATTCAAAATGATGATAAGCAAAGACTTTTAACCAAGACTACTCTACCCAGCAAGGATAACTTTTTTAATTGAAGGAGAGATAAAGAGCTTCTCAGACAAGAACAAGCTGAACAGAATTACAATAAATGTTAAAAGGACTTCTTCAAGAAGAAGAGAAAAATACATATCAAAAATTTATTAATAAAGAATGGCAATAACTGTATATCTATCCACAAGTACCTCAAATGAAAAACAATTAAATGCTCTGATCAAAAGATAGGGTGGCTGAATGGATAAGAAAACAAGACCTCTACATATGATGCCTGCAAGAGACTCACTTCAGATTAAAAGACACACATAGACAAGAAGTAAAAGGATAGAAAAAAATATTTTTGATGGACCTAGAAGGTATTGTGCTGAGTGGAGTAAGTCAGATAGAGAAAGACAAATGCCATATGATTTCATGTACATGTGGAATCTAAAGAACAAAATAAACAACAACAACAACAACAACAACAAAAACAGAAACAAACTCATATATACAGGAGAACATTTTGAGGGTTACCAGATGGGAGGATTGGGGGGTTGGTGAAAGGGGGAAAGATTAAGAAGTACAAATTGGTAGTTACAAAATAGCCATGGAGATATAAAGTATAGTATAAAGAATATAGTCAATAATATTGTAAGAACTATATATGGTATCAGAGGGGCACTAGATTTATTGGAGTGATCACTTTGTGAGTTATATAGATGTCTAATCACTATGTTGTACACCTGAAACTAATATACTATTGTATGCCAACTATAACTGAAAAATAAAAAATATTATTAAAAAAAGATATCACTATATTTGTTTTATTACTTATCCATTCATCTATTTGTCCCTCTATCCATCTATTAATTAATCTTCATTTTGGTACATTTTAAAGTACATTGTACATATAAGTACATGTCCTCCTAAAATACTTTAACGTTTATAGACTTAAGTAGAGTTTATTATTTGTTTACAGATTTTTTAGATTAAATTTACATACAGTGATGTTAAAAATATTAAATATACACTTGCTGAATTTATTATTAAATTTATGCATACACCTATGTAACCAAAACCTCTAACAAGATGGAATATTACCGTCATTGAAGAAAGTACCCTCATGCCCCTTCCCAGTTCGGTTCTGCGTACATACCCCAAAGGAAAACAGTGTTTTGATTTTTTACCACCATAGATTAGTTTTTCCTATTCTAGAAATTCAAACCATAGTATAAATTTATTCTTTTATGAATAAACACCTGGGCTGTTTCCAATTTGGGATTATTATGAATAAAGTTGCCATGAACATTCATGTAAAAGTATTTTTGTAGAGATGTGTTTTTCTTTCACTCAGATAAATACCTAAGAGTGAAACTGCTGGGTCATAGAGTAGGTAAGTGTTTAGTTTGGTAAGTAACTACCAGTACTTTTACTAAAGCAATTGTTCCATTTTACACTGTCATTAGCAATGTACGAGAGTTATAGCTGCTCTACCTCCTTGCCAATAATTGATGTCGTCTGTCTTATTTTAACCATTTTAGTGGATATCTCAGAGATTTTAATTTACATATTTTGAGGACCGATGATGCTGAACATTTTTCCATATGCTTATTAGCCATTTGTATCTTCTCATGCTTGCTTTGGCAGCACATATACTAAAATTGGAACGATACAGAGAAGATTAGCATGTATCTTCTCTTGTGAAGCATCTGGTTAAATCTTTTGCCCATTTTTTTATTGGCTTGTCTTTTCATTATTGAGTTGTAGGAGTTCTTTATATATCCTAATCACCAGTTCTTATTTGATACACGTTTTAGGAATATTACCTTCTAGCCTATAGTTTACATATTTAGTTTTTTAATAATGTCTCTTGATGAGCAGAACATTTTAATTTTAATGAATTGTAATTGATCGGTTTTTTCTTTAAGGATTATTGTTTTTATGACGTGTATATGAAATCTTTGACTACCCCCATGACATGATGATATTCTCCTATGTGTTCTAAAGGTGTTATCATTTTACCTTTAACATTTAAATCTGTGATATATCTCAAATTTTCTTCTATGTTGTGAGGTAGGGGTGTACGTTCATATTTTTCACTTGTGGATATCCAGGTGTTATAGCACCATTTGTTGAAAAGACCTCCTTTTCCTCCATTGGATTGCCTTTGCAACTCTGCCAAAAAACAAATGACCATGTAGATGTGGGTTTGTTTCTGAGCTCTCTATTATGTTCCATTATCTATTTGTGGATCCTTATGATAGTTCCACACTGTCTTGGTTACTGCTGGTTTATAGTAATTCTTGAAGTCAGGTAAATATGTTTGTCAATTTTGTCTTTTTTCAAGATTATTTTGGATATTCTAGATCAGGGGTCTACAAACTTTTCTGTAAAGGGCCAGATAGTAAATATTTTAGGCTTTGTGGGCCAGACAGTGTCTATGTCAACTACTCAATACTATTGTGGAAACACAGCAGCAGCCAAGACAATACCTAAATGAATGGGTGTGACTGTTTCCCAATAAAACATTATTTACAAGAACAAGCAATGAGCTGGATTTGGCCTACAGACCATAGTTTGCCAACCCTGTTCTAGATTTTTTTTATATTTCCATGTAAATTTTAAAATAAGATTGTCAATTTTTAGGAAAACACCAGTTAGGATTATGATTGGGATTGCTTTGGATCGATCTATAGATCATTTTGGTAACAACCGACAAACTGTTTTAAGTCCTTCAATCCATGAATCTGACCTATATTTTTATTTATTTAGGTCTTCATTAATTTCTCTCAGCAGTATTTTATAGTACTGAAGACAGAGATCTTGTATATCTTTTGTTAATTTTATTCCTAAATATTTTTATGTTTTGATAGTATTGTAAATTAAAATTTTAATATTATTTTCCAATAGTTCACTTTTTATATAATAGTTATTATATAAAAAGAACTGATTTCTTTTTAAATTAGCATTTTATTCTACAGCCTTGGTAAAGTCATTCATTAGTTCTAAGAAATTTGGGGATTTTTTTTGTTTTTAGGTTTCTTGGGATTTTCTATAGAGACAAGCATATTGTAGGGACAGTTTTATTTCTTCCTTTCCAATTTATATGCTGCTTATTTATTTTTTTTCTTGCTTTATTGCAGTGGCTAGCACCTCCAGTACTATGTTAAATAAGAATAGCAAGAGTAGACATCTTTAGGATGAAAGTGTTCAGTATTTTTGACATATATGATGTTAGCTGTAAGGGTTTCAGTGATATATTCTATTAAATTGGGGAATATCCCTCCTAGGTTGGCTGGGAATTACTTTTTTATCATGACTATTTTTATCATGAATGAATATCATAAATGACTTATCTTCATTTATCAATTGATATAATCACGTGATTTTCCTTCTCTAATCTGTTATAGTAAATTACACTGACTTCTTTTCAAATATTAAATCAACCTTGTTCTCCTAGAATAAACTATACTTGGTCATGATTTATTACTATACACATACACATATATGTATGTGTGTATGCATGCGTAAATTAATAGTATGGGTCCAATCAAGAGATAGATACCTACCACACAGTAAGTTATACAGGGAAAATTTAATATAAAGAATTATTAATTATAATAAAAGAATAACTCTAAGATATAAGAAAATTCATTATAGCACGCTAGAGCTGAGGCGGAGTATCCAAGGAAGAATAAACCTGGAAAGGGTTCAGACCTGAAGAAAGTCAGCAATCTTATATCAGAGAGGTGTGCTGGTGTGGCCAGGCAAGAGCTGGTCTAGAGTGGCTGAACAAACAATAGGCCACCCTCCCAGAGTGCAGGCAGGGGAGCAGGCAATCATCAATTGCAGGTGTGAGGATGCAAAGGAAGTCTGAGTGTCAGTGAAAATAGACTTAAGAGTACATAGATTGCATGAAATGGGAGTGAAGGATGGGAGTTTGCAGAATGACCGTTCAGTGTGTGACCCTGCAGAACACAAAAGGCTGCACATAGATCATCCAGGGACTTGTCCAGGGAGTCTAGACAGCCAACTGTATCTAGGCCATGTAGGGACTCCAATTTACTGTGTTCAGAGAGTTGTGGAAAGGTCATCACCAGGCCGAGGCTGCAAGGTCATATAGGGACCAGTGCTGGGCCCCATGGGCTGGCACTATCTGATGTCCTCTTACCTAAACAGTAGAGCCCTGGCCAGAGGCAGAAGTAGCAAGAGAACCAGTTTCTCCTTCAATGACCCTCCAGCGCCCTCTACTGAAAAATTTTAATATTGTCTTAATTATAAAGGAGAAATGCTTAAAGGAATTCTTACATAGAGAGCATGTATGTGAGGATGCATTTGGAACTGAGAAGCAATAAATTGGTAACTGACACATATATATAACTAGTTTCAGCTTAATAACACCATGTTAAGAAATTTTGCACCTGGGGTCAAGCAGGATATTGGTCCACAATTTTCTTTTCTTTT